>NC_087200.1:114488944-114508944 GCF_015104395.2 Macrobrachium nipponense | reverse complement strand
TATATATATATATATATATATATATATATTATATATAAAAACTTTTACTTAAAGTAACCTATTTTTTAATACTTAAAACTTATTCCCTGATCGCATAAAAACTATATATTTTCGTGATGAACTAGTCGAAACTTATCAAACTCTCATTCCAAACTTATTAAAGAATACTTAAGGGCGACCCTCGGCTAGGAATATAATGATCAAAGTTATTCCAAGTTGGGAAGACAAATTTCTCCAACTTACTCCTTAAATAGGTGCGGCAGGTCTATGAAATGCTCTCACAATGCGAGGTATTTATAAGCAATAGCTTTAATTTAATCTAAGAAATGAGTCGATGCGTATGCCTCTTTTTTTAATTAAAAAAAAATCATTTTCATTTCCTTTTCTGAATATTAAATTTGCATTATTCATCGAAATTGTTTTCTTAAGTATTTCCACTAAGATAACGTATAATCACGTATATTCTACTTTTGCACACAAACGGGGAGATGGAAATTCTGTGTCTCTTCTCTTTGCACCGTATTTCTCGGACCGGTCCCGTTAAAAAATGTCCTATCCACCGAGGGACATTTTGACATATGTTTCTGAATTTGGGCATAAATTAATTCTTCGTCTGATGTAGGTCCAATCTTTTCATCAAAACTGTCCACTATTGCGTCTGATACGTCGTGTAATAGCATCGCAAAATTGATCAGTTTATGTAAATTGTCGAGTGAGACATTATCCCAATTAACCCATTTAGAATTTTTCAATTTCTGTATCCATTCTCCTGCTGAGTCAAAAAGCTTTGAGCTATGCTCAATAAGGCTTGTTGTGCCTTTCCGGATTTTGTACAGCCCTCTTAAATCACTCACCATATCACCATGTTCCTTTGAGCCATAAGCCGCTCTTAAAAATGCTTGTAAATCGGTCCATGACTGACACTTTGCATATTGAAAGCTCCTACACCGGTAGGAAAGATCACCTTTATTGAAATCTAACAAGACTTTCGCCTCTGTGAATGCCTCTATATCATCTGTAAACCCCTTCAATAAAAATTTGCACTGGTTGTGAAAGAACTCCGTCTACAATGCCAGGGAACGGGCTGGCCCCCGCATTAAAATTCGTTATCTTGTGAACCAAGGTCTGGTTACCACTTGCGTCAGCCATTTTGCTTTCTTTATGAAAACCCTTATACTTCAGGATCTGCCCCGACCTCAGTAACATATTTATGCACACACAAACCCCAACCCCCAAAAATTAATAATAATCCACCAATGAAAGATAAAATAAACAAACCTCTATATGAACTCATCACTGCTCAGGTTTAAGGTAATCAGCTGTTATATGAAACACAAGGTCATGCCAGGAACAAAAAAAAAAAAAATACAGGAAGAAGATCAGTTTGAGAGAAAATCGCTTAAATCAGCATCCATTCACTCGGCGGCCACTGCCCCCCCCCTTCTCTCTCTCTCTCTCTCTCTCTCTCTCTCTCTCTCTCTCTCTGTCTCTCTCTCTGTCTGTCTGTCTCTCTCTCTCTTTCCCGTATTTTCTTATTACAAAACCTGTAATGTCCACCGAATCTTGAGGGACATCAAAATAAAACACACTTTTGAATAAATTAACTCCAATAAAAAGAGAAAAAAAGAAAGGAAGGAAATATAAAACTATACACTCACGTCTTCATAGAGCCAAAGTCGGTACCTGTCTACACATTGCAACCGCGCGTAATTCATTCCCGTTTTGCCATAAATACACTTTAATACCCTCCTATATAAACAGAAATACGTCTTTACACTAAACCACTGCTAGGAAGACTGCCTGCAGCGCCACACGAGGTACCATCACCTAAGTAAGCAATAAAGCAAGTTGCCCGATACATAATTACAAACACTCTCACCAAAATATGCCTAATCTATATATAGTCTCTTCGGAGGCACTACCTATGGCCCTAATGAACCTTTTTACCGTATGCCACCAACTCTAAACGGGTTTTTAAGACTTGTTTAAACAAAATGAAACAAACTGCTAACAGGCAACTACACCTACCCTTGTTCCGTGGCAGAATCTCTCTGGGCATTGGCTGAAAATGCAAGCTAGGCAAATAAGTCCCCGTAGATACAAAAATATACTTTTATTTCCCAAATTAGCTAACATTACAATGGAATCAAATCAATAGATAAAAATGGAATAAATGAATTCCCTCTGACCCAAAAAAACCGTTAAACTATTGTTTCCTCTCCAAATCATATTAAAGTAAGTACCCCCTCCTATTCTCATTATGACCGACTAACCATAACATTTTAATAAGTCAATAAAAGTGACTTTGAACCCATCTGAAATAAGGAGACCACAATTATTACTCCACTTTAACCATGAAAGTTAATCAAAAAGAATGTGTACCGCACCACACTTCTCTTTCTCCTACAGAACAATTATCACTTCAAAGGTTAACTTTTTCAAAGTTCTTTCTTACATTACCTTATTCGATGGGTCTGCAACACCTCGCAACACCTCTTCCAGGAGTGTTCCACACTCTGACACAAGTGATCAATGAGTGCTCTCTCTTAGCACTTATCTCCCCATAACAAAAGAAATATATCGTTCGTTACGAACACATGCGCAGACACGCCATCGACCTCAAAGTGCATTGGTCATCTTTCCTGGCTGTTTTTCATTTCAGCATGTTCGAGGAATCTAGCGCTTGTCTCTAACTGACCTCTCTCTGACCGGAAAGAGCTGAGATTAACAATACACTACCGTGCCTTTTAAGATATACATCAGATTCTGCACACAGGGATCCTAAAAATGCCGTGTCTGTTTTCAGGGCTTCTGTATCTCTACTTCCTGTTTGATTCATATTCACAGACCGACACACAATATACATAATAAATGACACAAGCACTAAATAATAAATATGTTTTGTCTCGTTGTTTCATTATCATTGAAAAGAAAGTTCCATCCAACCTTCCATATTTGTATGAATGACCGGTATGTTATATTCAAACTACTTTAAGGTGAGTTGACAATCATTAATTACAGGAAAATTGAGAATAACTTGATAAGAATATCTTTCATAAGAAACGATAATCGATGATAAAAATTAATTCAAGTGGTAGACAATTCGTTTTAACTTAATGAAGATATCTGGCCTCGGGGAGAGGATACTGGGTACTCTTTATGATGAGTCTGGTTTTTTTTTGTAATTATATGTTAATAATGAAAACAATATTCCATGATATAAGTCTTTTTCGAAGAATTCCCCTTTTAGGTGAATTACAGAATAGATCTTTTATAAAAGCACCGATTCCGCCTTCTCATACCCTGTTAAGAAGCTTCTCACTTCTAAGAGGTAGTTTGATAGCCTCCTTGATTGACAGGCTCCAACACTTTTTTGTAACCCATTCATTATTTTTCAGTTTTCGTTCATTCTTACGATTAAAATGGGTGAACCTTATGATCATTGAATGCTCTCACTCAGCAAACTTGTAGGACACGAAAAAATTCTTAAAAATCTAGAAAAAAAAAACTCAAAAACGGACAAGGGAAAAACAGTGCGAACTCTATGGAAACGATCCCCAGCAGTTTATCGTAACCCATTATTTTTCCGTTTTCATTCATTCTTACGAGTAAAAAGGGAGAACCTTATGGTCATTGTATTATCCTCATTCAGTCAGTTTGTAGGGCAAAAAGTAAAATAAATCTTAAAAAATCTAGAAACCTCAAAACCGGAAACGCGGAAACCAGTGTAAATGCCATTGAAACGAATCCTGGTCTAGCGACTACTGGCGAATGGTTGATTTATTTCACAGAAAAGGGCTGTTCTTTATCGCCTTCTTCCTCACACGCAGTGCATTATACAACAGCATAATTCTAAAACGAAAGGTTAAGTTACTTTGTGTTACGGCTCTCTTACTTGATGCCGTTAAACAAGGGGTATCAAAATAAGATGACTCGGGAAAAGGAATAAGACGTTTCGGTGAACAGACAGAATTACTACAAGGTCAAAAGTTAACCTTAACTGTATCCAGTAGCTTGGAATACCTGAACATTTCGGTACACCTGGTGAACCAACATTTGCATGAGGAGTTCACGATATTCCTCCATTCATAGGTGCCGGTTGTACTAAATTTACCTCGGTAAATGGTAAGTCATTCCGTGATACATAACTTTGCTCGAAGTGATTTTCAAGGGATATAAGACTGTACTTATTAAACGCACGCCATCTTCATCCCTCATCTCCTGAAATAAGAAAAAAAAAAAATAAAACAGTGGTTCCAAACGTAGGGCATGCGGGGGCACTTTGATTTTTAAGGGGCAATTCAACAATGAGTTATTAACAGTGATTTTTGTCTAGCATTCTGTGTAAGTATGAGTGTGTGTGCGAGTCTATGCGGTGTATATACAGCGCGGATACTTGAAAATACTTGTGTGTATGTACACGGTCTTTGTTTAAACTAAGTTAATAATGGCCTTTTAGGCTTCCTCCATGTGAATGGGAGTTCGGTTTTTAAATGATAGGAATTATATATCACCACAGCGGGCATCAGGATTTCATAAAGTTGATTAGGTGGGGTATGGCCAAAGAAGATTGGGTACCACTGCTCCAAAACCTTCACAGCATAGGCCAATTCGCTTACTTCCCCTGAACTGTTATCATTATGAACAGTACGTTGATTCCACTTACAAACACTTAACGACAACACATCAACCTGATTTGCAGCTTCTCGTTCCCTGGATGCCAAGCCCTTATATATAAGTTCAACACCTCCCCCCGCCCTACCACCACCACCATCACATGTAGCTAACACTTCCCTGGTCTCAAACTCTGCCCACTTTTCCACAGCTTACGAAATATACATAGAACCCTTCATTTCCGCTGTTTACTGAAGATACCTCAAACTGCTCTCATTTAGCATTTGCATTTCATTTAACACGCTCAAAGGTTACTTCCCTTACAAACCCTCCTCCAAACATTATACTCATTAACGGCAACTTACGAGTACTTATCCCACAACTGTGCCGCCCCCTTGTGGATTTCCTTTCAACTCAAGTCATTACAGATATGAAAACGCCATGGTCAGAAAAAACGCCTGGCCTACGTCCCTTTTGATATTCAACCATCATTCTCCTCTGCAGACATAAATTTCTATTCCTTTCAAGAAAAAAGCCATCTGCACTATTCACCCTCAACACTATCTTCTCTCCATCTCTATTAGTTATGCTATGCGTCAGTTGTCTCTACGACAATTCCTTACTTTCAAATACCCCACGCAACTTTTAAGAAAACTATTTTTCTTAATCAAACTAACTTTGCTCTCTCTCTCTCTCTCTCTCTCTCTCTCTCTCTCTCTCTCTCTCTAACCACAGATTTGATATCTATCTTAAATGAGTTATGACGTGTTTTCATAATTTTACACTCACCTCTAAAACAACAATTATTGCTCCGCGCACTAACATAAAGTATTCATTCCTCAATCTTTAGTCACCCACCGTAGTTCGGAAGTCACCTTCCTTCCCGAGCAGTCTCATACTTATGATAATCGATCAATAGCTGCAACGTTCACATCTGTCTCTGTTATTCTCATATTAGTACTAACTCCAGCAACATAGCGCTACATTTTCTTCAGGCAGCATCTGCTATTTGCTATTCTTATTTTAGGATTTATGTGCTCGTGAACGTTCCTGACACCGCGCACGCGCACACACACGCACACACACATACGTATATAGTATATGTATAAGTATATATGTATATATATATATCTATATATATATATATACCATATATATATATATATATATATATAATATATCATACTTATATTTATACATAGTATGAAAGTATGTATGTATGCAGAAGCCAGGTACTATGTCGTACCTCTAAGTAAATGGGGATCAATCCACTATTAAGTAAATCCTCTTGTATGTATAGTGGAACAACAGAGAAACTGAATTTGGAAAAAAATATGTAGATAAATAGACACAATGAACGACAAAATAATAATAATAATAATCAGTCAAAACAAAAATTTCTTTCAGTTTTCTTCTCAAGATTGAAAAAGAAACCCACAAAAGCACCGTGTAACGTGTTTACTTCTAAGTATTCACATTGTGTGGTAAAATTAAATGTAAATACTTAGAGGTAAACACGTTACACAGTGATTTTGTGGGTTTATTTTTCAATAATAATAATAATAATAATAATAATAATAATAATAATAATAATAATAATAATAATAATACGAGAGAGAGAGAGAGAGAGAGAGAGAGAGAGAGAGAGAGAGAGAGAGATTGGCTCTGATGACTGATATCAAGTTATCTGTATAAGCTGAAATTTATACATCGATCTTGACTCTGTATTTGATAATGACCTTCATAGGCGCTCTACTAGCCTGTTTAAGTAGTATGGAAAATGCCGCTATTCGAAAAATAGAGAAGAATCTCTATAAGTGTAACGCTGCTGAGGTTGCCATCACGTTTAATAATAATAATAATAATAATAATAATAATAATAATAATAATAATAATAATAATAATAAACATTCACGCACACATGAAAGTGAAATAGAAAAATGGCAGTGAAACTCAAAGTGCAATCAGTATATAGAATAGAACAGAAAATGAAATTTTGGCCAAAGTCCAAGCACTGGGACCTATGAGGTCATTCAGCGCTGAGAGGAAAATTGACAGTAAGGAGGCTTGAAAGGTGTAACAGGAGGAAATCCTCGCAGTTTGCACTGTGAAACAAATGTTAGAGAAGGTGGAAAGTCAGATGGAAGACAGAGAATGTGAATGGAGGTAGAGTAAAAGGAATGAAAGGAGTTACAGCTAGGGGCTGAAGGGACGCTGCAAAGAACCTTAAGTAATGCTTACAGTGCACTGCATGAGGTGCACTGATGGCACTAGCCTTATTTGGGGAATTAGTTTATGTCAAACCTACCGATGCACAAGAAAAATCGAAACAGAGAAGGACCAGGACCCAGCAGCACCTGGGGGAGGCTGAAGGTTATGACGACGACGAGACAAGTTCACCTTTACCATCCAACTTTTTCAGAGCAATTCATTTTCTTTAGGAATTAATAAGAACGGGGGTTGGGGGCGGGGTGTGGGGGGAAGGAGAGAGAAATAGTCAAACAAAGAACGATGATGGGTCCCAAACCCTACAAATGGGTTAATTACTTACGCTAATTCTTTTGAAAATTTGTCATAGGTCACAGTACCTATTTTTATGGTTAAAGAATTAACTCGTAATAACACTTTTTATTCATTTGAAAAAAAAATTCAATTATATAAGTCTAAAAACATTAGTACGATGTGTAATACAAGAACATGTACAAGTTGTAATTCAGTAACAACAAACTACTTTACTCATCTTATACTATATATATATATATATATATATATATATATATATATATATATATATATATATATATATATATATATATATCAATATAGCATGAAGGAACAAGTGTGTGAGAATATCTTTAAATCCACGGTAGAAATTGAATGAAACTAGTGACTTTGAACAAGTACATTCGTAATTTATTTCTACATTCTCAACTTGAGAATGTAGAAATAAACTACGAAAGTACGTGTTCAAAGTCCCCAGTTTCACTCACATTCTAGCGTGGATTTAAAGATATAATATATATATATATATATATATATATATATATATATATATATATATATATATATATATAATATATATATATATATATATACATACATACATACATATATATATATATATATATATATATATATATATATATATATATATATATAGAAATTGGAGTAAACGGAAAGGCGTTCTTATTTCTTTTATCCAGTTAATAAGAGACGTTTCGTATCTCTTGATACATCTTCCAGGCTGAAAAAGCGGTGAACTTAAAAAGTAATTGTGTACAAACAGTAAGAGGTATACACATTATAGACTTGTTACAACCATGTTAAATGACAATAAAAAAAGAGAGACAGTCTTAAAAACATTTAAAAGATATTTGAAAAAAAACATTTAAAATATATATAAAAACAACCGAACAGCAGAGGAAGGCCAGGACCAACATGAAAGTAATAGACACCTACCTACACCATTAGTGTAATGCAAACTGACAGAGAAAACCAATGCATATACATATATTCAATTGGCACCTGAGTACAAACCACTTCCTTTAATTCAGACTGACTATGATTCCATCTCCTATCATTTATACATCCCCCACGAACTCATCCAACGAACTTTCTCGGTATCACAGCAATCACTAAAATAGTTCTCGAACCTTAGGAGACGAAACGACATTTTTCCATATCATTTCGTCCTTTCTTACCAGAACGAGAATGTCAAACTTTAACCTTTTAGGGAAAATATCAAAATATCAAAAGTATTCTTTCTCCCCCAACGTGGATCACGGGGAGCTTTATTGCATTCTTGTCTCTTTGTCCCAGCTCTGATGAAATTGATTGCTTGCGTGTTTTTGTCCACTTTGTTTTGTGGTTGTTACCAGTCAAATATTCTGTTTGTTTATGCCTACCATTGTTATCATACTAAGTCCTATTCCAACTTTCTACCCTTTCCCTATCTCTATCATTATAATTATAGGAAAGAATGATAGTTGCATCAATATTCATGTTATCATAAAAAACAAAGCTGGATCTCTTTGACAAAAGTTAAGTTTCATGATAAATAATAATAATTATAAATAGCATTGCTAGTATATTATTAGAATTAGTAACATGTTCATTACCATCATCAATATTATTATTATTATTATTATTATTATTATTATTATTATTATTATTATTATTATTATATATCAAGTTTTAATACATTTTCTTGTTGCCATTTTCGTTATCACACTTGGAAGAACTGTAAATATAATTTACGCCATTGCTATATCACTTTGTTCATTATCTATTCGTTTCATTTATGCCTTCCGCCAGTGAATTACTATAACTATTTTCGAATTTGCTGTCGCATTTGTGCAGCCAAAAACAATTTGATTACAGCCTCAGTTGAATGAAATGGAATGGAATATGAAATTTAGACCATAGGCCAAGCGCTGGAACCTTTGAGGTCATTCAGCGTGAAAGGGAATCTGAGAGAGAAAGGATTTTGAATGTGTAACAGGGGGAACGACTCGCAGTTGCACTATGAAGCGATAGTTAGGAGAAGGTAAAAAAGTTAAGTATATCTTAGTTTTACCAGACCACTGAGCTGAGTTAACAGCTCCCTCCTAGGGCTGGCCCGCAAGGATTAGAATATTTTTACGTAAACCAGGAACCCAATTGGTTTACCTAGCAACGGGACCTACAGCTTATTGGGGGATCCGGGAATCCGAACCCATTGTATCAGAAGAAAAATGGAATTTTCTAACCACCCAGTAAATAAATTCCTCTGGTTCCCCGCTTGGTAGGAAATAAGGTAAGTTGGAAGCGAAGGTACAATAAAAGAACCTTAATCTACAGTACACCAAGTGAGGTGACTGACGACGTCACCCTTCTACGGGTTAGGCTGAGAAGGGATGATGGGTGACTGGGGCAAGAAATACGTGAGACTGATTTCTTTCCAAGAAAACTGATACCTGAAGGTTTTCAGTAACGTAAAGGCATCTCTAAAAGTGGTGAAAACTGCTCGAGAGCTTAAGACAGTGGTTCCCAAAATGGGGTGCGCGAACCCCTGGGGGTCCAGGAGAAAGCCCTAGGGTGTCCGCGACACAATGAAAAAATAAAATTTTTTTCGTTCCAAAAATATATATATACAATATACTGTACTTATCTATCTTTTGTGGCTGTTTTCACCAGTTTTACGTTGCATCGAATTTAAAGCATTAAAAAATATTTAAAATATTTTATATATTTACTTATACGTATTTCGTGCAGAAATGTGCAAATATTAAATACACTACGCCGTACTGGGTATCCCGGTATGGGACTGATAAATTTTGATTGGCTGGGAACCTCGGCTGGGACTCATCATATCTAGGGGTCCTTAGTACGGTCAAGTTTGGGAACCACAGGCTTACGATGATATCCTTTGCACATACACACACACACACACACACACACACTATATATATATATATATATATATATATATATATATATATATATATATATATATATATATATATATATATATATATATATATATAATATATATATATATATATATATATATATATATATATATATATATATATATATATATATATATATATATATATATGATATATATATGAATATATATATATATATATATATATATATATATATATATATATATATATATATATATATATATATGGGAATAAGGGAATTAAGTTATACACGGGCAGATAAATATGAGAATCTTGGCATTCATTTGAACTTAAGCAGGATTCCGTCTTGTAAAAGTTAATTTGGAGTTAATGGGAATTCGATATTAGTGGGTTAATAATATATGTATGTATGTATACACACACACACACACACACACACACACACACACATATATATATATATATATATATATATATATATATATATATATATATATATATATATATATATATAATGTATGTGTGTGTCAAATAACAGTATATATACATATATCGTTTTCAAAGTCTTAAGCATATTATGCTTTCAAATAATAAGCCAGATAATTCTTTAATACTGAGCGCACTTTACCATGTGAATAATGAAAAACAATTATATGCATAAAAGATTCCTACTAACCCTAACCATGATTGAACCTACGAGCAGGTTAAAATCCCAAGTATATTGTAATCCTTCTTTGTACAAACAAATCAATTAGCAAGAAATTATAAACCTTCTATTATCAACCAGTAAATTAAACATAATTCCTTTTAGGTCAAAGTAATTTTTAGGTTAAAGTGAGTTTTGGGTTTGGAAAGGGCTATATGTGTCTACAAACAAACACACCCTTACACAAATATAACATATATATAATATATATATATATATATATATATATATATATATATATATATATATATATATTATATATATATATATGTATATATAATATATTATATATTATATATATATATATATATATATATATATATATATATATATATATATATATTATATATATATATATATATATATATATATATATATATATATATATATATATATATATATATATGTGTGTATAATATATATATATATATATATATCTAATATATATATGATATAAAAAAATAAATTAAAAAATTTTTTTGTTATATATTATAATATATAATATAAGGCATTAAACTGACAAACGTCCTTCAATATCTCATTCACTCTACCTCGGAATTAGAGCATTTCACTGTAGCTTAATACGTATACATGAATCACAGCAATGTGATGACATAATATGGCTACGTGCGGCAAAAGCATTTAACTACAAAGTTATCAAGGTCTAGTGGGTTGATGCCAGCTGCAAAACAACAAATACCTGAGCACGAACGGGGATTTGTAGGTGAGAGGAGGCATTAACTTATACCTCTCGTGATAGCCGTGCGGTTAGAGTGCTTCAATGTACGTCCTGAATTCTTGGTTCTGTGGTTCGCGCCCGTGTGCGGACGAATTTCTTATCGACTAAAAAATTCCCCTTCGTTTAACATACATAAAATATATTAATTCCGAGGTAGAATGAATTAGATATTAAAGGACATTTGCAGCTTAATGCGTATAGATGAATCACGGTGATGTGATAAGACTTATATATATATATATATATATATATATATATACTATATATTATATATATATATATATATATATATATATATATATATGTATATAAATAAAATATATATATATATATATATATATATATATATATATATATATAAATATTATATATAATATGTATGGTACATTTATTTACATATATATGTATGTATGGACACACACGCATATATATGCGTATATATATATATATATATATATATATATATATATTATATATATATATATATATATATATATATATATATATATAGTGCATAAGGCTTTAATAATATTTGAAAAGACTTCTGATAGTGCTAGCAAAGGAATGTCGCGGAAGGTTCTGAAAAGCAATTCACTGCGAAGGTGGCATGTGTCTAGTAAACGTCGATGGCCAGTCTTCTCGAGAACCGAATGTCAATGGAGGTGTATTGGAAGGAAATACTATGTTATCCTACTATATTTTTGCAGTACTTTCGGATTCTGTTTTGTACAAAACAATTTGAGAGAGAGAGAGAGAGAGAGAGAGAGAGAGAGAGAGAGAGAGAGAGAGAGATATGACTGGTTCGTTGATGGGTACCGGGAAATTGTGGTGTTTCTGAGAAGTGTACAGTAAACTTCAAAAGTGAGGCTACAAATTTCAAATTCATCGTTCTTCTTTAGAAACTCTCGTGGGGTTGCCAGTTAGTATATCTTATTCCAATTATTGCCATCTCTTTATCTGATACTAAGTATCAGTGATTAACTGTAAAACCACAGAAGGTATTTCCCCAGTTAATGGTCAATGTTACTTCAAAAACTGTTTATCTTAAAAAAAAAAATCCCCGTGGAAACATCTTCGGCGCTCAAAGTGTGATATCGAGTGTTCACCATTGAGTGGCAGCAGGAAGCGAGTGCATAAGCATTGGCCTAATGTGATTTGTAAATTAACTTTCTGCTTTTATAGTGTTATATCGAAAATTATTATGATTTCTTTTGATTAAATGAAATATAAGTAAGACACAAGTTGGCCTAAAAAAAGAAAAAAGAAATCCAGGTTATATTTTCCAGCTTGTTATTTAATGATTTATTCGAATTTCTCAATTGCATACATTTTTGCATGTGGAATTGCGTTCAGGGTCGCATCAAACAGGTATTTTCGTAGGTTTCCACCTTTTTTTTTCCCAGTCCAAAAGTCAGACTATTCTTGTTCATACGATCCGGAGTGTGAATTTGCTTGGCGAGCATTATTTTAATTCAAGTATCTCCTGTTATGCTCTCTCTCTCTCTCTCTCTCTCTCTCTCTCTCTCTTCTCTCTCTCTCTTAGGATCCTTTTTATCTAGTCAGGAATAACCAGAGGCCAGTTTTAAGAATCGAGCACCGGGGTATTGGTCATGCTCGGGGGCTTCTTTGTATTATATATATATATATATATATATTATATATATATATATATATATATATATATATAACATATATATATATATATATATATATATATATATATATACACGTGTATGTAATATATATATATATATATATATATATATATATATATATATATATATATATATATAATTCGAGCATCTCCTGTTATGCTATCTCTCTCTCTGTCTCTCTCTCTCTCTCAGGATCTTTTTATTCAGTCAGTAATAACCAGAAGCCTGTTTTAAGAATCGAGCACTAGGCCTATTACTCATGCTCGGGTGTTTCTTTGTGTGTGTATATATATATATATATATATATATATATATATATATATAATATATATATATATATATATATATATATATATATATATATGTGTGTGTGTGTGTGTGTGTGTGTGTGTGTAATATATAAATCCCCAGAAAACTCATGAAATTCTGTTATACAACAATGCATGACTGAATTGAACTGATTACTGGTTACCCTGATTATTGGTTACCCGTGGAAATATGAATTTGGGTGATATCACGCCCTCATGATACGACCACTTACACAAATTCAGTCTTAAATTTCACGGTTGGAATATGATTGGAAGATTTAAGGTAAAGGGTTGAAGTGAAAAAGATGGAGATAGGATTGTGGGTAGAGGTCGAGGGGGGCAGGGTTGGTTGGGGCCTGTCTTCTCCCGACTTAACCAGGTGGTGATTTTATGAGTGTTCTGGTTGCTTGACACCTCTTTCTTATTTTTCACACAGCGAGTTTGTTTCCCAGGTGCAAGGACAGGTCCTGGCGTCGGTCCTAATCGTTCTATCTTTGCCTGAATAGCTGGCAATGGCCCCGCGTTGTAAGCCTTGCTATGGCCGGAACTAGACCTAGTCACCTGAAGGTAGCAGCAGCAAGAGCCTTTCCCGAAGATGGTGTTTTATGCTCTTTCTCTCTGTTTTGCTCTTTTTCTCCTCTGTTTTGCTCTCTTTATCCCCTTGAAGAATCTTTTGTTCTCTTCTCTCCATAAAGAATTTTGTTTTGCACTATGGTTGTAAACATGATCTTCCATTAATAAGCTTTCATTATCATGATCTTTGTAAATACGTGCTTCATTTACCACAATGTTTCAACTTCTTTAGTAAGAATACGTTAAAAATTATCATCGTTGAATCTTACTCTCGCTTATCGGGTCCTAGAAGCTAAAATCGGAACTACCAACCAAATCCAACTTTTAAGTTGAATCTAGGTGCATTTCATAGTTGATTACGCTTAATGTTACGGAGAATTTCCTTTAAAGTCTATTAATACTTGCATGGTTTTATGCATCTTCGCTAAAATAATTGATAATACGCTAGGATATTAAATATTTGTTGCCACAATATTCGAAATATACATAGGTAATGTAGGTCATCTTGTGTCGAACGAAAATTTTAAATGGCTTCGTTTCTATAGTTTGAAGTAATTACTGTACTTTGAAATAATTACCATTACCGTAATTTTTTCTTATGATTGTTATAAATATCATAGATTTGATATTTGTGCATTACATGTTAGCTTCATTTTGCTTGATATATCTGCCAATGTAGAAAAATAAAAGTTTTAGAGCTACGTGTTGTAGTTGCCAGATAGTGAATTTTGAATGAAATCCTCTGAAATTTGTAGCCTCACTTTTGACGCTTACTGTACAAGAATTCCAAACATTAGTTAACAGACTAAAGCGAAAGACGATCGATGGTGATCCCAAAACCGATGATTCCAAATTAGAGGTTGAAAACGGAAAATGCTTGAGTGAAAGGTATTACACAGGGATGTGATCCTGCCAATGTTGTACTTTAATTAAGTTATCTTTGGCCGGTTACTAAAAATGGCGGATATTTTGGAAACGAATTTGCTTAAAGCCTGAAGCTGTGAGTATGCTTAGCATAACATGGTCATCAAATTTACTTACATTGTATACCAGATATATTTACAAAGTGCACTGTTGAGATCAGTTTTATTCAGTGAGATAGAATCTTGGGATGATAATGAAACAATTTCGAGAAGTCATAGTTTTCGAAAATAAAGTCTAGCAGATAATACATCTTAAAGGGGCAAATTGGCTCTCATGACTGGACTCATAGACGTCCCTAATATCTAATACATGGAAGATTGATGACTGATCGTTGGTGGTGACTAAGACATGGTCCTCGATTGCAGCCTAAATGAATCGTTAGAAAGGATGTTACATGGACTCCTCAAGGGTCTAGATGAGTAGAGAAGTCAAGGCTTACGTCGTGGATAAGACCTATGAAGGCAAGGTTAGGATCTAACCATAAGGATTCCTAAGAGATAAAGGATGCTTATTGGAAACTACTACAGGCCTTTTGAGTCTCATAGTATTGAAGGCATATACATATAAGTTATCTCAATTTAACCAGACCACTGAGCTCATTAACAGCCCTCCTAGGGCTGGCCCGAAGGTCTAGGTTTTTATTAACGTTGCTAAGAACCAACTGGTTACTTAGCAATAGGATCCTAGAGCTTATTATGGGATCTGAACCACATTATATCGAGAAATGAAATTTTAATCACCAGAAAGACATTCGTCTGATCCAGCGCTGGCAGCAAACTCTGGCTACCAGATAGGTAGTGAAGTGCTCAACCGACTCGTCCAACAAGGACCACACACACACACACACACACACACACACATACACAACACACACACACACACACACACACATATATATAACTCACTTAACACCTTTTTGTATTCTTTCTCCTATATCCTTCTCTGCTGGCATTTCAATGACCGTTTCAAGTACCTGCTAGGATTAGTAGCAGAGATAAAAAGACAGGAGGAGGTTGCCAGAGTTTTGACAGATGTCAGACAGGACATTTCCGGTGACTTCCAAAACTGGGTATAAATATGGGCTGGTATGCCCCATCTAAGCGCGTTTTGGCCTAGCTAGTTATCGTGGCATTACACCCGCTGAAACAGTATCACTCCCTAGTCAGATGACATGGCAACCTGCTCCAGTATTCTTGGTGGAAATCTACGGCCAGTTCCTCTTCTACTCCACCGTCTGGAATCCGGACTCCATCTTGATATCCAACCCTGACATCCCACTTGGAAACTGTCACCCTTGAAGTACCTGAATGCTGTCTCAGTAGGAGTGCTTTCTCATTTGTTCCCTGGTGAAGAACTACAAGCGAAGAAGTCCTTCCGTTGACACTCTGGCTCAAATCTACACATGTCTCGTCCACAGACAAAAGTAATTGTATTGGATGTCTTGTCTATGGACAAAGGTAATTGAATTGGAAGTTGATTGTCGCCTTCATCTACTATTCCTTGCGCTCATTCCTTATTCCAAACTGTTCTCCTATTCCCATATTCACATTATCCGGTCTCCTTCAGAAACATGTGATTTTGGCTGTGCAATTGTGATATTTGTGAATTCATTGTGGAAATGTTATTAGATCTGTGCTGATCATGATAACAGTAATTCCATTATGTTAACTTTTAATTTTAAATATTTGAAATATATCGTGTTTTACCTAGTTTTCATTTAACATTGATCAGTCACATAAGCTTATCCGCTGTTAGTATCTGTGTTACAGCATTAGCTGCTTTGCAGTTTCGTGTAGACTTACCCCCGTTGTGTGCTGTTTTCTATAGTTCAACAGTGCCACTCAATACTTACTACCCATGCCTTTCTTGGGATAGTAACACTGAGATTCTAATGGAGCAATCCTTGCTCTATTGCTCCACCTAGTGTGTTGTGCTTACTAATTGCAACCCAGTGGCTCTTTCGTTCTTGATATTGCACATAATACTCAGTAGTGATTCAGTGCTACAGAACCAGTGAGAGCTCCTGTAGCTTCATTTCATTCTTCTGATTACCCTATAGAATCATACTTGTAAATGGACACATTATGTTTACCTTCAATTCTTTTTTGAAAGTAATTTTTTTGGAGGTTCTTTTAACGTACTTACTTTACGTTTTCTGCCAGACCACCGTTAGTCAGTTGTCGTTTCCACTTTTTGAGTACAGCCAGTTTCCCCAAGATTTTCTTTCCCAAAAAATCATACACCTCGGCCTGACCAATGACAATATATGTATATGTATATATCTATATATATATATATATATATATATATATATATATACACTATATATAATCAGTCGAAATGTGAATCTTGTGCATTGCAAATAGTCGACTGGCCGATGGAATATGCACTGGCTTTACTCCAGAAAGGAATTCTGAGAACTAGATAGTTTATATGTATATATGCAATCGCTTTATTTTTCTTTATTTTTTCTTTTTTTAGTAAACGTGCAGTGGGTTGCCGACTTTTCCGTCCCAGGAATGCATGCTCGGTCCTTTTTTCTTCATATTTCTTAATGGCACCGTTTTCCCTCAGTTATTTCCACGGGATATGTAATCATTACAAATAGTGTCAAAAGCTTCTGAGTATGACGACATACGCCTTACCGTAAGACGTTCCAAAATGAAAATGTCACAAGCAGATATGTGAATGCATATGAATCAGAATTTTCACGCCTCTTTTCAAAGCGCAGCCATTTACTCCATGGCGAGCCCCAGCAAAGGAATGAAGAGCGTCGACCAAAAGGCTCCCTCACGCCGACTCTGCTGCTGCTGCTGCAGCTGCCACCGGGGCACAAATCTCATCACAGGCGAAATGCATTTTTGCCTGCGCGTTGTGATGTCGGTTTGTGAACTGAATTTCCACTGGGACTACCCTCTCTTCATTTTTGTAAAACGAAGCTCTCTCTCTCTCTTTCTCTCTCGTTCTCTCTAAATTCTCGTACATTTGTGTAATGGAATTTTACCATGCTTTTGCTTTCCGGTTTTGCAATAACATGTCCTTTGGTCGTACCCATGATGACTTTTCCTCTGGGATTCGAAAGGAAGCACATTTTCTCGTTGCCAGGGCATTTGTGTCTTCTTTGCCAGTCGTCGTTGCATTACCCTTCATTTGGTTCATTAAGATTTTACTCATGTGGATCAAGAGGATTCACATGATTTCCTCTGCTCTGTATGTAAGAACTGGCGATTATTTCATTTTACACGACATACGTCAATAAAATGTGCATGTATATGGCTATATTATGACATTAAGTTAATTTTATCTTAAATTAACCAGGCCACTGAGCTGATTGACAGCTCTCTTAGGGCTGGCCCGAAGGATTGGATATTTTGACGTGGCTACGACCCAATTGGTTACCTATCAATGGGACCTACAGTTTATTGTGGGATCCAAACCACATTATATCGATAAATAAATTTCGGATCACCGGATTGGCTCCATGAAATAAGAGGTCAGTTGCTAAACAGGTGAGGCAAGGAAGGTAGCAGGTTATTTGCAAAAGGGTCGGAATACATGTGAAGTTTATATGTAGTCAAGACTGGAATATGCTACTGAACTACAGAACCAGTTCACGCGAATGAAATGAAATTTGGCTGCTGAACGCACAGGGGGCTAATCTCAGATTCATTATTGTTAGCAGTGGACGTCAGGTTTTCTCTCTGTATACATCCCATATATGTATGTATGTATATATATATATATATATATATATATTTATATATATATATATATATATGAATAATATATATACATATATATGTGTATGTATATATATATATATATATATATATATATATATATATATATATATATATATATATATATATGTATATGACTAAATGTATGCCGAATAATATGAAGGAAGATAAAAATGCCATATACGAGAGATCCCCGGAGGTTTTGTGAATGAAATTAAAATTAATAAAAACTCGAGAATCTCCAAACCATTATTTGTTGATCATACTGCAAATGAGTAACTTTATTTGACAACAACGTTATTAACTTTTTAACGCGTAGAAAGTAAAAATAAAAAAAGCCTATTACAAGAGTGAAAGTGCCGGCATGTTAGTTATATGCGTCTATAAGGAAAAATATATAAACCAGTTGCTATAGTAGATTCAAACTCTCAGTCTCTCGATAGAGGTCACATAGGCAGGATGTATGTTCCACCTCTCCTGAAAGACGGAATCCTCAGGAGAAATGGAACATACATCCTGCCCATGTGAACTCTCGAGAGAGACTGAGTCCCCAGCCCTGTCATTGGCTTATCAACAGCCAATCAGGAGCGTCGTAAGGGAAGGTCCTAGACATCAAAAGCACGGCTGATGTGAAACTTCTATAGTGATTTCACATTTTCCTAAACATCGGACATCCACATCACGGTTTGTTTTTTTCTTTTTTTCACTAATTAAATTATTACTTTTTTAATGGTTTTTATTCCAAGTAACAGTGAGTTGATAGTAAGCTATTACTTACGGCTCATGATTTTAAAATCGCAGTTATTCCGAATGATAATTCCGAGCGAATGATGAAGTAAGTCAGTAAATATCTGTTCACCTTAAAATTCATTAGATGATACCGCTACCAGTTCACCTGGCATCATAAAAGCAGCTTTCGCGTGCTTCCTGATATATAAACGTATGCATATGTTTACGTTATAAATATGCATATTTATATTAAAACATCGATGTCTCATTGATAAAATTGAAATTCAGAAACTTTGTACCTGAATCTTAACTAGTATACTCCCCAGTGATTTTGCGATGTTTTCAAGAAGATTTATTGAATGTTGTGATTACTATTACGCGGAAATGCTCGGCCCTTTTGCTAGGGAAAAAAATGGGGTTGGTGTTAAATAACTAAAAAACTAGTAATTTCTTGAATACTACTAACCGGCAATTTTTAAATTTCCATTGGTAAATTCATCTTTGTGAAATACTGTAAGGGGCATTACACACACACACACACACACACACACACACACACACACATATATATATATATATATATATATATATATATATATAT
>NC_087200.1:114443944-114476444 GCF_015104395.2 Macrobrachium nipponense | reverse complement strand
GATACCATAGTCCCAGAGGATCTTTGCCTGATCGTTTTCTATCACTCCTTCAGGTTGGTGCTCGTACCACTTATTACTGCAAGGTAGCTGATGTTTCTTGCACAGGCTCCAGTGGAGGGTCTTTTGCCACTGAATCATGCCTCTTTTTTGTACTGGTTCTGTGCAAGTGCCGGGCATTCACTTGCTATGTGGTTTATGGTTTCATTTTTCGTATTGCACTTCCTACATATGGGAGAGATGTTTTTTCCGTCTATCGTACTTTGAACATATCTGGTTCTTAGGGCCTGATCTTGTGCCGCTGTTATCATTCCTTCAGTTTCCTTCTTTAGCTCTCCCCTCTGTAGCCATTGCCAATTGTCATCGCTGGCTAGTTCTTTAGTCTGTCTCATGTATTGTCCGTGCATTGGTTTGTTGTGCCAGTCCTCTGTTCTTTCTGTCTTTCTCCTGTCTCTGTATATTTCTGGGTCTTCGTCTACTTTTATTAGTCCTTCTTCCCATGCACTCTTTATTATTAAAGAGTGCGTGGAGGAGTGGGTTAGGTCGTCAATAGACTTAAGTCAAGTTAAGCAACATTGGGGTGGGCTGGGTCAGTGTTGGATGGTGACCGCTCTCCTCGGCGTTGATTCCTTGGGAAAGGATCTTTACCATAATTTCCTCAGTCTACTCAGCTGTAAATGAGTACCTATCCCTGATGGGTAGGGTCCAGCTATGGGTTAAATAGCAAAACTCAGCAATGATGGAAAGAAATGAAGGAATAAACGACAACGACGTAAATGGAACCTCTGGCAACAGAGGAGCTTCGTCCGGCAACCAGGTATTCAACCCAATTGAAGGGGAAGACGGTCAGGTACTTGGAGGTCGTCATACCAGCAACTGATCACCACATTATTATTATTATTATTATTATTATTATTATTTTATTATTATTATTATTATTATTATTATTATTGTTATTTTTATTATAAAAAACAGCAATCACAATAAAAAAAAATAAATACGTAATGTTTTCTGTAGTGAAACAGATAGACTTATAGAACCAAGAATGTTTAGCCACAGGGAAGTGGGAAGGGCGTGCGTTTCACGTTTCAGATGTATCAGAAGTTTTGAAAAAGCCCAGGTGGGTTCCAGAGCAAAAGTATACCGTCAAGCCATACATACAAATTCGTGCAATCAATATGTTCCGCACCATTAATTCTAATGCACTCTAACCCCCCGCCCCCCACCCCCACCCCCAGCCCCCGGGAAAATAGCCGTAATTTGGTCTTTTCCTAAAAGTCCACAGATTTTATGACCCCGCTTATGTAGACAAAAGAGAGTAATCTGGTAAAAAAAAAAAGTCTTCCTGATTAGGATGATCCGAACTGGTTTCTGACTGACGTTCGAAAAAATGTCAGGAAGTATTTCCTATTCAAAAAGTGAAAAAAGAAAGAGGCCAAAAGACAGAAAATAAAATAACAACTTGAGCTATGAAATTAAACGTTTAGTATGTGACTAAATATCTTGGGATGAACATAAATTTGTGTCATCATGACAAAAGAAACTAAAGGAAAACATACCCTGGGTATATATGTCATCAATTTTAATTATTGTAATTTGGCATACGTGGGAAGAGCATTTAACAGTTGACTAAGGCAAGAGGTGTGATTTGAAATGATACTGTATTTATGGATTACAGAGGTATTTATATGAATTGCTGGACAATCAGCGGCCAGGAAACTTACACAGTATCTAACGAACTTATCATGTACAATAATATGAAATTAGCCTTTATGGTGTGCTCTCTGTTGGCGCCACTGGTGCGTTGCTATGTTGGGATCTCAGCCACAGAATCGAGTGAATTTTAATAACACCAAACTTTTAGTGCAGAAACAATTAGTTTAGTTCCTCAGGGTTGTGGAGGAGTTCTCACTGGCTTAACACCAAAGGTGGCTAGATATAAATAAGTTCCTTAGTTCAAAACCCGCTAAGTATTTCTTTCAAGGATTAATTGTTAAAAAATTCCAAAGGAAATGGATTTCAGGTAGGAGTCGTAGACTTCTTGACTTGGGGAACTCACAATGAAATTGTAATACTGTGATGCAATAATGTCAAATTTTTATCTCATTCTAGACCTTAGATACGTATAGTTATATTCCCATTTACAACGTTTGCATGAGGCATATGTCCACACACACATATACATACATACATACATACATATATATATATATATATATATATATATATATATATATATATATATATATATATATGATATATATATATATATATATATATATATATATAGTATATATATATATATATATATATATATATATATATATATATATAGTATATTATATATATATATATATATAGTATATATATATATTGTGATGAGTAACCTCAAATCTTAACAACTCTTGTTCCCTAAGACTGGATTTTGTTCTGTACCTTGTTATATATATATATATATATATATATATATATATATATTTATATATATATATATATATATATATATATATATATATATATTATATATATATGTGTGTGTGTGTGTGTGCGTGTGTGGACGTGCAAATACTGTGAAAAAGTCATTAACATGACATACAGGATATAAAAACACGAATTACAATTACCTATCTGTACATTTGTCCAAAAAGTGTTTCCACATAAAAGGAACGTTATAATTGATCACATATCAAAATGAATTGACGTCATCGCTGTTTTGACGAGCACAAAAGCGATTTTGGTGTGTTCAATTCATATCAAATAATGAAATAACTTTGATTATTTGAACTACTTACAGATATAGATCTCCTGATATTAGAGCATACAACGATTTATAATCACGGGGATAAAACAAATAAATTATTCATATATCTACCAAACTAGCTCAACAAACAAACATTCAGACCATCACGCACAAAAATATCTAACATATTAATGCTTCATGTCATTTTAGGGAAAAAAAACGACAAGCGTTCACAGAAGCAAGTTTGTCGATTGCATGACAGTGCAACCCCGCAACAGCAGCGAAGTAACCACAAAAATATACAATAATAACGAAGAGAAATTATATACGAAAGAGATTACAAAGTGGCTACCGATACTACCTAATCTTAACTGGATTAATTATAGAAGCACGCTCTAAAGAATTAATGATTTAATGGTTTTTCTCGTAAAATGGGACTACAACGACAAAGAGATTAGGTCATGAAAAAATTTATTTTTAATTATTTCAAGCAAAAAAATAAAAATAAATAAAAATTCCACTTGGCGGCTGTGCAATTGGATTTTTTGGAGGGGAGGGGGGTCCACCAGGGCTTGCTAGTTATGTCTGTGCCAGACACAGGGTATTAATTGCTGGCAGAAACGTTGAAAGTGATATTTGTCTTTGATCATTAGCTGTGAAGTTACTATTTATGCTGTGGTACTCATTCTCGTGCCATTTCTAAGCTAAATACATAATTTTATCAGAGTTCGTTAAGGAAAATGTTAAAAGTCAATATTACGTGTTACAGTGGGCGTGTATTAATGAAATTCTGCACAGTGCAAAGGTGTGGTAAAAAGCCTTGACAACGATTTATTAGTCACTTTTATTCGTTTTGTCCGTCAAGGATTTAAAACAAAATATTCCAATTTTGATTTATCATGACTCATAATTCGTTTTAATATCAGTTTCTAAAGTTACATTTTATTTCATTACACCGATTTAGGAGTCGTGTTAAAGGTGGATGGATCTTTTTCTTCTTCAGAAAATAAAGTCAGGATAAGAAGGTAAAATTAGCACAAAACCATAAACATTTACTCTTTGTCACCTAAAAAAAATTCTTGCACAAGGATAAAATAATAGAAACAAGTAATTATGTTTGCATCCTACAACCCCGCGATGGATAATGCATTTGATTTATGTCAGTAGTTGTACGGTAAACTGGGTAAAAAATGATGCCAAAAATGTATGGGAATGTTTACTATTACTGCTGGTTGTAAAGTTACACCCTATTTCATTATGCAGATTTTGCTTCCATTTTAAAGGTGGATATTTTTGCTTTATCTTTGGAATGTTCATAAAAGCTAATAACAGACAGCCAGATTGACGACTCGAAATCCAACATGAAAAACATGCAGTATTGCAGGAAGATGATATGAAAACAGTAAATAAACAGCGATTCTTTATTTTACACACCACGCAAAACTAGAATAACTTTACAGTGACTCAAAATTTATTGAAATTTATGCCAGCTGCTGTGGGGCAAAACGTAAGAAGGCAGCTGCTAAAAATGTATGAAAATTGATGTAACAGTTAAACTCCTAAGAAAAGAGAGAGAGAGAGAGAGAGAGAGAGAGAGAGAGAGAGAGAGAGAGAGAGAGATGATCACCAAAAATCATTGTCCTCTGCATTTTGGACCCCTCAACTCCAAGTGTTGGTGGCTCATGAACAAGACAGATGAAGCCGCGGGAGGAAGAGGCAACGAGGGTAGCTCTACCTTCGGCCTTCTACGCCATTGGCTCGAGTGACACATCTTGAAGTATAATGAAGATCCCAGCACTTAGCGCAACGGTATATCTCTCCTCCTGTGGATGAGAAATGTTGGAGAGATGAACCCGGAATGATCTCCTGGATTGCCAGGAATTTGGATGTCATCAGCAGACGAAACGTAAGACTCGAAGTCTTTTCAATCTGCATCCTATCTGATGGGACACCATACTGCCAATAGTCAACGCTGTAGTTGGGCATCGTGGAACTGTAGGAGAAAAACGCAAGTTGCAGCAGGTTTATCAGCAACTTCTTCGACCACTTTTACGTCTTCCTTGTGACTGCAATCTTGCACCATTTGGTTACAGGCCTGCTACCCTCATGTCCGAATGAACATTCACTGCATTGCACTGTTTCCTTACAGTTCAGATCTCTCACCATCCTTCAGCGGATATATGCTTCAGTTCTCAATGGTATTGATGGTGGACTTTTTCCCTAAGCAGTCTCACAGGGCCATTGGTGTGAATACCATTCGTGTAAAACTACAATTACTATCCATGAAGTCACAGTACTCATTTTCTACGTGGTCTTCAAACAAAGGGAAAACTTCCCGATAAAGGTTATGGCTCATATATTTCGACTTTAATGCAGCATCAAGTCTAGTTGGTTATACTGAACTATTGCTATCACTGTTATATTCTGACAGTGTGTTTATTGAAGGCATGAAAATACTTTTTCTATCTCCCGTGCATACGTTATCTGGGCACTTTTATAGTCCCAAAGAAAATAGGGCTGCCCGGTTAATGTGCAAGTACTTTCACACTCAGCCCATCCAATTACAGGGAGTCCTTTGATGCAAAGCCTCCTGACAAAACGCAAATCACTCATTTGTTTCTTCCATGAGTTACTTGAGGAGTTCAGTGGCTAACCCAAAAGGGAGTCATGGACACTGGCCCTGTCACCCTTGGATAGGTAGTCAAGTCAAGCAGTTGGTGCCGGGGGCCAATGCCCCAAAACATGTCATCATCAACACAGGCTACAAGATAAGAGGTAGAAGCAGGAGAGGCAGAGGAAAATGTGATGGAAGCAGAAAAAGAAGTGGGGAAACCGAGGAACAAAACAGGCTCTGTAAATTAAAGGTGACCTACTGTTCACTCATCATTACTAAGCTACTTTTTCTCATAACACTGAAGTACTCCAGTATTTCTCTTTTCATCCTGTAATCCCAAAAGACCAAATGGGAATCTGTCCCAGGGCAAACTCTCGTTTGATTCCTTAGGAATTAGTCAGAGATCTGGCTCTAGACACCCGTCACCTTTCTCAACTAATTGTTAAATTATGAACTTATCCTTCCTCTCAGAAGGAAAGTTGGTTCCAATCCTTCTGGGTACTTTATCGTCATTGTTTCAATCATCAGGTCACTCGTTTGTCTATGTAGGTCAAAGCAACTCAGCGAACTTTATGCTTATGGTTTTTCCTCATTTGGTAATACAACTTTGTTTTCATCTTTATCTCTTCTTGTTGCTAAATATGCCCTGTTCATTTTTTTATGACAGCGTTCAATAGTTATTCTCTTTCACCTGCACTTGTCTTTCTCTATATCAATGGTTTATACATCTGTTCTCTTGTACATCCATTTAAAGACAATTCACATGACGAAAGTTCTTCTCCCTGCATCCCATAGGCCTTCTTTGTCATTCAGATTCAACTGCTCTAATTAACTGTTCACAAGATAGTTTCTGTCAACTTTTCAGCCAACTCACCCTACAAGCCTTTGCTTACGTGTGATTAGAATGTTAATAATTTGCCTAGAAGGGATCACAGTTTATATCGTTGAGCTGGTTGTTAGAAACTGGGTAATTTGTTTTGACATCTTGAGTTCAATTCTTTACGCCAATTACTTGAACATTATGCCAACTTCATCCAACCCGTAGCACGTTCGTGTTTTGAATCATTCCTTAACAGGTCGGAATAAGAGTAATAGGTTTAATCAACGAACTTCTTACCACTCCTTTAGATATTCTCTCTCTCTGGCACATCTCATCACCTTACGTAAAATAAAAAAAAAAAAATTCTCAGGATGCTTGCACTGGTAGCATCCTTGACTCTCTCTCCTCACAAGATTTTGTATTCAAAACTTTTTACGTTTCCCATGATTCTTAAGACCTGACTGTCTGCACCGCAATTCCACCGCACCCGTAAAGGCGAGGAACTTCGCTTACCATCACTTTCCGTCATTTCTTTTTGTCTAAGCAAGACAAAAGCGTTAAACACAACAGTACAGTGGCAGATTACCAATAGACAACTGTTTACGTAAATGAATATGGTGAAAGAGTATTTTTAAAAATCGAAAATTTTAAAGTATTTCGTGACTTGAAAACATTTACATTTTTCCCTGATTACTTCTACGAAAAATTTCAAATGCAGCCTGCAAATATAACTACAGACAGTTACCTACTGAATCATATTTAGGGATTATTCTTAGCTTATGAAACCTTATTCTGAAGAATCTTGCCATAAGAATTTTATCCGGAAGAGTGTACAGTATAACGCGAGCATATTTAATGTATATAAAAAAAATTAGTGCATATACATACCATGAAAAGATTCAAGGGTCTCTCTCTCTCTCTCTCTCTCTCTCTCTCTCTCTCTCTCTCTCTCTCTCTCTCTTTCACGCTCACAATCAGCAGCAAAGACAAGATATCATTAACTTATCCTCTCAGGCAATTACCTGCTACCATGATTATGTTCTGGGAAGCGGTGGTTGCTCTCCAAAACTCATTTCAGTCGAACATTAACTAAAGCACGAAACTCCTTAATCAAGCACCGGAGGGAATTGTTGGGAGATATATTTTAGGTAAATATTTACTCTCATTACGAGTGGAAAGCCAGGAATTACTTGAGTTTCTCTTTTGTGAGTTTAGCATACCAATAGAATATATATTGCGTGGCTGACTAATTCATGAATTAATTTATATTATTTTAGACAATATTTACTTATGTTAGAAAATTAAGGTAAACTTTATTTGATTTAATTTTTATGATTTTAGCAAACAAATGAAAAATATATTGATTGATTATGACTCATTCATGATTAAATTTATATCATAGTAGATAATGCAAAATCATAGGTAGCTTCCCATAACATTACTCTGTTTTCTTAATGTACATTCTAACTTGTATAACTTATCTGATACAGCTATTATACCACTGTAATATAGATTATCAGATCAAATTAAAGGGAATAACAGTTGTAAAGTTGTGAGAAGGAAGGGTACCAATATATTTTAC
Source organism: Macrobrachium nipponense (assembly GCF_015104395.2). NCBI lineage: Eukaryota > Metazoa > Arthropoda > Malacostraca > Decapoda > Palaemonidae > Macrobrachium > Macrobrachium nipponense. The sequence goes on along the minus strand of NC_087200.1, from coordinate 114,468,691 downwards.
AAAAGCACCATCCCTTTTAAGAATGCGTTTACCATGCAGCCACTCTCATACTTCGATCAATATTCCAGTGTTTGACTTCCAATAAGTTTTTTTTTTCTGCAGAAATGCTATTGGTTCCATTTAATTGGCTAATGGCAACTTTACCTGACATTAAAAACTCATAAACTCAGCATTGGTGTGTATTTCGATGCATTAAGAACTTGGCAAAATAATAATAACTTGTCAAAATTGATGCTGGTATAAAATTGTTATGAGAACATCTGCTTACAATAACACTTTTACATAATGATATTTATAACTATGTAGCTGTCTCTTCCCATTTTCCAGCACGTTGAACTTCATTCAAAACATCTGAATGCGTTCCGCCCTGAATGATATTGACATAATGATCTATCTTTAAATAGCACACCTTTGTTTCTGTTCATTCTTAATGATCAATTTTCATTCATGAAACTTTTAGAAAGTGGATTATATGCGAAGGCAGCACAGACACCAGTCATAAGAAGATTTCTTCGTCTCATCTTCACAAGGCAGTAATTTGATCAAAATAAACAGACTTGCGTAAGTTATTCAGTCTAATTGGATATTTGCTATTGTTGTTGTGGAGGCGAACTTCCTTTCAAAATTCCGAACTGGCTGCTGATGCAAGAAACTTCCTTTTCTTTGTTAGCTAATTATCAGCGGTTTCATCCCAGTTTGGTGGACCTACACACTTGCACAAACAAATGCACACTTAATCTGTGAAAATACGAAGGAATTTCACCTCTCACTTTTCCATTATTATTAGTATTTATTGAAGTTGGTTCCTCGTCGTGTTATGACAAACCAAAACCAATCGTTCACCCAAGAGAAAAGCCTCTATCTCTTTGCAAAATAAATTTCTAACTCAGTCTTGCTCTTAATTAGTGATTCTTCGATCCCGATCAAGTTCGAAATTTAGTTCTATTAAACACGCGATTGTGTGTTGTTGTTTCACTTTGCAAAATGTCAGTCGTTGACTGGAGGTCCGGGTGTCCGGCCGACATTCTTACAGCTTTACAATAGACTGATATTGTTCTTTTTCTTGCTTTCTTTTTTGTTTGACAATTTGACAATGGTTTCTCCAGGCATTTCGGGTGGGCTAAGAATCTCTGATCAGTCGAGTGCGGTGTTTATGTAGTCGGTTATGCTGATGCAGTTGTTTTTATGAATATTTATGTTATCATTAGCTCAAATACTTTGGCAGAAAACAACATTTCTTTGTTTGAAGACTCATGTTTTGTTGTTCATGACATTATTTTGCCCGTTAATTGTTAGTTGCCTTTGTGCGGAATTGTTTGGCGAATTCGTGAACTGTCTTTGTGTGATGTTTGTCCAAATTTGTCTTTTTGATCAAGATAATTAAATAGATGTTTTGTGTTCTATTTTGGTAAATATTTTACCTTTGTAAACAGCTAAAATAATCAAAGCGGCCTTCTCCTTATTTGAATTGAAATCAACGAAATAAATTAGCTTCAGAGCTTATGCAAACAACGGTGAAACAAATGTTAATTCAGATGCATAAACAATGCCATTTTTTCCGTGACAAATAAACACAGGAATTATTTCTGTAAAAGAATTAATGTCATTTTTTCTTGTGCGTTAAAAATATAATGAAATTATATTCCGGATTTAATAGCCCCAGGAAATCATGTACTAATCACAAACGTTCTTCTGTTTAAACAAATAAAAGCTTTCCAGCTACGTATCAGAAATATTGATTTGCTCCCTCGGTTCAAATATTCTCCCGTCTGAACATCAGAAGTTCTATTCCAACACCTCTAGATTTAACACTGTTTTCTTGAAGTAAAAGTTTCCTTTTTCATAACATTGGTAAACACAGCTGAGGGAAAGAAAGGCTCCAAATTTCCAACTGCTGCCTCTTTATCTACAGACCGTCATTTAGCTTTTTTGGTTGTATCTGAATAGTTTAGAAACATCATCTATTAGCTCTGACTTTTTACTGGTGTTTTTCTCCAAGTAACAATCCTCTGCTTTCTTGATGCTGGCTAATTATTTGAAAAGATATGGTTAATAATTACGGACACTAGTCATTTCTTTCCATGTTTGTAAATCATACTCCTCACTTGTATGAACTCTCATCGAAGTTAACTTAAATCCATACAGACAAATGCTATCTATCATTTTATTTCTCACCTCATCTATTTAAAACTTTACAAAATTCTTAGGGTTCTCCTCAGTGACCTTGAATTTTTTTGTTTCCTTTCCATTTAATATTGACATTTCAATTCAATTGAAGTGAACTGAATCAACATCCTCTTCATAGCTTCCAGTTGTGACTTCCTGTAAATATTCCATCTCTTTTCTAAATCTTTCGAATCTGACCATCATGCATTGCACTCCTTAGCAAATGTCTATATTAATCTAATGACTTCACTACTCATCCATAAATTGCTCCATCAAATTTAGATATAATCACGATTACGGTTGCATTTTATATATTTATATATATATATCTATAATATATATATATATATATATATATTATATATACACATATTATATATATATATATTAAAATATAAATATATATATGTATATATATTATAATAGTATATAATATATATATATAATATATATATATATATATTTAATAGCTATCAGTTACCTTTTATCTCATATACCTACTGTTATCCAAAGTCGCTTCTTTCTTTCACGTTTAATCTGCACTTCAAACTCTTGAACCAGCCTCCATACCAATACTTCATCTGCAAACACAATTCTTACTCATTTTCCGTCTCCTGTCCTTTTTCTTGATATTTAACATCAACCCATCCATGAGGGTAATAACTAGCCATGGGAACAAAGCACAGCCCGTCACACTGAACTAGTATTATGTCTATCTTTATACTGAAACAAAAGCCCGGTTTTACAATAAGAAATTAAAATGATTTAAAACTATTGACCTAACACTATAAACCCTCAAAACTGTTGATGGATAATTGCATCAGGAGGGTTCCCCAGATCTATGTACACTCCACATATCATTTTAATTTCACTCTCAATTTCTCTCATAAATATTCCATTAAAAACACTTGATACCGGCATCCAATTCCACCTGTAAAGACAAAGCAATTCCCCTATCAATCTTTCTTATCTGTAGAAGCCCTACGATATATCTTCCCCTTATACAATGATAAGTGATTCCTAAAGCACCATTTTCTTGTCCAAACATACAGTATGTTTGGAACAATGGTCATATCATACTAGCACTTGTATCACAACAATGACTCGTAATCCCATCCAATCCTTGTATCTCTCTCCATTCCTCAACCTCTTGATTGCCCCTTTACAGCTGAAACAATCACCTGCATGATCTTTCTAAAGTTAACATGAAACCCTTTCCAACTCTTGCACCTTTCAAATATGTCTTTCTTCAAGCACCCACATTGCTCCACTCTTCACAACACTACTCGAACTGACGCAGAACCCCATTTACTTTTAATAAAACTTTGTTAGCATCCTTTTATTCCTAGATTGATTTCATCAGTAAGGCCCTCCCTGAATTAACTTTCCACAATTCAGCTTCCTTTACTTTTTGTAGTATCTGCTCAGATTTTACGATGAATTTGAGAAATATTTCCCCTTTTTTCATTGTTGTTCACGACTAGATCTTAACATTACCTTTTACAACCTTACTCAACCTCCTACTTCTTCTCGCCTTTGAGTCTAATTATCCCAATGTTTCCTACTTTTATCTCTACCTATCATCAGTTAACATATACATTAATATATATATATATATATATATATGCTATATATTATATATATATATATATAACTATATCATATACATATACATATATATGTGTGTGTATGTATATTATTAATTATATAATTATTATTGATATTTGTGTATGTATGTATGTATGTATTGTATGTATGTATAATTATATATATATATATAATATATATTATATTTAATTTAATTAAATTATAAAATAATATTTGAATTTTTTTTGTAGTTAAATTAAATATTTGGGGTTATTATGTATGTAGTATGTATGTATATTATGATATATATATATATATATATATATATATATATATATAGATATATAGTATATATTTATATATTATATTATATATATAATATATAAGCATTAACTTACAAATGTCCTTTAATATCCAATTCGCCCTACCTCGGCGTCAATGAAGTCCTGATTTCTCCTCTGTGCACTGGTTCGAATTCACGAGAGGGCGAAATTATTATCAACTAAAAAATTCCCCTTCGGTTAACATATATGAATATATAATTCCGAGATAGAGAAAATTGGATATTAAAGGACATTTGTAGCTTAATGCATGTATACGAATCATGGGGCTGTGATAAAACTTCATATATATATACATATACATATATATATATATAATATATATATATATATATATATATACTATATATATATATATATATATATATAGAAAGGTTGCCTTTGTATTAGATCAAATATATATATATAATATATATAATATTATATATATTTATCATATTATATATATATATACATATATAATATATATATATTTATAAATAAAATATATATAATATATATATATATATATATATATATATATATATTATATATATATATATATATAGTTGATCGAATTGAAAAAGCAACCTTTTTATCTGCGGAATAGGGCAACCCAAAAACAATAAAAAAAATTTTTTTGGATTTTTGTTAGTACGAGTTTACACATATTCATAAGGTCAATGAATAAGAGCAGTACTTTATACACTGATGAGCGTATTAAGAAATGTTTTAATAATAGTTAAATTACATTATGAAAACTTACAAATAACAAAAAAGAGAGTAGCTTATTCGAATGCCCCCCCCCCCCCCCGCCATCCAATCCCCCACCAAAAATGAAAAGGTACATGCTTCGAGACGATTCAGCATATGAACCCTGCAACAAAATGCCCATTGTGTCTCAAGCTACGTGAAAAACAATGGATCTCTTCCTCTCCATCCTGTCTCTGCCCCGCTGTTAATATTCTGAGTTCTTGTAAGAATTATTTTAAAAACGGGAACGCTTTCAAAAGACCAGCACGAAGATACTTCACCCAATTTTTGTTTATTGTTTGAAAATACGATAGAGTCTGTCTGTCTCTCTCTCTCTCTCTCTCTCTCTCTCTTCTCTCTCTCTATATATATATATATATATATATTTATACATATTATATTACACACACACACACACACAACACACACACACACACACACACACACACATATATATATATATATATATATATATATATATATATATATATTATATATATATATATATTATATATAGATCAAGTATAAAAGGCCCATTAAAACACTCTGGTTTAAAGCTAAGGAATACTATATTTCGGTGGACTCGCTTCCACCCTTATCAAGCAGTGAATGACAGAAGAAGTATCATTAGCAAAATAATATAGTGGGAGATCTGCCCTAAGGTGATGCCTGGGGTCACCGCTAAGCCGCCGGCGGTTCTGTTAATTGTCTTAAAACCGATTCATCTTTGCATTAAGGAAGATATTGTCTACCTGGTCAGAGTCCCAGGGTCATTGGAAAGGTTGATCTATTATCTTGTTGTTTTATCAGTGAAGATTCTACCATCTGACATTTGTGCGACAGAACCACCAGGCATCACTTAAGGGCATAATCTCCCACCATATATTTCGTAAATAAAACTATTTCTGTCATTCACTTCTTCATAAGGGTGGAAGTGAGGCCATCGAAATATAGTCCTTAGCTTTATACATGAGACGTATCCTGTTTTGACAGAAGAATTTATTTATACACACACATACATACTGTATAAATATATATATATATATATATATATATATATATATATATATATATATATATATATATATATATATATATGTGTGTGTGTGTGTGTGTGTGTGTGTGTGTATACACGTATATATACACACGTACATAAAGAGAGAGAGAGAGAGAGGGGGGGGAAGGGGAGAGAGCGAGAGAGAGAGATAGAGAGAGAGAGAGAGAGAGAGAGAGAGAGAGAGAGAGATTTGGCAAATGATCATGCATATTAGTCCTGACAGTGGGAGATCCGTAAGCCTTGGAGCGTTATATGACCTTCATTTCAGAGACAATAGCTCCCCTCTAGGCAGAAATTATTATACTTCATTATTATGGGATCGCGACTTCCCCAAATGAAGTAAATGAGGCACTGAACAAGAGACACACGTAATCTGTTTGGTAGCATTCCTGCTAGGTGAACTGTGTATCTGTATTTACTTTTGAATTTACAAAAATTTCTACTCAGGTGCACACAGGGCATCCTATAACGCCGACGAACAGCTAAGCGAGAACTGACGCAAACTCTAATGTTTAAATTGCAGGAATAGTATTGAGATAATGTGCCGAATTCTACTGTGAATAAATGTCACGAAGTTAGTTTTACGAAGGAGACAAAAGATAATATTTTTATAGTGCGAAAGGAAACCAACATCACAATAAGTAACACGACAGAATCCCATTTACTCAATCCCCGTGCCACAGAGGTTAATTGAAGTTGTAATATGAATGTATATTTTTATATTTTTGGGTATATTAGTTAAGGTTGAAGGGGAAATTAAAGTTCACCCATTCCGAGTCCTACACTCCAGTAGTTCCTCGCTGGACGAGTGGTTTTTGCGCTCGGCTGCCAATTCGGTGGTCCGAAGTTCGAATCCCGGCTCTGCCAACACGGAATCAGAGGAATTCATTTCTGGTGATAGAAATTCATTTCTCGATATAGTGTGGTTCGGATCCCACAATAACCTGTAGTTCCCGTTGCTAGGTGACCAATTGGTTCCTAGCCACGTAAAAATATCTAATCCTTTGGGCCAACCCTAGGAGAGCTGTTAATCAGCTCAGTAGTCTGGTAAAACTAACTTAACTTCCTACACTCCAGTTTTATCTGAATTTGTTTTTGAGTGGAAGCAAATCACAATTTTGAAAAACAATTTGGTCATTTTCTCTTGAGAGGTGGAACTTGGTTGCTGCCTCATATACGATTCTTTAATATCTCAGAATCTGACTTACAGCGTTAAAATAACTACCACGTAATTTCACAGCTTAATTCAAGTCAACCTTCATAGGTTATGTAGGAGTGGTTTTTATTGCCCTGCTTAATTCAAGCCCACATTAATAGGTTATGCATAATTTTATTTCACTATTTAATTCGAGCCTACCTTAATAGGTAATGTAAGTTTTTTCTTAATTTACACATTCGTTATAGCCTACCTTTATAGTAATGTTGCAGAGTTTTTTCTTAATTTCACAGCTTAATTCAAGCCACCTTCATAGGTTATGTGCGATTCTTTTTTCTTATTTCGCTGCTTAACTAAAGTCCACCTTAATAGGTTATGGAACAGTTTTTTTTCTTTTTTTTACTATTCAATTCAAGCCTACCTTAATGGGCAATGTAAGTTTTTTTTTTATTTTACTGCTCAATTCAAGCCTACCTTAATAGGCTATGTAAGAGTTTTTTTTCTTTATTTCACTGCATAATTCAAGGCCACCTCAATAGGTTATGTGAGAGTTTTTTTTATTTCAATGCTTAATTCAAGGCCACCTTAATAGGTTATGTGAGAGTTTTTTTTTAATATCCACTGAACGAAATACCTACCGAGAAGTGCCTCAGGATAACGGTGTTATTGTGTGGATGGCCAACCAAGGAATACTTAATTGCAAAAGGGCAAATTTACTTACAGGTAGGTTATCATATTCCCAAAAATTGCTGACGACAGAAGAATTGTGGATATTACTCATTAAATTATAGATTAAAGGTTTACTGGAATCAAATATAAATGATTGTAACTACATTGCTGTCAAATGAGGCTCGATTGTTTGGTTACATTTCTCTTCTTCTATGAACTTGTTGCCCCTTATGAAACAGTGGGAACTAACAATATAAAAACCATTTCTTCGATAAATATACAGCCTACATACATAACGCTGAATAGTTGTACCCACGACAAAATACAAATAAAGAAAAAAAGATCCTATATACACACAATGCTTGAGCTATTATTAAAATTAAAATCCAGTTCAATGCACAGGAAAGATTCAGCTTTTGAAAATGATACAATCTATTTTTATAAAGTCTGTTCTCATATTCTGTATATTTATAGAAAGCTATTAACAGGCTCTACGTTAAATGATGAATGGACTAGAATATAATGCCAAGTGATCTTCTATTTCCAGTGACACTGAACTTTGCCAATAACCTGAGTTGCCGAACGCTAAGGTATATTTAAATCCTTTATGCAAATCTTCTTAGATTTACGTTCTCGAGATAATGTTGCATAAAAATTATCGTGATTTCAATTGAATGTTTGACGATATATATATAAAATTTTCCACCACACACCTGCTCCTTGTTGCTGGAGGTCCCGACGGAATGAGTTCTATGTTCTCTCACTAGATAACATAGAATATACGTACAACAACTTGTCATTAGCTTTTTATTAGCTTTAACAGGGTTGCCCCCAAGAAAAACAATACAAGAGTCACTCATCTATTCATCTCTAAGGACTGTGTCGGGAATGACCACCTTCCTCAGAAAACATCCATTTCACTAACATCATCATCAACACACCATACCCCTTACCCTTCACTAAGGGTATTCATGTCTATCTTGCATGCCCACCATTCCATCCTGGTGACAGAAACCATCATAATCCTGCATTTATTTTAACCCTTCTAGTTTAAAAGGTTTTCTTAGTATTCGTTTCCTTCTTACTCATTCTATTATTATTGTACATTTTCTCTAAATACTTAAATGTATCCATTCTCTTAGTCTAACGACCGTGCATTCATATTTACGTACACTACGATAAACATTCATCTTATTTCATAAATCTTTTAAGGATATATTGCTACATTCCTTGCTATATACATTTTAGATTCCCCTTAAATTGGTACACACAACCACAACACAGCACACACCACACACCCACACACAACAATATAGTCTATATATAATATATATTATATATATATAACTATATTCTCCATTATACATGTGTAATTATACATATATATGCACACACACATCATACACATATATCATGTACATATAATGATATCGCATCACCGTTATTCATATACACGCATTAAGCTACAACTGTCCTTTAATAACTAATTCGCTCTACCTCGGAATTAATCTAGTTACATAATGTCAACAGAAAGGGATTTTTTCTTTTTAGTTGATGAGAAAATCCGTCGACTTCATGGGTCTCGAAACATGGAACCAAGAAATCAGGACCCGGTTCCTTGGTTCGAGCCCATGAGCCGACGAATTAATTATCAACTAAAAAATTAAATATACAAAAATAAAATAAAAATTCCCCATCGTTTGACATATATGAAAATATATTAATTCCGAGGTAGAGCGAATTAGATATTAAGGGATACTTGCAGCGTAATGCGTATGTGCACACACACACACACACACACACACACATACACACATATATATTATATATATATATATATATATATAATATATATATTTATATATGTGTGTGTGTGTGTATGTGTGTGTGTGTGTGTGTGGGTGTGCATATATATATAATATATATATATATATATATATATATATATATATATATATATACATATATATATACATATATATATCATATATATATTCATATATATATAGATATATATATTATATATATATATATGTATATATTAATATATAGATATATTTATATAATATATACATTATATATATATATATATATATATATATATATATATGTCTGTGTATGTATGTGTGTGTAAATCAATTACCTCACTTCCATCCATACTCTTTTAAATACTGTTCCGTCTGATTACCTTCCATTTGAAAGTACAGTATTATATTACATTCGATACTATTTGCTACCTATATTTTCCTTTTAAAGACGCATTCAAACTTTTCATCTCTCTTTAATGAAACTGATGCAAATCGACATAAAGCGAACCAACCATTAAACGAATTACTTTAAGAGGAAAAAGTTATGACTTCAGTAATTGTCATCAGCCGATGTTTTCACATATCATTCACTTCACACTCGTCTCATAAGCCCTTTTACTAATTCCAATAACTGTCACACCAGCACGTATCATTTCCCAGGCTGCATTCAGCGTTTCATTCATAAATAACACTCCCTTGTCCTTTTATAACTTGACACTAAAGTGAGACACAACTCGTTTCCATAGTCAAGTCTTCTCAAACTCTCAGCAATTGACCCTCTGTACCATACCCTCTGGGTTTCTCCAGCGCACAAATCATCATAAGATGTTAAGAGGATTATTGCTTTGTCTCAACTTTCACACTCTTGTCTTACTTTAATGGGCGTTACGTCTGTCCGTCCGTCTGTCATTCAGTCAAGTCCAAACGGCTGGTCCGATGGGCATGAAACTAGGCAGGGTTATAGTGGGAACCCCTAAGATGGTTTTAATTAGGTTTCAAGCAACAAAAGACACCAAAGGCGCCGGAGAAGGAGTGGCGCCTACCCAGAAACGGGGCTGGTTCTGCCCGTAGACTTAATACCGTTACGAATTTATTTACGTATAAATATAACTGTTGCTAAACCACCAATTGATCAACTCGACCGCTTGAACCCCCTAACAAGGCCTGTTTTATCCGTCTTAGTTTCCCAGTTAAAGGTCAGACGTCCCAAGTATACATAATATATGATTCATATAGATAAATTTACAACCTTTCCCGACAAGGTTCTCACCTACAGTCCTACCACTCTTGAAACCTTCCACTCCCCAACCGTACCGTGCATCTTAGAATAAAGAAATGCGCTGCTAATACTGCCAAGTTTAATGAGTATTTTGAAGGGATGTTGAATAAAGACAATACAAGAGAGGCAGAGCTCCATGACAAAAGATTAGAGGGGACTGACTGCATGTATATTATAAATATTATATATATATATATATATATATATATATATATATATATATATATGTATATGTATGTATGCATATATATCGTATATAAATACATACACACACACACACACACACACACACACACACACACATATATATATATATATATATATATATATATATATATATATATATATATATATATATATATATATATATATCACAACCAAGGGGCAGGCAGGTGACGACCAAGGAATACATCAAATCAGGCGTTGACTGAAGGAAACAGGCCAATCTACATAGTTTTTTATTCCAACGTTTCGTAATAACATTTATTACATCTTCTGGGAATCTGTCAATTAATTAAAATAATATTATAAAACAATCTTAAATTTACTAAAAAATTAAAAAAATTGTAAAAAGACTAAAATTTACTAAAATATACAATTACAGAAAATTATTATTTAAAAGCTGGAACCGCCAACCAACCTTAAGTTAAGAGAGAGAAAGACTGAATGATAGGAGACAACAAAAAAAGGAGACACGTTAACTAAGGTACAGTTGGATGGAGGAGGTTTGGGTATTCAACTGGGGAACCAGCTGCTTAATGAGTAATGACTCTAAAATGGGCAATTCTTGGGGGTTTGGTGTTTGCCCTATAATGCAAAAATCGTCTCTTTCGATATGTGTTTTGCAGATTTTTGCATGGTTCCTGATATTTGAATGTTCAGGGTTGGAGAGCCTACTTCCTGTTCGGAAGCTTATTCCACGATGAGAATCGATTCTGACCTTCAGTAACCTCTTCGTAGATCCCACGTAAGTCCCAGAGTTACACTTTGGGCAAGTATATTTATATACTACATTTGAGGTCAAGAAGGGACTCAATCGATCTTTATATTTAAAGAAAGACCCAATTGTTAATGGATTTTTTGGTATTAGTTTAATACTGACTGCACCATAATGTTTTTCCATAATCTGGGTAAACTTTTTTCTGAAGGAGTCATCATGTAAAATGGAAATTTTGCATAAATGACTAACTTTGGTACCGTGATAAATGTTTTCGTATTGTTAAAAAACTGCTTATTAAGAAAACTCCGAAGCCTCTTATAAAATAGCTTTTGAGGGAAGCAATTATTTTTAAAATATTCCAATAGGTAATTTATTTCCTGATTGAAGGAATGCCAGTTTGATGTGATAAAAAATGCCCTATGTATAAGAGTTGACAATGAATTAAGCTTAAAATTATAAAAACATGAGCTGTAATAATTAGATCCTAGACCTGTAAAAGTTTTCTTCCTAAAAACAGAAGTGTTAAAAGAACCATTCTCTCGTGTAACGAGTACATCTAAATAAGCCAGTTGACTATTTTCCTCTCTTTCGACCGTAAACTTAATATTGTTATGTTGGGAATTAACATACGCTAAGAAAGAGTCAATATCAGAGTTTCTCTTGAATAATGCGAATGTGTCATCCACATACCTCACGTAAAAAATAGGGTGAAACCTAAGAGGACAATCATCAAGCATGCGCTCCTCCAGGGAGGACATGAAGATGTTAGCGAATGTCGGGCCCAAAGGAGAGCCCATGGCTACACCGTCTGTTTGTTTAAAAAGTTTACCATCAAAAACAAAGGCAGTGTCCCGCACTGCTAATTCTAAAAATGTTTTAAAATGAGACCGGTTAAAATTGCTAAAAACAGAATCGGGTTCAGGAAATAATTTATCTAATATGATGTCAATTGTCTCCTCCACGGGGACATTTGTGAATAGAGATTCCACATCGAAACTGGCCATTAATAAACCTGAAGTCTTGTGATAAAATTTTGTCTTTAAAATGGTACGAGTTATTCAGAATGAAATTATTTTTTTGTTAGTGGTTCAAGTAAGGGTACCAAAAATTTAGCTAATTTATAATTAGGCGTATTGTAAGATGCCAGAATGGGCCTCAAAGGAGTATTGGGCTTATGTATTTTGGGCAGCCCATATAGAATTCCATATGATGATCCAGTCACAAACAAATCCTTGATATGTGTTTTCATTGATGAAAAAACATATCAAGATTTGTTGTGACTGGATCACATATGGAATTCTATATGGGCTGCCCAAAATAATAAGCCCAATACTCCTTTGAGGCCCATTCTGGCATCTTACAATACGCCTAATTATAAATTAGCTAAATTTTTGGTACCCTTACTTGAACCACTAACAAAAAATAATTTTACTCTGAATAACTCGTACCATTTTAAAGACAAAATTTTATCACAAGACTCAGGTTTATTAATGGCCAGTTTAGATGTGGAATCTCTATTCACAAATGTCCCCGTGGAGGAGACAATTGACATCATATTAGAGATTTATTTCCTGAACCCGATTCTGTTTTTAGCAATTTTAACCGGTCTCATTTTAAAACATTTTTAGAATTAGCAGTGCGGGACACTGCCTTTGTTTTTGATGGTAAACTTTTTAAACAAACAGACGGTGTAGCCATGGGCTCTCCTTTGGGCCCGACATTCGCTAACATCTTCATGTCCTCCCTGGAGGAGCGCATGCTTGATGATTGTCCTCTTAGGTTTCACCCTATTTTTTACGTGAGGTATGTGGATGACACATTCGCATTATTCAAGAGAAACTCTGATATTGACTCTTTCTTAGCGTATGTTAATTCCCAACATAACAATATTAAGTTTACGGTCGAAAGAGAGGAAAATAGTCAACTGGCTTATTTAGATGTACTCGTTACACGAGAGAATGGTTCTTTTAACACTTCTGTTTTTAGGAAGAAAACTTTTACAGGTCTAGGATCTAATTATTACAGCTCATGTTTTTATAATTTTAAGCTTAATTCATTGTCAACTCTTATACATAGGGCATTTTTTATCACATCAAACTGGCATTCCTTCAATCAGGAAATAAATTACCTATTGGAATATTTTAAAAATAATTGCTTCCCTCAAAAGCTATTTTATAAGAGGCTTCGGAGTTTTCTTAATAAGCAGTTTTTTAACAATACGAAAACATTTATCACGGTACCAAAGTTAGTCATTTATGCAAAATTTCCATTTTTACATGATGACTCCTTCAGAAAAAAGTTTACCCAGATTATGGAAAAACATTATGGTGCAGTCAATATTAAACTAATACCAAAAAATCCATTAACAATTGGGTCTTTCTTTAAATATAAAGATCGATTGAGTCCCTTCTTGACCTCAAATGTAGTATATAAATATACTTGCCCAAAGTGTAACTCTGGGACTTACGTGGGATCTACGAAGAGGTTACTGAAGGTCAGAATCGATTCTCATCGTGGAATAAGCTTCCGAACAGGAAGTAGGCTCTCCTACCCTGAACATTCAAATATCAGGAACCATGCAAAAATCTGCATAACACATATCGAAAAAGACGATTTTTGCATTATAGGGCAAACACCAAACCCCCAAGAATTGCCCATTTTAGAGTCATTACTCATTAAGCAGCTGGTTCCCCAGTTGAATACCCAAACCTCCTCCATCCAACTGTACCTTAGTTAACGTGTCTCCTTTTTTGTTGTCTCCTATCATTCAGTCTTTCTCTCTCTTAACTTAAGGTTGGTTGGCGGTTCCAGCTTTTAAATAATAATTTTCTGTAATTGTATATTTTAGTAAATTTTAGTCCTTTTACAATTTTTTTTAATTTTTTAGTAAATTTAAGATTGTTTTATAATATTATTTTAATTAATTGACAGATTCCCAGAAGATGTAATAAATGTCATTACGAAACGTTGGAATAAAAAACTATGTAGATTGGCCTGTTTCCTTCAGTCAACGCCTGATTTGATATATATATATATATATATATATATATATATATATATATATATATATATATATATATATGTGTGTGTGTGTGTGTGTGTGTGTGTGTGTGTGTACCGCTTTCTGTAACAGAATGCGGATCTAAGCAAACACATCACTGCTGTTTGTAAAAGGCTGATCATGTTCCAAGGTCTATGTTTAATTCACTACCATTGAAAAAATCACTGCAAGCTTCTATGAAGCAACTTAACAATGTTTACTTTGCTATTGCAATATCCTTTCATACAAAGCAAATAAGGGCGTCAAATATCGATAAGGAAATTGATGTCGTAAAACATGAAAAAGAACCAAAATTAGATTAGCTATCACATATTATGGTGTAAGGAAGACCAGGGTACAAATGTTGCATGACTCAATTTAACTTGCACATTGGACAGTATGTTTCATTTGCAAAACTATGTTGGGTGCATTGGAACTATATATCATCAGTGCATTCCAGGTAGTCACAAGCTAACAAATACTCACGCAACACCCCTGCCCACCCCAACCTTCCCCACACAACATACTTACACACACACCCAATATATATAGATATAATATATTATAATAAGTAAGATATATATATTATTATATATATATATATAATACATATAATATATATAATACATATCTATAATATAATACATAATTATATATATACATATATATATATACATATATATATATATTAGATATATATATAATAATATAATTATACTGAATATGTGTGGTGTGTGTGTGGTGGTGTGTGGGGGTTGGTGTGTGTGTATGTGTGTGTGTGCATATATATGTGTGTTGTGTCTGAGGAAGAGCTCGTGTATATGTGAGTGTGAGTATTAATTTGATCGCACATTGATATATGGCTGAAAAAAAAAACAGGAGAGAGAGAGAGAGAGAGAGAGAGAGAGAGAAACTTAATCATTTTAACAATCGTTGCGTAGTTTATCATCCTTCAGAGTATGGGCTAATAATACTTTGCATAAAAAAACTGCAGTTAATTAACGACTTTTTTAAACCAAACTAATTTCCTCATAATTGGTGCGTCCATAATCAAATAACCTAAAAATAAAGACCTAACCCTACGTACTTGCTTTGGTTGCTTTTCTGATTCACTTCTTCTTGACATTTGAGTCACAGTAAGAGAAAATCAATAGGTTCCAGAGGTCGCCATGCAATGCAATCCCGGGGCGGATTACGACGCGCATTTGTTAAAATCCTTCTCAGCAGTGTCAGATGTTAAACCTATATATACTTTACAATATGATATCCTATTTATTTAGCATTCTACATGTAGCTGGCTTTTCATTCAGATAAAAATCCTTATTCATTTTAGATCTGTTTATTGTATAAAATAAGTTAGACTTCAGTTTTCTCAGTCAGAAACATCGATACGATATACACCAGTGTTGAAAACAAATATAGGCGTGTGTGAATGCAACTTGAGCATTTGAACCATACTGTGTTCATGCATGCGATTCGATATTTTTCACTTTCATGACAATCCGCAAGAACTCAGCTTATATAATGACCGTAACATACCTATTTTTCTAGCATAGCATTTTTCTAATAAAGAAGATCTAGCGAAATACAAATTTCATCATGTAACACCTTTATCAAATGTAATTGACAATAGGATTTAGGGCTAAGTTATATGAAAAAAGGGAGAGAAATTCTCTTTCACTTTATTTCTAAGGTTCTTATCAATGCATTCTTTCATCCTTATTATCTATCAGACGCGTCAGAAGATTCACCAACTGGTCTGAATGGCGCTTGGCATAAGAAAGGCAATACTTCTGGAAAGGAAGGAGGTCCTATAAGCCGGTATTTGGGTTACTTCTACTTGAAATATCGTGGCAGGGCTGCGTATCCATAAACACACGCATATACATACATACATACCTAGAGATTATAGAAATAAAATCAATGGATGCAGTAAACTGTATAAGTGGAGGTGCTTATCTGAAAGGAAAACCATCCACAGATACTCAAATATCGCAGTCATGGAAATAAAACAGATCACAGCAATTAAATGAGCGAGAAAATAACACTGGGTAATGTTAAAGGCTACAGAGGAGAGCAGAGGTCGGCAGTGATCAGAGACTTGTCACCTCCTCACCAAGACCGCAATGAAAAGCAACGCCTTCCACCCAAGAAAATACAGTTATAAATGTTTAATACCGTAAAACTTGCAAAAGGAAGAACGTTAAGAAGATTTACAAAAGAATATTGAATTAGTAGGAGTCACATCTGATGAGCTCTAGGCAATCAGTGGGGATTCAATTAACATCTGGAATGGATTTCAGTCTAACATAGAGAGATGAAGATGTTATGTATTCACGTCTACACAATGAAATTAATTGAATCGCAAGAAAAAACAATGGAAAATATCTGGAACAATAGGCGACTAATGATGACAGTACCACATTCGGGGAGTAGCACTTTTCTTCGTATAACCCACAGAACTATTGATGAAATGTTAACAGGTGAAAAGAGAGAGAGAGAGAGAGAGAGAGAGAGAGACGAAATACCTGCCAAAAGAGTTATGGGTTAATACCAGCAGGACAACAAAATAATGCTGGAAGTAACAATTATGTTACGTCAAGAGTAGGAGACATGAAGGGAATTATTTTATTGATGTGCACAAGCGGAAGAAGACCTAAATCTATTAAAGAATGAATTCACTATTTCTGAAGTAGACTCAAGTATAAAAAAACCAAACTCATTCAATCTAATGGGAAACCCTGTAATCTTTAAATCGCGTTTTCTCGGCTGTAGTACGTCAAGACTCAAATGAATTATGCACCAAATACAGTGTGTACTGTATGCAGAAATAAAATTATTTAATTTTGCTGGTATATTTCTTCTACAGTTAATCCATAAAGTTAACCAATTTGCCGAAGTTATGCGCTTTTCTTACCACCATAAATTTAGTTTTACTCTCTAGAGGAGGAACTAATTATTATCGTTCTTTATTCACCAGTCAGACCGACAGGCAGTACAATTTGACAATAGTATGCTAAAGTAATTGTTATCTCCAACTAATAATAGCTTAGTTTTAATAGCTTGATACCTAACAGCCAATATGCAACAGTCTGTATAATCATTTTATTGGATTTTAAAATTTACTATATCTGATACTATTAACAGGGATACAATTAATATTGTAGTTTGCAGGGCTGTATAAATCTTGCTGTTGCCAGTGCTGATGTATATGCCGGCTTGCCCCATCTGGTTACTTCTTATTAGACTAAATAAATCTGCTTTAGTAGCCACATTGTTGCCTCTTAACATATTCTGGGCTTCAAAGTCTGTTGGAGAAATTTAAGCTCATGCATACTAAGAGGTTTGAAAATTTACTTTGGCAGAAAATGATTGCTGTATTATTCGTGATCCATAGTTTGGCTCTATATCTCATCTGCAGTTTCTAGCCCAAATAGGGTAGCGGTCTTGCTCTTTGTTTTTTTCAGGAAATCTTAAACACAAAATTGACAAAAATCATTCCTGAATAATAACAGGCTTCCTACACTAATCTGTAGACATTTTTAAGGCACATTTGAACCCTCGAGGCTACTCACAGATCTTATAAGAAAAAAAAACTATTTATTTAATTACAGTATAAATGTAATTACAGCCTGGATTAATTTACATTCATACAGTTGTAATTCAGGGGAGAATACACTGTACGTACTTGACGGAACCAAATCAAAGCATGACATAAAGGTGATTTGTACGGCTTCAAGTCCAATTGCGTATTACTACGAGGTGCATATATAAAGCTATGTAATATGTCACACCTATAATTGAACATACTTATTTATATTGCACAGTCAAAGTTAGGCTAGTCTGTAAAAATAACTTACTTCCATAATTAGCCAAGACCTGAGCTGCAGTTCACAGTCTGTGGAGAGGGACAGTTAGAAAAAATGAGCATATCTGAAGGTTATGCCAATTAGGCTACCTTTGCTAAGGTTAGGGTATGGTAGGCTACCCTTGGTTATTTGATGATCTACCTTGGTAGACTAGCTAGTTGGTAAAGTTTACAAGTAGAATAGCTTGTTGGTAAAGTTTACTATTAAAGCTATAATGTAGTATGAATTGGGAGTATCCTTTAGGGTAAAAATGATAATGACAACATTGAGGAATAGCTTATTACCATTAAGTGTTCTGATCCATTAAATTCAGCTAAGTCCTCTGCATACATGGAGGCTTGAGAACTTATTGATAACATGGTAAATAATAGAAAGGAACAAAGCCGGATGATTACTAATTGTGGGTCAGAGCCAAGAAGGCAAGGAAAAGTAACTGACTGAGTGCAGTAACTATAGAGATATTGCACTTCCGTTGTTCGAGATAAACATGTTCAGTACGCATCAATTGGCTGGAAAGAAAAACTGATAAATGTTTATTGATGAGTGAGCTGGTTTACAAAAGGCAAGATTGCACAGATCAATTATTTCCGTTGAGACATTATGCAGCAGTGTGGAATATAAACATTTTAAAAACTAATTGTAATTATCCATGAACAAAGTTAATGCAAAACTGACGTTGTAAAAGCTTTGCCAAGTGAATTGGTAGTAAATAATGGGGTACTACGGGGAATGTTCTGTCACCTTTGATGCTTACCTTTCTCATATATATATATATATATATATATATATATATATATATATATATATATATATATATATATATATAATAATAATAATAATAATAATAATAATAATAATAATAATAACTAAAAGGACCTCATTCAAACTGGATGGTCTCTAGCAGTTATTTACAGGGAAACGTTACAAGCTTTCAAGGACAAAGAGTCCTTATTATCGAGTATCCATGAATGGATACTTGATAATGACGACTTTATTTAATAAATAACTCTGGCAGAGACTATCCAATTTGAATGAGGTCCTTTTAGTAATTGTACTATTCCACAGAACAATTGTGTATGTGATAAGAATACATATATATATATATATATATATATATATATATATATATATATTATATATATATACTATAATATATATATATATATATATATATATTAGAAAATTAAATAGGCAATAACATAAAACAGGCAAAAATAACAAGAATAACTCTACAAAAGGAATAACAATAATCGTAACAATATGGAATTACTATGAGATTCACAGCCGGAATAAAATTTTATCAACGTACCTGACCAAGATGACACTTTGTCTCAGGGAATCTTACATCCCTACCTCATTTTTTACTGTATTCTGTATTACGAAAGTAGCATAATTCTGGTAATTATAAGAGTAACACCGACTTCTTGTAGACATCGCCAACAAACTCAGAGGAATGTCTTTCGAAGAGATAATGACGTCACTTATGACCAATACTCCTTGTTTACACTTGGTAGTAGTAGTAGTAGTAGTAGTATATAGGATTTGTGCCATGAGTCGAGTGCTAGAATCATTGAAGAATGGGGTTTCCATAAGTAATCCCAGAAATTACTTTCTATCACTATTTCTCCATTGAAAAATTATATAATCAAAAATCAATTAACAAAGTGACATTTGACATTCGCCGTAATTCCTTTGATATTTTTCCTACTATTACAGTGACGGACATTGTAATAAATAGAGCATATATAATTATCTTTCTGCGCCTTATGAAAGTCAACAAATGACGAAAACTTGGTAGCCTTGGATGTCCTGGTGTACTCCTTACCCCAAAAAGGGCCTTATTATTCATTTACCTGTTCAAGCTTATGTAGGATTTTCTATGGGCCTCCTCACTTCTAAACAATTGTGCAGTTCGAATCCCAAAAGCTGTCCTGCAACCACGGGGACCATGACTTATCATAGACGCCATTCTTGAAGCCTTGACAAGATACGAATATTCATTCAGAGTTTCAGAGAAACCGTAACGTATAACTTTGAAACCATACATTAGAGCAGCGGTTCCCAATTACTTTTGGTCATTACCCCACTTTTTTCCAAAATCCTGGCTAGCAGCAAGCTCGTTACCACTCACACCATATCTATCATTTTGTACATAATTAATGTAAAACAGACTCTTTTAGTTGGTTGAGCCTTCCTCTATATTCAATTATTGAAACAAATATATCAAGAAGTACTCTTACTTCTGTTGGGAAAAAAATGATACATATAATAAGGTTGAAAATAAATGGAGAGAATATATAATTGAAATAATTTTTATCAGGGTGAAAAATTACAAATAAATCAATAAATACTTCTGCTGAAAATAAATCAAATAATTTCATGTAAATAATCACAACTTCAGTTGAAAATAAGTAGAAAAAAATATATATATATGTACTTTAAAAAAATCTTCAGTAGTGTGAAAATGACACCTTCGGTTTGAGATCATTTCAGTAATGCGAGGAGCTAGTTTTGTAAATGCATCTGATGTCATTTTCTGGGTTCAATCGATTTCTCTCTTTGCTTCGGATGGTCAACAGAGCTGAAAAGCCGGCCTCACACATGTAAGTTGAACCAAATGGTAAAAGCATGTTAACTGTTTCTAAACTTCTCAGAGGGAACTCTTTGTTACAGCTAATCCAAAATGAAGATAATTTCATGAGGTTAAATTTCATTTGTATAAGGTTGCTTGCTTTTATTTCAAGTATTTCTTCTGCGAGTCCATTTTGTTTAACTGGCAGATGTTCAGTGTTACATGTGAGTGGATTCTGAATCCAAGCATTGTTGAGTGGGTTAATTTCAGGGAAATATTCTTCCATCCTCAGACGCATATCCTCGGACCGGATATGAAAAAAAAAAAAAAAAAAAAAAACTTTACATGCGGCAGCCCTCCCTGCTACTATCCCAATCTCCACCCTCCTCTGAGGTGGCAACTAATTGCCGGCGAGAGATACTGGTGTGTGTATATATATATATATATATATATATATATATATATATATATATATATATATATATATATATATACACACACACACATATATATATATATATATATATACATATTACAGCACCTGTCAAAACGAAAACTGTCATTACCCCCATCTATATATATATATATATATATATATATATATATATATATATATATATATATATCTATATCTATATATATATAGATATATATATATATATATATATATATATATATATATATATATATACAACCTATTCCACTCCAGTCAAAACGAAAACTGTCATTACCCCCTTCCAATGCGACATTACCCCCACGGGGGTAATGTACCCCTATTTTGGAACCGCTGCATTAGAGTGTTCCGCCAGTGGCTTCGGCTGCTTTATTTTACTCTTATGAATAAACTTTTTTCCAATATAAATAATGAAGAATGCTGCAGAAAATGAGGTAGGGATGTAAAGTATCTAAGTAATATCTTTGTCAAATGCACAGAAAAAAGTTATTCCGGAAAAACAATGAAACACTGAATCTCACGTTACATCTTCGGCTACTGCTGGCCACCATTCTATTTGTTTCAATGTATTTTCTCCATTTAAAAACATCTTTCCCGACCTTTGAACAGAATCAGAATACTCTTACTGGAACAAGCTGTTAGACAAAAAACAGGAATCATGTGCGGTTATTAACTTGATGCTAACCTTGGAATTCCAATCACTTGGAATTACAACTCCTAAGTCAGTCAACAACAGAACTTTTCAAATCCAGTTTCTGGACAGCAAAACGTTTTGCGTTCATGTCTATCTGAGGGTGCAAGTACATAAGTATGAACGTGATTTATATGTTTGTAGTCAATAAAGACACGAGTAGAGAGAGAGAAAGACGCTGGGGGGGCGGGGGGGGGGGGGGGGGGGGGGGAGGGGGGGGGGGGGGGGCGGTTAAAGTTTATCAATAGCCGTTGTACAATAATCAATGGCTTTACAATTCTTTTGTGATTTACTGGGCAAGCAATTGAAAATTGCTTCAACATGAATCTCAAAAAGTGTGATTTAACTATCATGCTTGTTTGTAACTCTACTATTACAATATAAAAATCCACAATCACATATCAAATTATATTACTATGTAAAACAAACATAGACTTTCGAATACCTGAATGATGTTCCTCATCAGTGTTGACGTTAAAATGTAAAGTGAGAGAGTAGTTTCCTTCTGAAGAGCATCTAAAATGGAGGGCTGGGCGAGAAGATAACAGCTCATCATCGAAGTGCTGTTATGTAATTCCAAATTCAACAGGCAGTTGCGCCAATCTCCTTACTCTGTCAATGAAATGGGAGGAGTGTATGAAGTGAGCATCAGAGATGGTGCTGAAGAATCGAAGAAGGGACTAGCTAACCAAGAAGCAAGAACACTTAGCAACTAAGACCCTTAGTCAATTACTCGGCACCATCTCTGATGTTCACTTCATACTCTTCCCATTTCATTGACAGACTAAGTAGTTTTAAACGTGCCGATGGTAGGATGATTAGCCTCGATGTCACATCCTTATTTACGAAAGTTTCTCTTGACTCTGTTTTGGAAAATTGAAAGAAACGACATGAGGAAGGGACTATCAGCTTCCTATTCCTTGCGACCACTTTCTCGACTTGGTTATGGTAAAAATCTGTGATGACTGTACTATCTTCACTTTTAATGAGGAATACTTCCAACAAAAGGTTTAGCCAATCTGTGCTTGGAGGTCATAGAAGTTGAAATATTAGAGAGATGTAACCCAAACTGTAAGCCTGCTCTGTGGGTGAGATATGAAGACGACATATTTATTATTTTTTACGGCGACGACGTAGCTTCAGACTGCTTACTGAGTGCTGCTAACAACGTTGTTGATTCTATAAAATTTACAGTTGAAAAAGAGGTTGATAGCAAGATTTCTTTCTTAGATGTTTTAATTCATAGGGATGAAAACAGTAATTCTTTCAAATTTTCAGTTTTTAGAAAAGCGACCAACAAAGAAAATTATATTCATTGTTTTTCCCACCACTCACAAGAAGTTAAAAAGAATGTATTTATTAGCTTTGTTTTAAGGGCACTTCGTATATTCGATCCCGAATTTCTAGACGGAGAGCTTCATCATGTTGTAGATACCTTTAGGTCCTTAAAAGTACCCTGACCATTTCGTTACTGACGTCATCAGCCGAGCTAAAAAGAAGTTTCATATTGATCAAGCTAATAAGGAAATGAATAGAAAGAAACGCGTATCATTGCTCTTCGACTATGAAGTCTCAAAAGTAGGTGATTATGTGAATAAATACCAAGAGGATATAGAAATTGTTCACACTTATAAAAACACTTTGGCACAAGCTCTTACAAAGAATAATAATAGTACCAAGAGAAACAACGGTGTTTACAAGGTTCCATACCATGACTGTAATAGTTGTACTACGTGGAGAGTGTTAGGGGACTGGATGTAAGATTAAGGGAACACAGAAGGGCCTATGATACTCATGCACAGGGCAGCACTTAGTTTAATTTAGACCACAGAATTAATTGGGATGGTGCACGAAGTATTCTTAAAAGGAACGATTCTCAGTGAGAGGATTAGTCGGAGGTGCTGCTATAAACATGGGAATATCTTTTGAAGATAACAAGTCATTTGAAGACCCTTTTATCAACTGGTTCATTGCCAAGCAGTACTCAAAAGATTTTAGTTTCAAAACTGACGTTGACCGTGTGAACCCTGATGCTCTCTCTCTCTCCAGAAGGCAGGATGACCAGACGTCCCGTATTTGACGGGACTGTCCCGTGTCCCGTATCGACCCTCCCCGGGACGCCTTTTGTCCCGTATTTTCAATATCTAAAAAAAAAAAAAAAAAAAAAAAATACAATAAACTAGCGAAATTTGTACTGAGCATTCCCCCTTCAAACGCTCTGGGTGTAGGAACCAGTAGAGCTGATCAAGTCAGAACTACAGATAAAGTGCAATTTCACACTGTCCGGTTCGGAGTTCATCACATATGCTCAAACCAAACACCATCTCTTGAGAGCAGTTGGATCTAGTGCAAAATATGACAAATGGAAAATAACTTAACAACAATG
>NC_087200.1:114436444-114438944 GCF_015104395.2 Macrobrachium nipponense | reverse complement strand
CACCAAGTCTTTTCACTCCTCAGAAGCGCAATACAGTGAGATTACGAAAGTGGAGTTGGATTCAGCCTGTTGCATAAATGTAGGTTTCCTCCGCTTGCAATTGCAACGCCTTGCTCCTCCAGGAACTTGCTGAAGAAACCAATGGAATTAAATCTGTCTCGTTGCACTACCGCTGATTCTAAACACCGTGACTTCGGTGTTTAGTGACTCAGGGAAGCTATATCCTATTATTGCTCTAGTTGGTATAATTCAGTGCGATGCTAGAGGGTGAAATGGATGGATACTAGGGAATTAGAAATGTCTTTAAAAGACACGTTAAGGCTGTTAATTAGATATTTAGGAATATTCGCCTTAGATGATGTAGGAAGCTTTATATTACCGTTAAGTAGAAATAAACCTTTAGTCTTTACATCTAATACTTTAGAGTCATCTTCGGGTATTAATAATATAGGTCACTGGGTAGAGAATTAGAAATATTTTTAAGTGACATGTTAGGGCCTTTAATTAGATGTTTAGGAATATTCGCCTTAGATGGTGTAGGAGGATTTATTTACCGTCAAGTATAAATAAACCTTTAGTCTTTACATCTAACATTTTAGAGTCATCTTGGGTATTAATGATAGGAATATTCGCCTAGATGATGTAGGAGGATTTATAATACCGTTAAGTAGAAATAAAGCTTTAGTCTTTACATCTAATACATTAGTCATCTTCGGGTATTAATAAGATAGGTCACTGGGTAGAGAATTAGAAATATCTTTAAAAAGACACATTAGGGCCGTTTATTAGATGTTTAGGAATATTCGCCTCAGATGATGTAGAAGGATTTATATAACCGTTAAGTAGAAATAAATCTTTAGTCTTTACATATAACACTTTAGAGTCATCTTCGGTTATTAATAATATAGGCAGGTCACTGGGTATGTTTCTACGTGGAAAGGTAACCCAGAAATTTGATTATCTTCTTTGACAGTTACTCTATCGAGCCTGAATTTTATTCGTAAGGATTTTTCAGATTTCTGCGTTACGTAATCATTCTGAATATACCGTTTTACGAAGTTAAAGACAGATACAACCGGATATTTCGTATAAGTGCGGACTTGGCGTTCCGTTTTCCGTACAGTGTGCCAGTCACCATGGAATAACAAGGAATATACTATCAGCAATGAAAGAGGTTTTATCAGTACACCATTTACACAGGAGCGATCGGTGGGTGTAACGAGATTCTATTTCAAATATTCCAAAAAGACGAAATGTTCAGATTGAAAGTCGGGTAGTAAGAAGAGTCATAACTGATAACGAATGTTTAAAGCGGAGGGGATAGTCGCTTCGAGGATAGATGACACACTCTGTATCCTATTCTTCCCGTTTTGACCGTGTTAACTGTCAGCTCTGGCGTGAAAGGTAAAATACACCTGGATTACTCTATACGCACATATCAGCATCGTTTCCATACTTCATATGTCCTTTGCGAATATTCTTCTAATAGTATATCATTTCGGAATTGATACACTTCAAATTTCTGTTCCAGCGTGTTAGTTATCGACCGTGCTGTAACATCAACCGAGTCGTAGAAGGCTGCATGCAATAAGTTTGGAAGCTACTTTCGGGAAAAAAAGGAGAGGGAGAGAAATAAATCTTATCAAAGGCATGGGTATGTGACTACAAACCATCTGACTGTGAGTAACTTTACTGGGTAAAAAGCACCAAATAAACTTTATCAAAGTCAGGGAAGCCGTACGTACTGCGAGCCGGAGAAACAGACGGAAAGAAGGAAATTTGAGATGCTGATTGTCACGAGACATTGTTGGGCACGAAGCGTAGCTGGAGGAGAGAGAGAGAGAGAGGAGAGAACCGGGAGAGGAGAGATAGAGAAGAGAGAGAGAGAGAGAGAGGAGTATGGTGGATGTTTACGTATGGGGAAATAAGTAAAAGAAGGTTGTGGAAGAATGGATAATAAGTAGAGAAATATTATGAAGTAGGAGGAGAGGAGAAAAAAATATATGATGTGTATTGAAAGGAAAGAAAGGAAAAAAATAATTAGTGGTTGGATGGAGAAAAAAGGGGAAAGTGGAAAAAGAGAGAGAGAGAGAGAGAGAGAGAGAGAAATGAATGGATAATAAGTATATAAAGAAGCGTCAGATACCTCCTGTAAGAACATGAAGCAGGGTCAGGTCGCGCTTACTGGATTAGAGAGAGAGAGAGAGAGAGAGAGAGAGAGAGAGAGAGCGCGGAGTATATACCGGTGTCAAATGGCACGATAATTATACCTTATTCACGTACATGAGCTACGTTACAAGTGAAAACATATTATATATGTAGATAATATGGTGACGTCATGGTCGGACTCTTAAAAAAAATAAAAAGACCTCATGTAAGTAGATAATACTAATTAAAAGATACCAAATGTAAGATAAACTCTTATCACATTATTTTCCCCATACGTAGATATAGCTCGCGTAAGGAGATAGATACTCTTATCTCGGATGACCCGCCCCTC
>NC_087200.1:114408944-114431444 GCF_015104395.2 Macrobrachium nipponense | reverse complement strand
ATTTTCGACAAGGAAAAAAAATTGGGCCCAATAATAATAATAATAATAATAATAATAATAATAATAATAATAATAATAATAATAATATTAATAATAATAATAATACTCAGATTCTTACATGTTCATCAAACCCGTTTCATGTTAAGGCCGCTCGTTTCCAATATATTTTTTGACTCCCACTCTCCAGCCCTGACAAAGCCTTTCTCTTCTTTCTGCAGAAACTTCCAAATCGTATGTATTTCAGACTTAGCCTTTCATCCTCCATTCATTCAGTGTGACAGACCTTCCTCGCGATCCCTGATAATCCTTTCGCTTACATTTAACTTTTATCACTTATACTTTCCACTTCTCATGTTTTCAGTTCTTTTTATGTCACATATACCGTATAGAATTTAATCGCTAAAGCATCCAGTTCATTTATTTACATTCAACATCCACATTTTGTTTCAAAAGAGGAGAGTTGGCTTAACAATCCCTTCATGCATTCCAACCTCGTAATCCACAGAAAATCCAAGTTTATATTCAGTCTTCTCCAAAAGTCCTGTTGATTTTCTTGCTTCGGATATTCTGTGACTCACCACTTCTCTTTTACTAACATTCGAAAAATAAATAAAAATCTCAAATACCGATACGAATCAATTGAGTCCATTCTCCCATCTTCTGCATCAACAGTCGTTGTTCCATCTTCCTAGTTGCCCTGAACCCCCTCACGAGCTCTTGCAAACGTTTACAAATTCTTTTCCGTGCGCACAACACATACACGAACACTATATGAATTTTTATCACATCCCCGTCATTCATATACATGCATTAAGTTTCGAATGTCCTTTAACATCCAATTCGCTCTACCTTGGAATTAATATATTTTCATATATGTAAACCGAAGGGGAATTTTTTGTCGATAATAATTTCGTCCTCTCGTGGGTTCGAAACAGCGCCTAGCGGACAGAGGAGAAATCGGGATTTCAGCGAAGAAATCGACTTGGCCAACTAAGAAATTCTCCTTCGGTTAATATATATGAAAATACATTAATCTCGAGGTAGAACGAATTGGATATCAAAGGACATTTATTGCTTAATGCACACATACGCACACACGCACACACACTATATATACATTTAGCGCATTGCGATTGAATTTATATTAAATTTAAAACAACTAGTCTGGAGCATAGAAATACATATGCGAGGATTATCAGTCCATTCTGGGATTCTCATCCACACGCTCTGAAAGTGAGTTCCGGTTATGACGTTATCTTCACGGAGCGAAACGGCGGAATTCGTTGTCTTGTCTTCTCCGTTTTTTTTTTGGATGTTTGTGGAATAACGTTTAGGTACCAGTTTAACCAACCTGGCACAAAACAGCACTGTTGAATATAATGTTCATAACTGATTGAGTTTATGTCACGAATACTGACACTTGGTTACACCCCTGCAATGAGTGGGATTTTGTGTGGATCCCATTACCTTTAGCCTGGGGCGTGTGTTTATGTTTAGTCGATAACCACCGGCTGTAATAAGTTTTTGGTTTGACCGTATCGTGAACGCGTGGTATCTGAATTTGAATGTTTTGTTTATCAAGCTTAGAACATCGTATGTTTGTATGTTTAAGTAACGCATTATACGTCTCACGGGTATCACTTTATTCCTGTTAAAAAATAGTTTCTCGGCAAATCCAGGTTAAAAATGAATGTGGGTCAATCAGTCTGAACAGAGGAGTAACAGCAGTTCCAAGGAACTTAATTTAGAACACTTTTATCCCTAAATGTGACCGATGTTATAAATTACGCTCTTTGATTTTCCATGAAATTTCGTAAATAAACATGAAGTCGACAGTGAATGACAGCTGACTCTCGGCAGCTTAGCCAAGTATTCAAGGCGGCTCCCCTTAGTAAATTTCCTGAAAACTAATAGCAAATCTTTGTAAGACTGCACCTCTGACCTAAGTAACAACGAAAATGGAAATGGGAAAATACTTTGCGATAAATCTGTAACGACTGATTGTTAAACTTTAATATACGTGTATCACAAGGTGCAATCGACGAGCAGTTTCCTATATGTAAATCCAGGGTCGTAAAAAAAAAAAAAAAAAAAAAACTTTAGCACTGAGCTCTTCAGATATTCATTGCTGGGCTAGTATTACAATCTGCAACAAAAGGATGATACGGACGGGATCTTTCATTCATAAAACGTTTGTTTATTTATTTATCTGTAAAACCTGATTAAAGTAATAGAATTTTATCTAATACTGTATATAGTTTACGATACTTGCAAACAGAATCATCTATTGCTATATCTGATATATATCAATGACTACAAAGCTGCTATAATGCGTAAAATATCAAACAAGCAAACGCAAAGAGAATAATGCATGACATAATACCATATGCAATGTCTGCACCACTCCAAGCACATCACAAAGAAATGCATAAACACATGCATCTCACAGAGAGAGAGAGAGAGAGAGAGAGAGAGAGAGAGAGAGAGAGAGAGAGAGAGAGAGAGAGAGAGAAAGGGTATTCTAAAACAGAGGGAGGTATATTCAGTGATACGGCTGAGTCGCATATCATTTTCATTTTAGACAACACAGAGGGATTCTACGAATTTGTGTGTGTGGAGAGAGAGAGAGACTCAGAAAAGAGACGCATCGTCTGAAAGTTATCTGAAGTCACAAGATTCAGCAACCTTGTCTGATTTATTCCGAGGGTTTCCTTCACTGCTTCTTATCAACCTTCGTATTCACTAAAATCTTTTGAGTTCGTCTTTCCTCCAATTTTGCGAAGCCCTGGACGTAATCTCCCGTTTCTAAATGCTCAAATTTCAGAATGATTTCATGGCTCAAGTTCTTGATACGAAAATGTGTCCAGACGTTTTTTACTAACTTTTAGGAATGTCAAGAAATTCTGACATTATTTCCATCCTACTTGATAAAATATTCGGTGTTTGTGTGCGTTATATATATATATATATATATATATATAGTATATATATATATATATATATATATATATATAAACAGGATATACGTAAAACAAAGGACGTCCTCCCCAGGTGAAGACAGTAGCTTGTCTATTCAATTAGACTGAAATATATATATATATATATATATATATATATATATATATATATATATATACATATACATATACATATATATATATATATATATATATATATATATATATATATATATATTAAGATACAGATATTTGATAAATTAGTACTGCGATTTTCATTTTCTGCTCTTAAACCTCTGTAACTGATATGAGAGAGAGAGAGAGAGAGAGAGAGAGAGAGAGAGAGAGAGTACAGTCATACTTATCATCAAAAGCAAGTCAGTTTCTAATTATCAGTATGCATTTCAGTTTTATTAAAACTATGTTATATGTTGCTACTTATAATTCTTAAATTCTAATTCATTTGTGTTTTTCTCTTCCAGGTAACAGTGGATTTGAAGTCTATTCGTCACGTTACCCTGTTTACCGTTGGCAAGTATACAATAAATTTTAAAATCGTCGTTTCCCCCACCATCTAAATCAAAGTACGAATTGACGCTGCGTTTGAAACAAGAATATTTATTTTGTAATAGATCTGGGAAGGGTTCGTTGCGACACTAAATACCGCGGGCCCTGAATAATTAGAAGCAAGAATTCGCACGGTTAGCTAAGGTGTTTCCCAAATGTGATCACTTGAAATTAATCGATTAGTTTTATATCATCAGACGAGTATAATTTGCAATGAAATGTACTAAAAGAAAGAACGCCAAAGAAATGGTCCCATGCAGCCATTATACTGTAAACCCTCTCTGTCCCTCTTTCGTTGGCTTCTTAAAAAAAAAAAAAAAAAAAACCATTTATATGAAAATGAAAAAAAATTACTTGCCAGGTATTCATAAACAATTAGAAATGGTTGTGCGACAAACAGAGGCAGAAAAAGTCATTCATTCATTGTCTCTCTCTCTCTCTCTCTCTCTCTCTCTCTCTCTCTCTCTCTCTCACACACACACACACACACACACACATAGCAGTGGGGCGTTCAGTTCAACTACAAAATGAAATCGATCGATTCCCGAGCTGTACGAAAGTTCTTAAAAAATCAGTGTGTTTCTGTTGACCTAAGCAGTCAATTAGGCGGACAACTATGACCCAGTTTATGCGGGCCCAACCGGAGAGAGAGAGAGAGAGAGAGAGAGAGAGAGAGACCTAGTTATTCAGTACTAGGTCCTAATGTGTACCTTCCAAACTGGAGCGACTCAAGGTGGTAATCTTCACTAGGGCGGGTGAAACCATTCTTAATGGACCTTGGGAGATATTCTCTACGCGATCTGTCATGTTCCCTTAAGTTCAGTTCAGGGAAATGAATCGTAGTTACCAATAATTAAATAATTTCATTCAAAAGAGGCCTTTTGCAATAACAGAAATTCCAGTTAAAACTTATGAACATGAAATTCGTTGTTTAAACGTTACTGATAAATCCAGTCTTTACAACGTTCGAATCTTGCAGCCGAAATAGTTGACACGAATGTTGGTCACGCATGCAATATTGATCAATCCTGCAAATATCGACACAGACATTTATTCTTTGTTTAAATGTTACCACTGAGGCACGAGATAGTACAGTACACGTCGAATCGTGTAATTAAGGCTATGCCTTTTCCGTCCATTTACCTACTCGCTCACTTACCTTCCATTTATTTGCATACTATTTAATTAGTATAGTTATATGAGTGTAAGGATTACAGCTTTATCATTCATTTACATCCCCTGCAATATCCACTACTTCAGTTGCGCAAAAGTAAAAGTAAAAAAAAAAATGAAAAAAAGAAAGGTACTGGTGCATTATCTTCCCCAAGGTCAAACCCCCATGACATTACCTTTATCGAACACCAATGGCCGACTGGCCTTGATCCAAACAATTTTATGGATCCTGAGAAGACAACCACCAGTCAGACTTCAATCGCAGGAGTTATTATATTCAAATTTTCCTGCCATAATCTACAATAATGGTTCATAGGGATTTGGCTTTACAAGCCTGAATATCTGGGATTAAAAGCTGCACAATCAGCTCCCCAACAAAGGAGTCTATTATTCGATCTCCCCACAAATCCCGCCCCGTAAGGAAAGTAGTCGCGTCAATACACCTCATGCGCTGCACTGTAGGCATTACTAAGGTTCTCTGCAGCGTTCCTTCGCCTCCTAACCGTAACCCCATTTTATTCCTTTTACTTTACCTCCATTCATATTCTCTTTCTTCCTTCTTGATTTCCACCTTCTCCTAGCAACTGTTGCAGAGTGCTATGTTTTCCTCCTGTTGTACCTTTCAACCCTTTTCGCTCTCAATTTCCCTTTCAGCGCTGAATGACTCTAAAGGCTCCAGCGTTGGCCCTCGGTCTGAATTACATATTCCCAGTTCCAGAAATCCAGTATCTGGTTGCCAGTCAGGTATTTAACCATTTTGTATATTTGTTCATTCACTAAAAACATTGGTATAATCTTCTTATCAAACTGACAGAGGGAATTTCGTCACAGCTGATTGAATGACCTGGCCGTGCTGTCTTCACTGTACTGACAAGCGAGAGAGCAAAGAATGACTTTATATAAGACTCTTTATATAAGACTCCTTATCTGAGGTGTTTATGACTATTCATTGAAAATATAAAATCTGTTAGCTACATGAATTAAGCAAGGCTAAAAACTGACATAATTATCATGTTGTCCTGTGATGATGACTTCAAAGCCTTTCAAAGAAAATGAAAATAAACAAAAAACGCTCTTCGTAAAAAATAAGCACAACTTCGTCACAGACGGTTTGACGACCTCCACGTGGGAAGTTAGTTGCCTTCATGTTATTGTCAAGGATGGTGGGTTTAACCAGGTCATTCCTTCATATAAGACTCTTTGTGTAAACGAAACTTTTTCTTAATGAAAAGCTAATAGTTAGTTGGCTGCAGACATTAAACTAGATTACAAAATGACATCATTATCATGTGAGGTGGGTTGCAAAACGTACATAGGAAAATAAAAATAAAAATCGTTCTTCGGAAATTTGAAAAAGTACAATACTAAAATGACTTGTCAGGTAATCATTAACGTGTATCCCCCCCCCCCCCCCCTCTCTCTCTCTCTCTCTCTCTCTGCCATACAGTGTTTATCTCACGTACAGAATGACAAAGTTTTAATTACCGAGCTGTTCGAACGTTTTGAGAAATCTAGTCTCTGTTCAACTAAGCAATGAATTAGATACATAACCAGCTTATCTGGTAGCAGTTGTTGTTGGGGAGAGAGAGAGAGAGAGAGAGAGAGAGAGAGAGAGAGAGAGAGAGAGAGCAACGGCTCTTGTTATTCAGTAATAGGTCCTAATGTGTAACTTCGAAACTTGAGGGACTCCGGCGGGTGAAACCCTTCTTATGGACCTCGGGAGATATTCTCTACGCGATTTGCCATGTTCCCCCTAAGTTCAGTTCAGCTCCGGGGGAAATGAATTAGTTACCAATAAATCAATGAATTCGTTTAATAAAAACTTTTTGACAATAACAGAAAACCTAGTTAAAACCTAGAGACATGAAATACTTTGCTTAAACGTTAATGATAAACCCAGTCTTTACGACCTCGAATTTTGCCAACAACGTAGTTGACACGAATATTAGTCACGCACGCGCTATATTGATCAATCCTGCAAATATCGACACAGACATTTATTCTTTGTTGGAATGTTACTGCTGAGGCACGTGATGGTACAACACACGTAGAATCGTGTAATTAAAGCTTTTGCTTTCATGTCCATTTAACTTAATCATTTACCGTGTATTTAACAGCATATTATATTTTACCTATAGTTATTTTACAGTAAGGAATACTCTTTTATTATTCATTTACTGGTCAATATATCCTCCAAGGTCAAGAACCCATGACCTCACCTTCATCACCCCGGGATCCAAGAGCAATCTTATAGACCGAGAGAAGACAACCACCAGTCAGACTTCGATCGCAGAGGTTATCAAATTCAAATTTTCCTGTCATCGTCTAAAGTAACGGTGTATAAGGATTTGACTGAACAACCTGGAATATCTGAGATTAAAAGCTGCGCGATCACCTCCCCCGCTCCCCAGGCGTCTATTAATCGATCTCCCCAGAAACCCACTTGATCGTTGCTAAGCAGATATCTTACATCAGTAAAATCTTCGTTAAAATTCCCATGTAGCCTTCGTGTCATCGTCCTTTAAAAATAAGTTCCTCGTTGGAAGAGTGGGTTACGTGCTCGCCTACCGATTCGGTGGTCGTGTGTTCGATTTTCCACTTTGCCAACATGGAATCTGAGGAATTTATTTCTGTTGATTAGAAGTTCATTTCTCGATATAATGTGGTTCGGATCCCACAATACGCTGTAGGTCCCGTTGCTAGGTAACCAACTGGTTCCTAGCCACGTAAAAATTTCTAATCCTTCGGGCCAGCCAAAGGAGAGCTGTTAACCAGTCTGGTTAAAGTAAGATATACATAATTTTTTCCCTATAAAAATAAAGACGTAACCTTGTCACAGATTGTTAAATGCAATCGCAGAGGAAAAGTAATTATGTTCACTTTACTCACAAGGGAGGTAAATTTAATAAATTTTTTGTGAGGGGCTTATTTTATACAAAATTCTTCTTGACATGAGATTTTCTCTGAAGAATATATAAGACTCTTCACTGAAAAAATAATCGTATATTTGCTACAGGCGTGAAAATAGATTAAAAGCTGACATAATTATCATGTGATTATGAATTCAAAACCTTTCATAGGAAAGTAAAAAAAAAATGTTTACAGGGAAATCAAAACAAATGTCAAAATGACTTTCCAGGGAAACTTTCTGCGACCAACACTGAAACAAAGTAATCCATAAGAAATTTTTGTGGTAAACAGCAAAAGAAAGTTACCTTAGCTTATATGCTTTTATATGCAAGAACAATATGTCTAAGTTGTATGGTTTTATTGAGAGATAATAGTTCGCTTTATGTAACAGAGACCTGAAAAGATCAATATCTTATCAGTACATGATTACTTTCTCAGAAAGGGGCCACAAAGAGCAAGACAAGAATGTGGTAAATAAATTCCTGCCTCCAATTAGCCAACAAGAAAAAAGAAACAATGCCTCATAGTTCGACTGATTTAAATTTGGATTTAACGGACTGTTAATTGAGGCCCATAAAGACTTTCACTTGCCCTTCATCACTAAAAACTGTAGGTGGAAAATCTAGCCAGATCTGATAATAGGACGTGACAGGGGAGAGATTAGATCTGCAGAAATCACAATGGGGTTTTCAGAGAAACACACCCACACTCCAGCAGGTTATGGTATGAGGGGATCAATTTTCATCGTTCCCAAACATCCAAAAGGGCAGAATTGTTCGACAAAGAGCGAGAAGAGGAATTTGTCGTGGAAGCGCAGAATGAAAGCGATTGTTGTTTATCCATTATGGGATTAATGGCATCGCCCTGAATATCACGAGATTCAGCACAGATTTAAAAAGAGGGCAAACACGGAAAAGTGTCAAGTTATCTCCATATGAATGAGGGTAACAATAGGGGATTTGTGCGCCACTGATAAAACAAAAAGATGAATACGTAAAGGGAGAGGCAATATTCCAAACAAAAAGGAAAACTGCAGATGATGTACCCTCAAAATGAAAAAGATATTGACCGATCGTTAAGAATCTAGTAAATATTTACATAAATGAGTAAAGTCCTTGAAATGGACTTTGACTGGCAGAATGCCACACCCCGTCAGAAGACAATGAAGAGGAAGAAACAATATGAGAAAGATTACCAGATTGATAAAAAAAATCATACGACGAGAAGCGATAAATAATTTATATTGATGTAAAATGTAAACAACTAAAACAACTTGATGTATACAAACACACACACTCATATATATACACACACATTTATTTATGTATATATATATATATATATATATATATATATATATATATATACATATATATATACGTATATATATATATATATTGTATACATATATATATAGACGTGTATATATATATATATATATATATATATATATATATATATATATATATATATATATATATATAAATTATATATATATATATATATATATATATATATATATATATATATATATATATATATATATATAATATATATATATATATATATCTACATGTATATATATATATATATATATATATATATATATATATATATATATATATTATACGTATATGAGTGTGTAAGTGTGTGCATGGACAAAATGAATCACAGAGAAAATTGGAACTCTTAGTACAAATACCTAGGACATTTTACAATAACACATGCTACAGCGAGAGTACAAACGAACACACTGACGGTTGGAAAACGGATAAGTAACTAAAGATTAACGACAATAAAAACGGAAACGGACAGAGCAATTATAAACAGACTGAGAGAACTCAATATTTCCTGGCATCTTAGTAAGCTAAATAAATTGCCTACAAATAAAATACCAAGTCGGTGGCTAAATATAAACAAGCGTAGAGCAATCTCCTGGAAAAATTAAGTTAATGTCATGTAGTTAAAGTAATTACAGGGGATCGCCTGAACTAAAACAGTGAAATCACGCAAGGAGCCATTTTACGGTATTCTAGGTGGTATGTAAATGACAAAAAAATGGTGATAATACGAGTTTTTTTTGCAAATTATTCATTAATATGTAAAACAATCAGCTACTCGCAGCAAACCATTACAATCTAATCAGATTCTCACGTATTAATTTCCTATGACGTGAATTGTCTCCATGCGCGAAGAAGCATAGCAGGAACATCATCATATAACATTAGCTTATCTTGCTAGTGGCATTATTCTGATACAGACAAACCCATTTTTTTTCTTAAATCATAATTTAACTACAAAGACCAACGAATTAGAATAGAATATGAATTTCTGGGATAGGGCATAGCACTGGGACCTAAGAGGTCTTTCAGCGCTTGAAAGGAAACTGAGATTAAAGAAGGAAAATCTTACAGTTGCACTATGAAACAATTGTTAGGATAGAATGGAAAGATGGAAGGATGGATTGAATTCCCACTTGTACTCGAGCTTATATATATATATATATATATATATATTATATATATATATATATATATATATATATATTATATATATATATATAGCTGAATCACGAAAGTTTGGAACGTGATAAATCCATAAATAAAGGTAAAAGCCACGAAGGAAAGATAAACAACGGAGTCTCTGCAAAACTCTTTCGACTCATCGTCCTTTATTTATCAGACAAACTAAGTAATGGACGTTGAGTCGAAAGATCTTGCCGAAACACCGTTTTTGTTTTATCGTTTTCTTCGTGGCTTATACCTTTATATATATATATATATATATATATATATATATATATATATATATATATATTATATATATATATCTATATATATATACTATATAAATATACTATATATACTATATATATATATATATATATATATATATATATATATATATATATATAGTATATATATATATAGCAAAGTTAAACACTGTATTCGTGTTCTAATATGTTGTAGGAAGCTCACTAAAATTCGGAAAAAAATTAGTTTTTTATTTAAGCTTTCGGAGAGTACATTCTCTCCCTCTTTATATATATATATATATATATATATATATATATATATATATATATATATATATATATATATATATATATATATATCACACACAGGGTGTAACACGAGTATATGCAAATATTTCGAGAAATGAAAGAAAAAGTAATTCTAAGCAGAAAATGTTCTATATACATACATTTTAAGGCTTTGTTTGCCGGTGAGGTGAATTTTTAACATAACCATTTTTCCTAAATGCTGCTCAGCCAAGATGGCGTACACAATGTGTGACTATACTCTTTTTTTCCATCTGTCCACCTGCCTGTGGTGTTCGCGTATGGTAACACTGTGTCCCGGGCTTTAGATAGTTACATTCAGCTTACATTCAACAATTTCAATAATATCCTATGTCGAATATTAACGGTGTAATTCGCATTATTAAAACACTTTTCAGTTGCAAATGTACACCCAGATATCCTTTTATTTACCTAAAACTTGCACATAGCGTAACTATGGAAAGCCCGTGACGCAGTGTTACCATACGCAAACACCAGTGGCGGGTGGACAGATGGAAAAAAACAGAGTATAGTCAGGGATATGAAGGGAAGGGTCGATGAAATGCATTAGGCAACTGATTTGATTGATAGTCTTTTAATTATGATTTTTTTTCTCGCAGTTTTTTTTAAAATGCAACATTCCTGTCCCTTCAATGAGTAAATCACCTGTGAATAGACTTCACCCTAATGTTATTTTAAATGATAACCTTACGTATAAAGAAAGTCTATTTTCATCTGACAGAGACAAAACCATTTTCTTAGGTGTGTTTTTCCTTTGACCGGTGTGTGATGAACACTTTTGTTGGAAAAAGAAAGGTTTTCGATAATATGTTTTAAATCTTTGATCGGCGTGTAATGAATAGGCCTATCTTTGATGAAGGGGAGATTCCACTCGGCTTCCTTTTTTCTTCTTTATCGGAGTCCAGAGAATACCATCGACGGAGAGGGAGAAGGTTTCTATGATACATGCATATTTTCACTTAGATCGTATGTTCAGGGTACATTTAATTTGGAAGTATTTTATTCACATCAGCCTAAACGCCGATTTCCTTTTTTTATTTTTTCATGGTTGCAAATCACATAAAACATATCTGCATATTCCACATTACTGCAATGGTAAGGAATTTTCTCCAGTTTCTTGCCCACAAAATGAATAAGGAATCTGACACTTATAACCCGAACACCTCTTGGCGGAAAAGCGACATTACTTGGAGTTGCAAGTGATGTGATCAAGTCCATGCTCCCCCCTTCCCCACAGCCATGCGTACTCCATTGATAAACAGTTATTTTTAAAATCCACCTCACCGACAAACGACGCCTTAAAATGTGTTTATAGTACATTTTCTGTTCAGAATTACTTTTTCTTTCATTTCTCGAAATATTTGCGTAAACTCGTGTTATACCTATATATATATATATATTATTTATATATATATATATATATATATATATATATATATGATTATTGACATTTATGTTTATGGGGATTGGACTTTGCCTGTTAAATGCTTACTGACCACATTATATATATATATGTATATATATATATATATATATATAATATATATATATATATATATATATATATTATATATAATGTGGTCAATAAGCATTAAACAAGCAAAGTCCAACTCCATAAACATCATAATATATATATATATATATATATATATATATATATATAGTATATATATATATATATATATATAGTATGTATATATATATATATATATATATCTAATATATATATATATATAACCATTATATATATATATATATATGTATATATATATAGATATACTATATATATAATATATATATAGTATATATATGTGGTCAATAAGCATTAAACAAGCAAAGTCCAATCTCCATAAACATAAACATCTTTACAACTGTACAGCCGGCATACACGCCAGCCAGTGGTGCCAAATTGCACTGAGCCTCCTTGGCGCCAGATACATTTTAAATTCAGCAAGACTCAACAAGCAGCGTTGAACAATGAATTTATTTCAAGTCTGTTAACTTCTCTGATTGATGGTCGGGATGTGGACTCTTATTTTCATCTTATGTTTCTCTGTATGGTGTCAGAAATTAGTTTAGATATATAAATATCTTATATTAATTTTTTTGTATTCTAATGTAATTTCGTTTTGGATATGTGGTACTCTTTTATATACATGTGAAATCATTTAATAAGAAATATCCTCATTTTCTAATAATTTTTTGTCTTCTTTGTTTTTGATACATATAATTTTCCTGTTTTAATTACTCATATATTTTTTATTATGAAAAATGGAGAAATCATAATTCATCAACATCTAAATTTAAACATTTTCCTTTGTCATAATCAGACAGCGTCCCGTAATTGTGACTGTCTTCTATCAGCCTGTCACTCATCTATTCAGTCACCATAGTGTTACAAACGAAAAGAACTAATCTTCCCTGGCCCTCTAACTTCAAAGTTTCTGCCAACTGAGAAGCGCAATAAAGACGCTCTGTCGTCTGCCTAAATGCAACACGGAGAGTGGGGGTGATGTGGGGGGGCGAGGAGGGATTGCTAGAGATAAAGGAAAAGTTTCTAATTTTTTGCCCTGATGATACTATAGGCTAAAAGGAATAACTCTGAACGAGAGTTGCTCGTTATTAATGTCATTCTGACTGACATATTTACAAGAACCAGTTTTCCCTCTCACTGAAAATTTTGTAATTACACTTACTTGACTCACTGAATTGGTGTACAAGAAAGACTGACAAAAAACGGATCGCATCGCCTTTAACCAGTCCTGTGCCAGGGAAATCCACCATTACATGTATAATTATAGGAAAAGGCTTGTCCTGTGATTCTTAGGTAAGGAGGGAACTTCTGAAATATTTCTATAGGCTAATTCTTGCCAAAAATATGAAACAAGCAATTTACGTAACATATTTGATACAATTGTGAATATATGAATTCTTGGTTTTGACAGTAATTAGTACTTTCTGCATAATTTTTTTTTTCCTTTCAATATCTGGCCAAGTATTTTTATTTATTTATTTATTTATTTTTAGATCCTTTTTATCTTAGGAAATATACTCGTAAATCTTCACTCTATATCCCCCGAACTCTTAACTGAACCCCGAAGAAAATTCATAAGCAGTCTGAAAGAATCCTGATTAATATGTACTGACATTTTAATGAGAGACGGACGTCATCCGGCGCCTGGGACTCTTTCCACGTCCACTGGGGACTGACCCATTAAATGTCAGTTATAATACGCTAAATTCCTACCAACCTACATGTCCTACATTTTCACATTTCACTTTAATCCAATAATTTTTTATTAGAAATTACTTTAAAATTATATAAGTTCTTCACACAGTAACTGTATTTTCAAGCTGCAGAGTACTCTTTGGCTAAGCAATACTTCCTAGTCGTTACATGCCAAAAGAAACCTCGCTTGTTTTGAAGTAAAGCGTTGACTTTATCCTTTCATTAAAATGATCTTTCCCTTGTTTCTAAAAAGCTGATTTCAAAATGGATTGTTCTGATTTATAACTGCACTATAAATCTATAATTTCGATGAGAGTAAAAGCTATACAAGCATTTGAACATATATACAAACGTTTACTGCAGAAAACCATTACGCGTAGCAAAGGGTTCATTCCAGAGAGAGAGAGAAAGAGAGAGAGAGAGAAGAGAGAGAGAGAGAGAGAGAACAACCTCATCAGCATTACTTGGCATCGCCCTATTTATAGCGAACATTTTCACTTACATCTTGCAAACACTAAGGCATTTTCTGAATACTATTCAAAGTCATTTAAACCAACATACACACGCATATATATATATATATATATATATATCTATATATATATAATATATATATATATATATATATATAATAATAATAATATATTTAATATATATATATATTATATATATATATATATATAGTATATATATATATACGCATATACAATGTCTCCTTTTCGCAGATAAATATTTTGGATAAAGAGAGAAAGTGAGAAAAAATTTCATGGTAATAGTTTTCACTCAAAATATTAAGTTGACGCCAACCGGGGAGTTACCAGCAGAAAGAAACTTGGCCCCCTTTTTCATATTTTTGCTGAGCTCGACGGGAGGTGGCACAGCTCCTTCCTTAATTGAGCCAGCATGTGTGATTTATGACAGTCCGCCATGCTGACAATGGAAGGCACCACACAAATATTAATGCTCTCCCTTTTAAAACTTACATGCATATATATACATAGATAACATAAATATATACAAACAAACACGCATGTACAGAGACACACACACACGTGTATATATATATATTATATATATATATATATATATATATAATATATATATATATATATATATATATATATATATATATATATATATATATATATATATATATA
This sequence comes from Macrobrachium nipponense, assembly GCF_015104395.2. Taxonomy (NCBI): domain Eukaryota; kingdom Metazoa; phylum Arthropoda; class Malacostraca; order Decapoda; family Palaemonidae; genus Macrobrachium; species Macrobrachium nipponense. Next base: position 114,416,369 of record NC_087200.1, on the reverse strand, counting down.
TATATATATATATATTATACTATATATATATAAATATATATATATATACTATACACACAGACACACACACACACACACATATATATATTATATATATATATATATATATATAATATATATATATATATATATATATATAATATATACATACGCATATATATATTTATATGTGTACGTTCCTGTAGATACTCTGTGTATGCTTTTTACCTTAATCAGCTCTTACTCAACAACAACAGTTTCGAACTGAAACTGGATTTTTTGTTACATTTGCTCTACTTATTTAAAATACTGATTTTAAATTCTACGAGCGTCGCACGAAAAAAAGTAGAACATATTAATACATACACAGTGATGACATAATTCAAATATGACTCATAAATACATATTAGCAAAGGAATAAATCTACATTTATTCAGGGTAAATATACGGCAAAACTCCTCTAAACAAACATGGTCTTATGAACATATTTATGTATCCTCGTGATTAGGCTCAGGTAAGCTTGATCTGGCTGGCATTACATTATTTACGAGGGAAGATTATCCTCACCCACCCGACGGAGGATTTTGTAACACACACAGAGAGAGAGAGAGAGAGAGAGAGAGAGAGGAGAGAAGACGAGAGAGAGAGAGAGCGAGAGGATGAAAGAGGGAAGAGAGAGAGAGAGAGAGAGTTTTGCAACATCCGCAATTTTGTCAAAAGAGCCAACGTTAAACCCTACAAATACCTCAGCCAATAACTTCCTCTTGGCAATGCGTGACATTACTAACTAAAAATCGAAATAAGAGGAGCAGTATACGTGTAAATCATTGAGCAACTGACATTGTGAAAGATATTCCACATTGAAAACTATTTTTACAGCTTCACTGGCGTATTCGGCGTCATAGAGAGGCATGGGATGTTCATCGTATTAAAGAACGACACATTTAAAATTTTAGAAGATAAAGAATTTTCAAAACAAGTATGCCCTAAACAATCTTTTCAGCTTAACTGTCATATTTGGCATTACCGAAAGACCAACGATGTTCATGTCCCTATAATAACATAAAAATAAATCTAAAGGTTGATTATAATTCAATACGAAATTTAAATGAATGCAGACTACTCAAAACAAATACACTTTTATCCGATCAAGCAAATATATATGTATACGTATATATATATTATGTATATGGTATGTATATATATATATATATATATATATATATATATAGATATATTACTACTATATATATGAATAACTTAATCACGAAGTATATAAAACGTGATGCTATGTATAAATAAAGGTGTTTTTTTTGCACCAAGGAAAAAATGAAAAAGCGAGATAGCCTTTAGTTATATATATTATATATATATATATATATATATATATATATATATATATATATATATATATAATCAGAACCACAGGAATGTAAGACACCAAATTTCCCGGAACATTCGGCTAAAATCTGAGGTCATGAAACAAGAGAAAACGTAGTTATTTCAGTCACGATGTAAAGACTGTCAAGGTAAGTGATACCAGGATACGTAGTTCATGAAAACGGGCTGGAATTACAGTCCGTTCATAACGGTCGCATTGACTTTACCTGTCCATTTATAGAGCTTCCGCCTTCTTTCGCTTTATCTGTATTCGTGATATACGTGTGGTCATGATGACTCGGTTATTTAATGGATCTTTGGCATAGCATTTAGACTTGAGGGAAAATAAATATTTCCTAAACAAACTTGATAATCAATTCGCTATTTAATCTCTATTGGTGATCTACGTGTTGTCATGATGATTCGTTTATTTAATGGGTCTTTGGCATAGTGTTTAGACTGGAGGGAAATGAAATATTACCGAAATAGACTTGATCATTAATTCGCTAATTAATCTCTATTGGTGATTTATGTGTGGTCAAGATGAACCGTTTATTTACTGGATCTTTGGTATCATGTTTAGATTGTAAGGAAAATAAATATTAAATATTACTGAAACTTCCTAAACGTGCTTAAGAATGATTCCCTACGCAAATCGATCATTTTATCATGATATAACGAGTTATGAATAAGTGAAATTAAAGGTAAATATATGACATAAAAATTGAATGCTACTAAATATAAAGAATAAACAATATAATACTTGATAGTACTTACATTTTATGTTGGTCGAGTTGGTGCTTTAAAGCAGACGTATGGTTTTGCACCTACCTGCAAAAGAGAAAAATATAGAATTATATACAAGAAATGGAATAATGAAAAAGAAAATACCAAAACCCTATGCCGTCTTCTTTTGGCTAATAATAATGGAAAAATGCGATCTTTGATGCTCTAATCAGAAAGATGGAAATTCATGATACAATAACTATAAAAATTTATTGCTCTAAATTCCACCAAATATATTCATGGCCTTCAAAAGAGTTGTGCAAAATTATATTGCATAGTATGTCTGAATTTTAGAGTTGTGTTGAGTTGAATATAGAGTTTAGGTCAAAGGCCAAGCACTGGGACCTATGGGGTCATTCACCGCTGAAAGGGAAATTGATAGTAACAGGTTTGAAAGGTGAAACAGGAGGAAAATCTCGCAGTTGCAATATGAATCAAGTGTTAGGAGAGGGTGGAAAGTAAGATGAAGAAAGATAATATGAAAGGAGGTACCGTAAAAGGAACGAAAGCGGTTGCAGCTAGGGGCCGAAGGGACGCTGCAAAGAACCATAAGTAATGCCTACAGTGCACCGGATGAGGTCCACTGACGGTACTACCCACTTACGGGGCTGAAATTTAGAAAAGGTACGCTTTGACTACATGCATAAATACATACAAAAACACCCACATATATACATACATACATACTTACATACACACACACACACACACACACACACACATATATATATATATATATATATATATATCATATATATATAATATATCTATGTATATATATATTTTATATATATATATATATTATATATATATATATATATATATCCTTCCTTGTCTGTTATGTGGAAACACACTCTAGCAATCCTGAAATTCTTGATTAAAAAAACTTTCATTATAACGTAACTTGGAAATATTTTTCATCACGAGCTCTAGTTGTTGAGAATGAACCCTTGCGGAATCCGGGGCGTTAAAACCGTAGAGACCCATCGGGATCTCTACCCGCGAATTCCTCCTTGGCTTCTACTATTGTACTGGAGGCAGTGCTCCCTCTGGACAAGATGGAGGCTCCGATTCCAGCTGAAGTGTTTCTAAAAGGCCACGCTTACAGCTTTTTTTTTTAACAAATCTCAAGAAACAGGACCTGAGTTTTGTGTCCTTTGTCAACATGAAACAACATCAGAGTCAGTATTACATCAACCCCCAAAAAACAAAGGGAGCTCAGTGGACTGAAATGGATATTGACTGACAAATAGAACCTCTCCAGTCTTTCATAGCAGTGAGAGGGACACTGATTCATCAAAAATATTTCCTTGCCATTTCAGGGGACTGTGATGGGCACTGACTAAACAGTGCCAGTTCTTTGGTGTCTTAGGGGTACTGCGATATAAGTTCTCTTGTAAGTCAACTGATTACAAAGGACACTGATTGATCTATGATTATGTCAACTGATCCAAGGATGAGCGGCATCAGCTTCATTATATACCTACATACTTCTCATCAAGAACATACGGACAATTCTATACAACACTGATAAATTCAATTTTAATCACAAAGAAAATAGTTATGCTAACTATTTTAACTCTTGATATGAACTATGTTGCAATGTGTCTAAACCATTTCTTTCTCTTTTTCTCAAGTGAATTCTCAGCAACCTTCTTACATTCTGGATATTTGATCATATAAACACAGTCTCTCTTTAGAAAGTCTTTCGGAATTCCTCATAATTTCCTCGTCTTACATGTGTACTGATATTAGCCGTTTCCAACTTCCTAATATCATTCATCAAATTTACTCTCAACAAATGAGATTACCTCCCACCTATACATACATACATACATACATACATACATACATACATTCCTAACTTTATCTCTTTTGCCTTCGTTTATCAGAAGTAACCTTCCTTTTTCTCCATCAAACTCCCGCATCAATTTCTTCACTTTCTATAATATCTCTTGCCGTTTTACGCTGTATCTATGTGGAAACCCCAGCCAACAACCTTTCCTAATCTTTTCTCCGTTCACATAAATATGAAACAATAAGACGTAATTTACTGTTTCCTGGGCATTTTGTTTCTACGAAGCCATTTCTTCATTCATGTTTCTAAGCATAGTTCTTATCCTTCCTAAAAGTTCTAATAGCCTTTAACCTATTATGACTCAAAGATATATGTCAACCACGTCACAATTCTATCAGTGTCATAAGTTGTTTTCTAAGGTTATAAATGCAACACATTTCACCCATTTTTCACAAAACCAGCCTTTCCTAAAACGCGCTCTGTTCTCCGCCTTCATAATCTCAACCATTTGACACTAGTATAATTCTCGCCTGTTACATATTCCCTCTCATCAGTGATTATCGTTACAACTATTTTTTTTTTTCCCCTTCATCCAGACCTCCTGACACACTTGGTCAGCCCTCGATCCATACACCAACATCAGTACCGCAGCATCCTTGTGTCAGAACTGCAGTTCTTGGTGCATTTCCATCACTGATATTTCAATTTGCTTCCTTCATATTTACAGAAGTCTCCTTGGAAGAGATCGTCAGATATGTCATTTATTTCTTCATCTTGAGTAATATATTCAATGCATTTTCGTGCCAACAACTTAATGAAGAGGAAATCCTGAGGGAAAATAAATTCTCTCTCTCTCTCTCTCTCTCTCTCTCCTCTCTCTCTCTCTCTCTCGTCGTATCTGGATGAAACTGCTCATTCATTACAAAAGGCAACAAAATAATAAAACCCATATCCTTGCGCAGAATTCTCGGTGCAGTATCAAGGGGATGTTTATAATCTCGCCGCGTCTTATTATGCTCGTATTTTGGAAGCTTCGCTCAGACGGTGGCATGTCTCGTCTTCACACGATGGCGTCACCGATTTATCTATTCATGTTTTTTTTTTTTAATATTGGCAGTAATGCACTAAACTCCGCCCCCCCCCCCCACCAACCCACTCTCTCTCTCTTCCTCTCGTCCGCCTCCTCTCCGTCTCTCTCTCTCTCTCATGAGACAAGTTCTTCAAGGTCCTTTTAAATAAACTCTGAGAATATAATCAAAGGACCTTGGAGTTCTGTATCAAGGCCGAGGGTAACGTTTGTGTGAATTGTTTAATTGAGACAATGGTATTAAAATGCATAATAGCCCGAGGCTAATAAACTAAGTGCTTGCCTTTATTAAAATTTATGTCACGTACTATTTTTTGCCGTCGTTGTTCGTTTCTTTTGCTTTTAAACTGTTTTTTATTTTGTACTTACATCTCGGTGCATCATAACTCCGAAAGATATGCGATGAACGCAACATTCCTCGTCTAGTGAAGTAAGATATGTCTGACGGAAGAGTGAGATGAGACACATTACAACGTGAGTGCTGTTAAAAACACTTTGTTATTAGCATCTTCATTCTCTCGTGTTTCCCTTCAGAGCTCTTCAGGCTTCAGGGTCCTTCACGTGTCATTAGTGCGCTGGAAACGACTTTAAACTTACCGAGAGAAAGACACCTGCATCTATGCAGACAGACTTTTCATCTTTTAATTCATTTCCCTTTTTCTGTCTATCTATTTGTCTGAGCAATGGACGTTGAGCTTAATCAGCTTAAAAACATGATCAAGGGCTGACAAAGTTGATTGCGCATATAACGCTTCATAGAAGATTATGTTTTTGTTAAATGATGTTTCAAATTTTATTCGCTTACACAGTTGAAAAATATCATAAAGCCAGAGAGAGAGAGAGAGAGAGAGAGAGAGAGACGTCGAGCGAAGAGAGAGAGAGGAATAGAGGAGAGAGATCTTTATGGATGGAATAAAAAAAATTTATAGAGTACTCTGGAGACGCCATTAAAAACACATCATGCAGAAGATGAATAAGGAATGTTAACAGCAGGAAGAGCTAAAAACCACCCACGGAGCGCATACCTCCAGAGGCACATGAATGAAAAATATCCTGAATCCTTGTCTCATGCCTACTCATAACATCCATAACACTTTCCATTCAATATTCAATCTCGTATTAATCAGATTTGAATTTCTAGGAAAATGAACCAATTTCTTGAAAATGAGCGGGTAAGAAATTTGCTGGGAACATTTATTGGTTAGACTAAACCTTCATCGATCATCGCCCGAAGTTAATACACTGAAGAGAATGATCCAGATTATGTTCACGGAAAGTTCCATCAAGCTTTGTCCATAGTTTTCACGAAATCCTGTTAACAGACAGACTGGTCGACAGGAACAGAAATCAAAACCGCAAACACAACCCCAAGGTGGAGATTAATAAACACACACAGACAACGCTACATAAAAATTCTTTCCAGCGCGAAGGAATTTGATTAAGTTAGACAGATTTATTAAAATTTGCCTGCACATACTCGAGTAATACTCCAAATACACAAAGCACTATAAAAGTGTTACAAAGAAACACAATGTCTACAATATTCTAATCTAGGATTTTTTTGGGGGGTTGACTGACTTATTTTCTGAATATCATACATGAACGTTTGATTTGCATTCCTTGTCTTTAAAATTTTATGTAAATGGATGTACAATAAATGAGAAGTTTCACTTTTAAGGAAGTATGCATCATGATAAAGAAAGAAAGGATTTTTTAAAGAAGGTAGCCAATGACACTTTACTATGCACAATATAACCAATATGTATTAATGAATATCACCAATGGAACAATTTGATGAATCGACTTGGTTATGTTAATCACCCATTCAATTCAATTAATGCGCCAATGCATTTAATCATAGCAATAATTTAATGCAACCAATTAATCTAACGAGGTATTCTATAATCAGTTAACAGGACAAATTAGGATTAATGAAGAAAATCTATTGAAATCAGATAGGGTTCACATTCAATGGGGCTTAGCAGGGTTCTAGACATGAGCGATTTATATACTCCCATCATTATAAAAAAAATTCCCACACTGGACCTACGATAAAACTAGTACAACTTGACTTGGTAAGAATTCAGTATTACATACATACATACAATTGTATCATTATATATTGAACGAATATTCTGGTACATCACTTTTTACTGGTTACTGTCTTTTTAGAAAAAATAAAACAAGGAACAAGTGTAACATTAAAGTATTAAAAAATAATACCATAATTAAAAAAACATTAAATAAGCAAAATATTCGTCACACAGGAATATTTTCTGAATCCTAAACATGAATTTTACGTAATATACGCATGCTTGTTAGTCATAGTATAAACATGCAAGGTATTAACAAGTTGAAAAAATTCCTAATTACGTTTTTAAAAAAATTAACACCA
>NC_087200.1:114396444-114406444 GCF_015104395.2 Macrobrachium nipponense | reverse complement strand
GACCCAGAACAGTAGTGATGATTTTAAATGATTATTTTATTCATTTTTCCTAAAAGAAATGGCTCTGTACGTTGGCGTTTCCCATACTGTGCTCCTGAAATCCATTACTTCTAGACAAGGTCACACTCTGGCACAATTGTATAACGTTATTTATCTTTTATCTTAATATTACTTGATTAGCAATTTACTTATCAATAATTTATTATCAATTTTGACATTACCTTCTTATTTGCACTGTTAGGCCATGGGCACTTGGAAAATCTCGGAAAAGGAAAACACTTTATATTAATGACTTTAAGAAAAAAATTTCTCTCTCTCAGCAGTGAACACATTATACCATTCAATATCAACAAAAGTGCTCATTCATTTCGCCGAAGAGGTGAAAATTTCAAATCAGGCACTGAATCAATGAGCAAATCCATGTGAGGAGGCCTGCTAATTTACCCTGTACTTCGGAAAACTTAAAAGTGGAGTAAGAAAATGATAGCCCGTTTCATGTCGTAGGAAAAAGTATCCATTGGTGTTTGCAGAGGAATAAATGGAGGTTCCTTTGCTAGTTTGATCCTTTGTGGACACGCTGACTTTATCACTTCAAAGAGTCGCTTCTCTCAGATTTTTCGGCTGATTGAACCTGTGTTTAACATCTGATGGCATGTCTCCATATTATTTCAACAGGATGCTTTGGTCTCTTTGCCCTATTATAATTATCCTCGAAAAAGACTTACTTAATTCATTATTCCTATTATCACCTTGAACCTCTTTTTTTCCTTTATCCGGTTATCCTCTGGAAATTATTATTTCCTTTATCCTAGGGTTGGCCCGAAGGGTTAGGTTTTTTTACATGGCTAGGAACCAATTGGTTACTTAATAATGGGATCTACAGCTTATTGTGGATTCCGAACCACATAATATCGAGAAATGAATTTCTAATCACCAGAAATAAATTTCTCTGGTTCCGCACTGGCAGCAGCTGGGAGCAAACTCGGGCTTCCAGATTGACAGACGATTACGCAACCCACTCGTCCAGTGAGGAACTGACTAAAGTCTTAAACTTATTATATCCTATAGCCTATTAACGTCAAGAACGTATTATTTCTCTACCTTATTTTTGTCTTTACTTTATTTCCTTTGCCTATCACTTCATTAACCCTTATGCATTTCAAGTCGATCAGTGTCCTTACGAGAGGATGTTGATATTTCACAATATATTTTTGCTCATGACTAACTTTTTTAATCTAAACTTCGCAAAGCTCTAGCTAACACGCCGAGTTATGAATAGCATGAAAGAATAAAATTAGTAATGTCACTGCGTCTTTGTACATGAGATTTTAATTAAATAGTTTTGGGCTCAGTGCATCACTCAAAAGTGTAGACAAAAAATAATACTTTTAATGGCTCAATACAAAAATAAACTTCTCCAGTCACGAGAGAGATAGATGAGTCCAAAACTCCTTAAGAGCAGCAAGCAGCTGCAGCTATTAAGGGATTCATAGTTCTTTAATTGATAAGCTATCTCACATTAAGAGAGGTTCCTTGCATTGCTCTTCTTCGTCGCCGAGGGTCAAATGTATATGAAAACAAATACTCTTTTTTCATGAATTGTGCTGAAGATATAACTTCGTCTGAGGGATAATTTACACTGTTTGCAGTTACACTATCAGTATTTTCCCGGACGGGTATATTGTCTATATAGATGTTCTTTTGAGTGCAAGTTAACTTTCAAGTAAACTGCTTAACGTTTCTACTGCGGTGACTAGCTTGATATCCGTAAATGGTAACTTATAGAGTCATTTTAAAAGTTTCCTGTGTCAAGACAGATATAATATATTAGGAGTCTTCTAACAATGAAATATCGCAGAAATGTATTTTCTGCCTTTATTAATGTTAATTATCTTTCTGCCCCTTCAAGGTACCTTAAATTTTCCCTTTTCTCATTATACTTAAAATTATCGTTTAAATATATATTATATATATATATATATATATATATATATATATATATATATTATATATATATATATATATATAAAGACGCACTAACATTAGAGCTGAAATTTATTCAAACGACCGACCAACAATTCAAGGTTGATTTACTAAAGTACACGATGATCTGGCTGCATTTGGTCTTAAATTCCAGTTTAGCTTTCTATAAGATTTCGCCAAGTCATTCCTCCTGAACTATTTGGTTGGGCCGTAGTTCCTATTGGACAGTGATCAGCTAACCCATCGAATTTCGGAGATTGGCGAAAATAACTATAAAGTTACAGAATATAGAAGAAAGAAAGATTTACATATACGTTTGATAGCTAAATAGCTGTGATCACGCTGACAAATGTCAGGGAGGGAGAGACTTGACTGATATTTGGTAAACGTCTCATAGTAACAGAGAGAGAGAGAGAGAGAGAGAGAGAGAGAGAGAGAGAGAGAGAGAGAGCAAATACATTTTTGATAAATCTATCATGAAAATATTAATGTTCCTTTGTTAAACTCACTTGAAAGCTCTTTTTTTTAGTATTATAAGTTTTTGACAAAAGGAAAAAACCGCACTTTCTAATATGTAAAATATATTACCACAAATGAACAACACCTACTAAACAGATATAACGAATGTTATTATACTGAAGGAGAGCGCCAATAAGTACTGAAAGTTAGTAAATGCCCAAAAACATCCATTTTTTTTTTATTTTATGAAAGGTAATACCACGAAAGAGCAAATCTTTCGTCAAATCCTGGAAATTAAGTGAAATCCGGAAACTAAATCCTCTTTTTGCGCTTTGAGACTACCTGTTCGATCAGAGATAATCATCGTTGCACAAAGGAATTACAGTGTTGATAATCCGGATGCACAATGTGAGAAACCTTGGTAATCTGAAAATGGAAATACAATATTCATTAACACATGAACATTTCTTCCAACTGCACACTCTAGGTCTCTGGGCTTTTTGAAATGAGGTTCTGTGTCCAACAACAGCTGCTACAGAAAAAAAAGCAAATAGAGATTTAAATGTGCAATAATTAAGTCCTAAAAGTTTTAATATTTATGATTCAAGACCCTAATTATCTCTCTCTCTCTCTCTCTATATATCATATATACTATATATATCCAATATATATATATATATATATATATGATATATATATATATATATATATATATATATATCTATATATATATATATATATAATACACACACACACTCACACACACACCACACACACACACATATATATACATATATATATCTATATATATATATATATATATATATATATATATATATATATATATATACTTAATTAATATGATAAATCTTGATTTTCTGTCGTCGTGAACATACGTAAAAACACATGAAATGTACCAGATTACAGATAATACTAAAGGTAGGTCGCTAACTGAGACTTGATTAGTACAAGAAAATATTACTTTATTAAACACAACATAAGCAACTTAATTAAAGAATACTGACTTAGATCTCAATAAAGAAAGTTACTAGTAGAAATAACAGTGCCTCAAAATACCGTTTCTGATTGCAATAAATAATTGCTGCTACAGTCATTAACATAACGGATCTGGTTCCCTTCTAAGGATTTTTTGCAATTACTGACTTTAGGGAACGTTCCACGTTCAGTAATCTGCCCCCGTGAGGCAAAAATCCTTCCAAGCAGGGTATTTTAATCTATATCACCGAGGTAAGATTAATTGATTTACTGGACTTACTTCATGAAGGAAATACACATGCTAGGTGTTCACAGGGATTTATGTTGGGAGATTAAAATCTTGAAAGGAAGAGGAACTAAGATTTCAGTGAGAGGACCAGACACTGGTATTTAATTCCTAAATTCAGCCTTACCGACAATCCCATTAATAGCAGGTGCACAACTGCATTTAAGTTTGATCCAATATGCTTGTTTTTTTTTTTCCTTTTTTTAAACAACAGGGCGTCTTGAGCCCAGGTCTCTTGAGACCTTTAGACACTCAGTGGCCGTACCAGGTACACAGGACTACATCCAAGATTTGATCACAGAAGCAAAAGTGTGACACTGACGAGTACTGTGAGTCGCTCAGATGACCTCGAGCCCAGAAAAGAGCGAGCCATTAACGAAAAGGTATCCACATTCATGAAAGAGCAATTAAAACCAGGAGAGAGGAGATCACAGGAATATAGTTCTTGGGACAGGGGTATCTAAAGGGAAGGCGAGCATGCACAGTAACCCATAACCTGCTCTAACTTTTCTTCTCAAAAACCTCGCAGACTACCATTTTGTTGGTGGTTCCGGAGTCCCTGCCTTACCCCTAACCTGGGTGTCCAAAGAAACTGGGCGCTATGCTAAATGACTGGGGAGCCGAGAGCTGCATATATCTGTGACAATATATATACATTAGTAACACTTAAAACTATATATATATATATATATATATATATATATATATATATATATATATATATATATATATACACACACACACACACATATATGTATATACATATAATAAAATGAAGTCCATCCAAAAGGGGCCAAAATAACAGAAAGTAAAGTACTATATTTTAAAGACTGCTCTCTCTCCTCTCTTCAAGTAGGTAAACATGGCTAACTGTGGATGGATCTCTTGGTATAAATACCGCCTTTTCTGCACCTTTTCTTATTCGTTTACCTAGCTCAAGAGAGAGACGGTTGTCTCTGAAAGATAGTACTTACTATCTATATTTTGGCGTTTTATGGGCTCCTTTTATTAGATGGAATTCAAGGTCAACCTGCAGCCTCTTGCTAATCACACTGCTTGTCTTGCTGCCCTGTTTTGTGACTCACACTTCCGCTCATTTATTCGTTTTTTTTTTATTTAAAATACATACGTACACATGCAAATCACAAGCTTCTACACTTCTTTCATCCATGATATCACTGTTCGATCTTCCTGGTTTCCTGTCAGCCTCATAATTTATTCTTGCTGGCATTTATTCCTAACTCTGTTCTCGCTATCGCTTGTAAGCCTTTACTGTTTTATCTTACGATGTTCACCCAAGATTGTATCGTCTGCAAATGTCAATCATTACACGTTCACGAATCATTTACCGGGCCCATAATTTTGCTTCTACACGAAGGTTCTCATCTGAATTTTCGCATGGAATCACTGAACAGCCACAGACAGACAATACATCCTTGTCTAAGGCGTCCATTTACGCCAATCCCGTCTATCTTGCTTCCCTTTCATCATGAAGAGTTATCTGCCACAATATATATTTACACGCACACAGTATAATATAAAGATATATAATAGAGAGATATATAAATATATAGTTCATATATATATATATATATATATACACACATATATAATATATATATTATATATATATATATATATATATATATATATATATATATATATATATATATGCACTTAAACAGAAGGCCACTAATGGATGGCACAAATTACGTTCTGAGTTTTAATAACACTGCACTGCTATGATACTGGAAACTTTAAAATCGTTTCCTAAACAACAACGGTAGAGCACAAACTGAAAAAAAAAAAAAAGAGATGAATATTGTCGCTACAGTGAACTAAATATAACGTCACTGATAGGATTGATGATACGTCACTTAGAACACATATTATGGCCGCAGAATAAGGTACTGATTTACCAAAACGGCAAAAACACTTTGGAATGTAACCTAAGCCATGATACGGGAGGAAAAAAATCTCCGTGCCTGAAAAAACCAGTTTACGCAAAGCGTACTTAGTATTTCTTATCTTTTCTAAGAGTAACTTAAACCAATAAGTTATTAAGCGCAACAGTGACAAAAACAAAAATGGTGCAGGTCAGCAGAAACAATTTTTTTCCGTTGAGGCTTCAAACAAGAGTCCCTCTGCACATCATGAGTAAATGGTAGCATCTATTTCCTCAGTAAGCGACCTTGAATCACATGTTTTCAGACTAAGAGACACTACATAAAAAATACCTCTGTACATTACAAAAATCACGAGAAGGGTACAGACAGGCACTGTCACGATACTGGAAGGTGAAATATCGTTGATATGCCAGATATTGTGGCAGTATCGCACAATGCTAATGAGACGGATCTACTCAAAAGGGTCCTGTATGACAAGAAAAATTACATGACCTTAATTATCAATGCCCAGTGGAGGAAGACGAGATGTGGAAATAGTTTCCTGGGGTCGCTTCTCGCTCTGAAGACCCTGTGGATCGCAGGTTTCTGTCTCTGAAGGACGAAGATATATCGTTTTCCTTTGCTTGAAACTTATAGAGTAGATGACCCATTTCGGGACACTTCAGCAAAATTTCGAGGCATAAATGTACTTTCCTAACCAACTAACCAACTGCTGATTTCATGTTGTGCTTGCAATATTCCTTTTCTCATTATGTTAAGGAAAATGTCCCAATATTACTAAACTCGTCAAAACATTATAAAATCAACTGCGAAAGTTTCCTGCGAATTTCTCGTTAATAAATTACACCCCTTTGTAAATGCAGGAAATCCTCCGCTTAAAATGACAAGTTGGAGGACAGGAATCTGCTATCACAAAGAAATGCTTTTCTACAGAAACTAGGAAAAAGACAACACCAACTGACGAATTTTAGGCGTTTACATTTAGTCATTTTCTGCCTATCATTTTTTACATCAGATTTCATTTCTCACTGTCACCAGAACTTAATGTTTTTTCCTATGCTGTGTTTTTTGATGGAATAATAAATTTCTATGGCCTGAAATGCTAAGAAAATATAGATTTCACAACATATTAAATACTCTTTTGCTCAACAATTCCATGTCCCTTGTCGATAACCGTTCCATAGAGGGATTATATTATTTCCACCTTACGGCTACAGGCATGTCTTTGTTTGTATTTAAATATGTATTCAATTTAACATTTTAGTATTTAAAAAATACAAGATGGAATATATGTACACAATAGTTACTTAGACCTAACGTCTGGAACCTTGTGAAGTGAGCGCACACACACATATACCAACTATATGAATACTTATCACATCACCGTGATTCATATAAATCATTCGAGCTACAAATGTCCTTTAATATCTAATTCGCTTTACCTCGGAATTGCTATATTTTCATATATGTACCGAGGGGGAATTTATACTTGATAATAATTTTGTCCCCCCATGGTATCGAACCACCGTCCAGTTGGACGGGGAACGAAATCAGGAACGGAGAGTGACGCTACCGAGTCCACTAGCAGAGAAGCTATAAGTTCATATCGATTCTGTCCATTACAAATCACCGCCGATCTCGATGTATTCGTAATTAGAATCGATATGAAACCCCCTCAACCATGCTAGCCGATTCGAGCGTTTGATCCACGCAGCCTTGTTATGAATACTTATCACATCACCGTGATTCATATAAATCATTCGAGCTACAAATGTCCTTTAATATCTAATTCGCTCTACCTCGGAATTGATATATTTTCATATATGTACCGAGGGGGAATTTTTAGTTGATAATAATTTCGTCACTGCCCGTTCCTGATTTCGTTCCTCGTCCAACTAGACGGTGGTTCGACTCATGGGGGGACGAAATTATTATCAACTAAAAATTCCCCCTCGGTACATATATGAAAATATATCAATTCCGAGGTAGAGTGAATTAGATATTGAAAGGACATTTGTAGCTCGAATGACCAACTATATATGTATATACATATATATATATATATATATATATATATATATATATATATATATTATTACAATATATATGTGTATAAGTATATGTAATATTCACACATGCATATGCATACTCATATACATACACACACGCATATGTATAGATGATAGTGTGTATTTATATGTAAAGTAAACAAATGGTGTTTGGCGGGAGAGTGCCATATTACAGACTATCTTAACCCTTTAACGGCAAAGGGAGAACCTTGCTTGATGCTGATCTGTTATTTATAGGTGTGTATATATATATATATATATATATATATATATTATATATATTATATATATCTATAGATATATATATATATATATATATATATATCTAATATATTTTTGGTAAGGACATATTTTTATATAAGTTATATTATTCATCTGGAATGCTGTACTATGAGAAATACACCTCTTACTTAGAATAGCTCCGGTTTATTCAAATCCGCCTACCAAGCTTAAACTATGGCTTTTCAAGCTGAAATTGAAGTTTTCTTGGATAACATACTGTTCTACTGTAGGCCAGAGGATGGCCAAACAGTCGATCGCGATCTACCAGTCGATCGCGCCAACCCTTGTATGGTCGATCCGCCGTTACCCCACAATCCTATGTAACAAACAAACAAAATGCAAGCATATATATATATATATATATATATATATATATATATATATATATTATATATATATATATATATGTATATATATATATATATATATATATAATTAATATATATAAGTCATATTCACTTCCCGTGATTCATATACATATATCGAGCTACAATGTCCTTTAAATATCTAATTCGCTCTACCTCTCGCGGTGGTGTAGTAGGTAAAGCTTGCACTGACGTTCCTGGGTTTGAAAGGATCCATAGGTTCGCGCCCTGGTCCACGGCAAATCTATTATCGAGAAAAAATTCCCCTTCGGTTAAGCATATAATGAAAATATATTAATTCTGAGGTAGAGCGAATTAGATATTAAAGGACATTGTAGCTCGATATATAATATCATATATATATATATATATATATATATAGTATCATATATATATTAATATATATATATATATAAATGGTGCTATTTGAATTTTTTTTCCTCACGTAATAATATCTAATAATATAGTATAGTAGATCGTAAAAGAGTTTTAGTCTTTCGAATAGATCTCGGAGTCCAAATGTCTGTAGGCAATGGTTGGCTATTAGAACAGAAATTCAGAATTTAGGCCAAAAGCTAAGAGCTGGGACCTATGAGGTCATTCAGCGCTGAAACGGTAATTGACAGTGAAGAATATGGACGGTGGTACAGTAAAAACTGAAAGGGGCTGCAGCTAGGGGCCGAAGGGACGCTGCAAAGAACCTTAATTAATACTTACAGTGCAACTATCCCCCCTACGGTGGGTTGTCAGGAGACTCTTGGCTTAATCTTTTATATATTCGTCACACAAATCAACGGTTTGTTGGAAGATTTATTTTCTCATTAGTAACCTACATAATGCCACATTCGATGGGGAAACTGCACAAAACAATTTAGAAATACAATTCTACAAAATCTCGAAAGCTCTCTGAATACTGTGATCTTTTAATACATTCGTAAGGTTATATAACTACCGATTTCTTTCCCAATTTTAAAACGCATGGTACTATGACCATTCTTTCCATGACTATAATGTGCTTGATAAACGATAACCTGAGATAGGCTGTTCTCAACAACCACCGACAAAAACCCATGCAGAATATTTAGTGGTTCTGAATGCTGTCCTTCCCTTGAAATAATATACTACTCTATGAAACAGTCATCTTACTTCATAGACAAGTAAGCCAACTGTTTTTACTTCTAGGTGTAAATGAGTTCTAACACAGAAAAGCTGAAAGATCAAACAACTATCGAGATGAAGTTTCATCTACATCTTCCCTGAAATCCAATCGCAGAAATTCAGTTTAATTGAATTCCAAGTTTTGTATCTTTCCTCCCGTTCCATTCCCGTTTTGGAAAAAGAATTATACATTCTATATCATCCAAATATCTAGAAATACATTCAGCATATTTATATTAAATAAACGTGAATTACAACCTAAATTACCCAAAAATTCTAAAAATAGTCCAAATGACATTTCGGCCGTAAAACAATAGCCTCTATTCCTAACGAATCCGTTTGATAAAATTTTAGCCTTAAAAATCGTTAGCAATGAAACTGTGAAATAAATATTTAATAAACTTAAATTATATAGGTAAACCTTTTTTATATTTCCACTTTTTCCACAGGGTCATCCATTGTTGAATAGAAAAGTCAGACATGTGTTCAATAACA
>NC_087200.1:114388944-114391444 GCF_015104395.2 Macrobrachium nipponense | reverse complement strand
GGTAAAAGGTAAAAGGTAAAAGGTAAAAGGTAAAAGGTAAAAGGTAAAAGTTAAAAGTTAAAAGTTAAAAGTTAAAAGTTAAAAGTTAAAAGTTAAAAGTTAAAAGTTAAAAGTTAAAATTGAACAGCACCTTCAAAGTCAGACATATTAAAAGTACAGGACTTCACTAAAATTTCAGAAACACACCTACCTATACAAAAGAAAGAGTAAAAACTGACACAATATAGGTAAAAATACAGTGAGGCAGACCAGCTGCCCAAACTAGGCTATGAACAATTTTACAGAGACGTTTGGGTATTTAACGACGGTACAGTCCTTTTTAATAATGATAGATTCTAAAATTGTCAGGTTGTTGTTGTTCCGCAGTTGGCCCAAGATAGAAAAATCCTTGCTGTCAATATATGTTTTACATGTTTTTGAGTGATTCCGTATATTGGATTGTTCTGGATTTGATAACCTACTACCTGTTCTATGGCTTATGCCCCTGTGGAATCAATTCGAACCTTCAACAGCCTCCTCGTGCATCCCACGTATGTCCCGTGATCACATCTCGGGCAAGTATATTTATATACGACGCTGGACGAAAGCAGAGGACTGAGTCGGTCTTTGACTCTAAACAGCGATCCAATGGTTAAGGGATTTTTGGGGATAATTTTCAAGTCCACAGCCGGAAACATCTTTTGAATAGTGGATGTGCATGTTCTCCTAAAGGTATCATCATGCAAGAAAGGGAAACTTGCAAACATCTTTAGTCTCGATACAGTAGATACCGGTTGTTGAATGCACCATTTTCTCTGTCAGCAGTTTGTTTAGAGATCTGAAAAAAAGTCGTGAAGGAAAACAATTATTATTAAAATATTTCACCAGAAAGGATATTTTTCGTCGTGAAATCTTATCCAGTTTGATGAGTGAGTATAAGCTCTATGGAGGAGGGTTAAAATAGAGTTCCGTTTAAAATTAAAGAAACACGAACTATAAAAATTCATTCCCAAACCAGTAAATGTGTTTTTTCTATACACACCTGTGTAAAAGCCTGAGTCATCTCTGGAAACAATAAGATCAAGGAAGGGAAGCCTGTTATTTACCTCTTTCTCCATAGTAAACCTTATGTTTGGATGTTGTCGGTTGACGAACTCCAGAAAGGACTCTGCAAGGCATTCATACCGAAACAAGGGCGAACGTGTCGTCAACGAATCTCCGATAAAAATAGGGGAAGGAACCTAATGGGACATTCATCCATTATACGCTCCTCCAGGGAGCACATAAAGATGTTAGCAAAAATTGGACCCAACCCAATGGTGATCCCATGGCCATACCCTTCAGTCTGCTTATATAAAATACCATTGAAAACAAACAGGGCGTGTCCAGCACGGCCAGTTCTAAAGTTGTTTAAAAAACGCTCTACTAAAATTATTAAAGATTGCATCTTGATCAGGAAAAAGTTTGTCTAATATTATTTCAATAGTTTCTCCTACCGGGACGTTAGTAAACAAGGATTCAACGTCTAAGCTTACCATATATAAATCTGAGTCCTGTCTGAGAATGTCCTCTTTGAACTTGGTGGAATTGGTTTATCAAAAGATTGTTTTTTATTAAGGGCTCTAACAAGGGAACAAGAAATTTAAATTTGGCTAATTTATAGTGAGGCGTATTCTGCAAGTGAACAGACCACAGTTGATGGTCGAAAAGCTTTAATCCTATACAAGTAACATATATTTTAAAACTACAAGAGGAAATTTACTTCATTGTGGATTGTTATCCCCATATATATATATATATATAGTATATATATATATATATATATATATAATATATATATATATATGCTAGCTGACCAACCTGGCACTGCCCAGGAAATTTCTGAATAACAACTGATAAAATCTCTCTCTCTCTCTCTGTCTCTCTCTCTGTCTCTCTCTCTAAGATAGCTGCTTCAGTTACATTTTCCATCAGTTTTGACATTATATATTTCACACTTCTCATCACTCATTCCTATTGGAGGCTGAACTTGGCCCTGAAAGCAATCGGGAGTGTCTCTATTCATCCCAGCGACCTTGAAAACTATGGATTAGACTCTAATATCTATCATTTTTTACATTTTATTTTTCACATCCCCTCTCACACCCCTCCCCCCATCTCCTATCAGGGTTGAACCTGTACTTAAAGGGGATAGGGAGTTTCATTATTTATCACAGCGACCTCGAAAACTATAGATTAGACACTAATATCTGTCGTTTTCAATCATTTTTACATGTCACTCCTCTTCCCACCCTCTACCTATTGGAACTACAGATTGACAACTATCTTGAAAAAAATGTAATTGGCCTATGTTTGAACCCTATGCTAGCTCGACCTCTGTGCATGATCGGTTCACTAGTGTATGCATTCATTTGGAACAATCAGACAAACAAACAGACACATTTAAATATAATATATACATATATATTATTTATATATATATATATATATATATATATATATATATATATATACATATAGT
>NC_087200.1:114373944-114383944 GCF_015104395.2 Macrobrachium nipponense | reverse complement strand
TATATATATATATATATATATATATATATATATATATATATATATATTATATATATATTACTCTTTTATGGTAGAGAATTCTTTGGTTTTCAAAGTACATCTGGTACCGTGACTGACTCCGAGGTGAGAATCGATTCTGACTTTGAGCAATCTTTTGGTTGCTCCCATGCATTTCGCAATTTCACATTTCTGGAAAGTAAAACAATAAACCGCTAAAAATCTTATCAATGCCTGAAGTTTATCTTTGTAGGAGAACATAGTATAACCCAGCGTTTTAGGATTTTTAATTATCAATTTGAGATTCACAGCCGGAAACGTGTTCTTCATTACTTTATATACACACGCACACACACACATATATACCGAGTGTTTCGAAATTAGAGCCCCCACCCCTCCCACCCTCCACAGAACAAATGGAAAGTTATGAAGTTTTCTGCTATAGCCTATCTCCAAGTACATTATCTTAAGTTTCTATTAAGCTATTTTTCATTTTACATTTCTTGTATTATCCGACTGAGTGACGGAGTTTGATACAGCCATGCCTAACCACTCGGTGGAAATCAGATGGATTGACCGAATCCCTTTAGAGAGGCCAGGGATGCTGGAGCATCCTTCATTTCCTGTTCCTGGATAGCTAAATAAATTAAAAGAAATGAATCCTTTGTTAAAAGAAACTGGAACAAAAATCCATATGACTGCCATCGCATCAGAAGTGAAAATCTTGGAAGGCCTGAAGTCCTTTCTCAGGAGTGAAAAGACATCATACCTGAGGCAGTGGGTAGACCTAGAAAGTCTTTACGTAAATTGGTGCTTGAACTAGAAACAAAAAGGGGAAAGATGAGAAGTTATAATGCTGTATATCGTGAGTTGAAAAAATCTGGTATCAAGCCATTTCATGTTATCAGCAAGCCCAACATCACTCAGCAACAGAGAGAAGACTGTGCATGGTTTTGTGGTTCATTTTTTAAAGACTGGGATGAAGCTGACTTTCTCCATGTTGCCGCATCAGATGAATTCTTCATTTACACAGTCAGGAAGCCACATCATTAAAATGACATCATTTGGGCTGCAAAGTTGGATGATATCAGCGATGTTATGCTCTATCACCAAGTTGTGAACTTTCCGGAATGTTTGGGAATTTTTCTCTGTTTGGCAGCCAAATGGTTAATGTGGATCATCAAAGAAAAAGGACAGTCATGGAATGACGAATACTTCAGAGAAACTGTGCTTACTGGTGGAGTATTTCCTTTCCTCAAAGATCCTGAAAATGTGTTATCTGTTGAAGAAGTCACACCTTTACATGATAAGGTACCATGTTTCAAGGCTCTTCAGACACAGGAGCTGCTTCGAAACAGTGGTATGGATTTTTTCTCGTCAAGTGAATTTCCAAGTAGCTCCCCTGACCTTAATGTGTGTGAAAACATTGGTAGTATCTTAAAGGATTGTGTTGAAGTACACACAGTGAACTATGATGGTATGCCAAGCCTCGACGACCTGCGAAGAGAGGTGACCAAAGTGTTCAGGGAAATGGAGTATGAGTCTCAGCTTTTTTGCACTTAACTGAAATCATACCCCTCAAGAATGCAGGCTGTAGTACAGGCAGATGGAGGCCACACAAAATATCAAATACTCAGAGAGAAACTTAAATAAATACCTGTTCTGAATTACTTTTGTTTTTGTCATAATCAATTTTAGTTTATGCTGTAGAGTGGGGGGCTCTAATTTCGAAACACCCTGTATATATCTATATATAAATATAATATATATATATATATATGATATATATATATATATATATATATATATATATATATATATACATATATATATATATGTATATATATATATATATATATATATATATATATATATATATATAAATATATATATATAAATATATATATATATATTTTTTTGCTGGCTTTCTCATGCCCGCTGTCTTTGTCTATAGGTTTAATTCGTCTGTCTCACCCTTTGTTCTATCATTTTGCTTGTTTTCCTTACATCAAAAACACATCCCAAAGTTATGAAAGTTGTTCAATTAACTGGCATATATTTAGAAATAAAAAAAACAAAATATATTTAGCGCAATAATAAAGAAGGGAAGCCTGCTAGGTTAGCCGATTTTACTATATTAGAATATTGTATTAGCTGTCATCAGTCTAGGCAAAATAATGAACAACTATTAGTGTCTACTGCACGAGGGGCACTGATTAACTTTTTAACTGATAATGTTTGCGGAAGTTTGCAAATTTAAGGCGAACTACGCTGCTGTCTTTAATATAGAAATTCGACTACAAATTGATTCAATAGTCTATGGCCTCTAGCGCTTATCGAATATGAATAGATTCCCTGTACCTACAAGAAATACAAAATCATGTAAATGAAATTTTGCTTTCCAGTGTTTGGTTTCATTGGTGTAGCAGTTTTACAAAGGTTAGTCTCAATATATAATAAATTTTAACTTCTCCGTGATGAACTCAAATGCTACCTTTGAGAATTATTGAATGTCCAGCGCCATTATAACTGCAACTGCATTTGAAAGATAACATTTATAGACCTGGAATATTTATAATAAATAGTTTCTAACTCCAAGATGGTCGGTGATGATCCTAAATACTGAATGACTAACTACATCTGCTTTGGATGATGACATCCAGAGAGGAGAATATAAATACTAGTTCCCGGTTGAATAACAGAGGGAGATTTTCACAGTTGGACTCCTTTGAGCTCATATTATGTCTGAAGCATAACTGATCCTGCTAGTCAAGTGGTATGTGTAAATAATCAAACCAGCGTGAGGTTGAGAGAGGATCCACCTCCTAATTGGACAGCAAGTTGAAAGTTTAACAAAGGCCGCTTCCTGTAACATCTTGGTTGGATGTGGGATTCTGAATATTCACGGATTATGTCATATTCTTTAGTTGAATCAAGATAAACGAGCGTAAATAAAATCATACTCGAATAAATGACCATTATTTCACTTATGATTCGTACATCTCTTAACGAATAATCATGAAAACTGACTCGACAAAAACATCTGAATAATGGAGTTGCTGTTTAAGCACGGGGAACTTTAAAGATGTGAAAAATAACATAAAATATTACTGCTTTCTCAACAACAAAAAGTGTTTTTATATAGTGACAACCTATGCTTGTTTTTTATTAAGTGAAGAAGTATTGGGCTATTTGTTACTGGTGCAGAATTTGCAGAGATATCCTCTGTTTGTTGTTTTTCACCACTCCACGGCATTCTCAATGGTTAATTCTTCAGTGTTTCAAATATGCAGGTGCCAAGAACGAACTTTCCTCTTACAAAGCAATGTAATGGATTCAATTTTCCTGAACTTACGTCTTCGTCTCATTTCTTACCGGTTTTTCCGGCTATTGTCTTCAACAAAAATGGCAGTCTGAAAATACTTGACTCAGTCGTACAGTTCGTACCAAATGACATTCTTCTACGCAATTAAAATAGCTTTAATGAAATGCAGCATTGGAAATGACTCTTTGCCTCCATAATTCGGTCCGGTATCGGTTATCATATTCCAGCGGTATACCAACGACTTACGGCTGCTGTAGGAATCTAAAACGTCATATAACGTCATAACTGACAGCACTTGAAGCCTGACAAATGTCCAGAATTCATTACTTTGGGGCGCATCTCATAACAAGAATGTCAGTTCATGCTTGGGGAGGCTTCTTCTTATTCTGAATAGACTGTGATATAGCTGAAATAAAAAAAAATTATTGGAATAAAAAATTAATTGTTTTAAGGCAAAAACGTTTGGAAAAGCAAATGCATTTACGATAGCAAAATAAGGATAGTTTTATACCTTGAACTCAAACCCCAAGAACCTCACAGCGTATGTATACTAGTATCACTTTGTAAATTCGTCAAAATAACAAGGTAAGAGCATTTACCAAGTTCCCATCCCCGCCTTTATGATCTACGAGTCATAGCTGAGGGCAACCCAATTTCCTTGGTATTATTCGAATTGTGGAGGAAACGAGAACTGAAAACCAAATAGTATATTACGGGTCTGAGGGAATATTCAACCTCCAATTGAACAACTGAACTTAATTCATATCAGACTGTTTCAGAACTCGGCAAACGTTCCCGGTAACTTGATAGCACACGTAGCAATCCTTATTTGAAAAAAAAAAAAGCTTCGTTGCACTCTTTACAAAACACCAGCACGTGGAAATGACTTTGTTGTCACTTTGTAAGGAAAACGATTCATCTCCATTCATCTCTTTATAAAAATTAGTATACAATAAATTGTCACTAGCTAAAGCTGTAGACAGTCATCATCAACTAAAGTTCACGTATGTGAAAAAATACTTCCATTCAATGTTTGAAAGAATCTAGTACGAAAAATAGACAATTTTCGTTTATACTTCATGAAGAACCATTATGTGGAATAATTAGTGTTTGCTCGCTTCTTTATCAGGCAAAACATGAGCAATTGAAAGAAGTTAGATTTAATCACCTCAGTGTGCGTTTTTGATGACATTTAATGAAGGCAAGTAATATTTCGTTCGTGATGTTATCAACCGCTCACAATTTCAATCTTAATGAGTAAACCTAGGAAAATGTAAGTGAAGCTGAAAACATTACCTTAATGTCGTCAAGTTCCCCCCGCCCCACCAAAAAGAAAAAAAAACACACATGCTCTCATTATTTCCAATACGTGCTTGAGGGTAAAGTAAAATAAATATAAAGCTCTATTTCACGTCCAGTCTAATTCATTAATGAATAATGACACTAAATACAAGTCTCCGTTATCAACACGCAATGTTTATAGGTCTGTTTAAACACTTAAAAATACCATGATTTTGTAGTGCAGGACAGCGTTTTATTTTTCTGATCTGACACGATGTAGGGGTTTCAAAGCTGAAGAAAACATGCTTTATGAAAGCAGTTTTTTTTTTTTAATTCTCTCTGGTATTCAGATAATCATGAATATGCATACTTAATTTGCTTTCACTTCCGTTTGTAAATATATTTCTATTCCTTGAAACCTTCCTCCTAAAGATAAGAAATAAATTTAATCTGCGACACGACAGAATTAATTTCCATCTTAACCACAAAGTAGACTCAACATTTGACTAAGCATCAACCTCATCTCTCGATGCCAAATTGAATTTCTGCCAGGATGTGTCACACGGCATCCCGAAGGACTGCAAGTCATTAGCGATCAAACAGAGAGAGAGAGAGAGAGAGAGAGAGAGAGAGAGAGAGAGAGAGAGAGAGAGAGAGAGATTAAACCTACCAGTTACAGTTCAATTGAATAAAATTACCAGTTGTAATAAAACAAAAGATATGAATTGAAAATAGAGGCAGAGACATCTTCACCATATAACTAAACAGATACAGAAGACCTGATGAAATTAGACTCCTTACTAATGAAATTCCGGTATTGCCTCTGAAATCTATGCACATAAGAGGTCTATACGCTGTCTTTCTTTATGGAGTTTTGCTTCATAGTTTATATTTGTTTTCATATTCAAGAGAATGCATCTTTTGGTACTGTTAACTGATTCTCTTATAAGTAATGTCAAATTAAAGTGCGTATATTACAATTTTATTTAGGAATCAGCACCAACTATCTTAATGGCAAAGACTTATGCAATTTTCGGCTTAAAATGTTCATTATTCCATTAAAAATTAAGCAAAACTGCTACAGTATGCGTTCGAGAAAGATTTTTTCAGATTGCATCGAATAAACTACATAATATTAATATTTAGAAACATAAAAAAGCTGATATGCAGATTGTTAAGTTGCATATTAGCGGTGTCGATCACGTTCGTAAGGTCTGAAGTCTGCTCCCAGCCATGGCCCTAATTGTGAATGTTTACCGGAATCATCTCAGTGATAAAAAATTACTAGGCGCCCTATCTCTAAAGACCTACTTATCCACTTCCATAAATAACGGGTGGTAATAGAGAAAAACAACAAAGCACAACGGCTTCTTTCATGCTTAATGGTGGATGAAGCCCAAGTTTAGGGAACTCCCACATCGATATCAGTTTCATACGCCAACATAGTAAGCTCATGAACGGTGCATCGACTCCCCTGATACACACTATCCCATTCACTCATATATCTTCAACACATTTATGCTAACTGAATTTGTAAGTTCTGCCTTTGCTTATTCATGCAGTCTATCCAGTGTTTGCTATGTCTTCCTTCCCTTCTCCCTCCTAGCACTCCTGCATTAAGTACTTCATTAACCAAAATATCGTCCACTGTTCTTTCCACATCGCCTAAGCTTCAAAGAAAATCTGATCCATCCTTTCATCCACCTTAATTTCTTTGCCAATTATTCTAAAACACCTGCACAGTTCTCGGCATTTCAATTTTCCTTATGCTCCATATATCTGGAAAACAGCTGATTTTATCAGTTTCAGCATTCTTTAAATTTAGCTTATATCCAGTGTTCACAATTCACGTCCACTAGGGTGAGTTGATACAACAAGCTCTTCATACATTTCCACCTTGGATTTATAGATACCCAAAGTCCCAAACCAACCTTTTATACACACTGTGCTGTTTTCCTTGCTATACCTGTTCTGTGACTCACCTAATCTCTCACTCCACCATTACATGCACGAATCAACTAGTTCCATTCTTCCACCATCCACATTACATTACCATTCGTTGCTGCACTTACCTCTTTTCTATTTATCCACACGACATTATTCTTGTTCTTAATTACTTTCAAGTTTCTTTTCTATCAAAGACTCACAGACGCTATCCCCAATCATCTCTATGCTTTAACTTGCAAGGGCCCACGCGGACCCACACCTTCATCTCACCTGGCCAGCCAATCTCCTTGCAACAAACAGCTCCGCGCCAAACGCACGTATACAAGAAACACACCCAATGCCATGCATATTTTGTACATATATTTTCATTCATATTATTGCTAAATTAAATGTATCCCTATCACTATATGCATTACAATGTTAGCATTTCAGCGATGTGTACCATAGTTTCATCCGTGTTTTTATCGATTTATATGTATCTTTCCATTTGTCAACAAACACAAGTGATTGTGTTGTGACCTCTGTTTTGGTTCGTCTCCTATCAGGCATTACATTTCCGCTTGCAAGAGCTATTGACCTATCTGCATGTAGTCTGAACAATTTAGTAAGTTTGTTGACTGTTTCTTACTCATGCCTTTGCCCCATTGGTGACCTTGGAGATGACTAGTCCAGCCAACCCCAACGATGCCAGCCTCACCAGAGATACCATCTCCACTGCTCCATACATCTACCTCTATTCACGCCCCACAACCCAGAGCTTGGTTATTCAGGGCAGAGACAATCTTCCAATTGAAGAAAAATACCTCATTAGCACACAAAGCAGGCACAGTCCTTGAATTCCTGCCATACGACGTTTATGAGCAAGTTGCAGGATGGCTAACAGAACTTAAAACACCTGCTACCTATGAATTACTAAAAGTCCAGCTGAAGTCATCCTTCAGCATGCCACCCACCCCAAGGTCCAAGAAATTCCTCAACAATGCGGGGGACAGCCACAGGAGACGATCAGCCATCGCATGTCTACTACAACCGGTTACAGTGGCTCATAATGGTACCGCCACAGACAGCCAACCTGAATCAACCCTAGACCTTGTGAGAGCAGGTCTTCACAAAACTGCCCTGCCAAACAGTGGTGGCCAATCCCAATGCCTCCACCATGCCAATCCTCACACATTCATCTCACCTGGCCAGCTAATCTCCTCACAACAAACATCTCTGCGCACCAAAAGCATGCATACAAGAAACACAGCATTCTTCACGCATCTGTTGTCCATATATTTTTATTCATATTATTGTTATGTTACATGTATCATTATTACTACATGCCTTAGAATTTCAGTATTTCAGCTATACATACCATAGCTTTAGTCGTGTCTTGGATATCGTTTTATATGTATCTTTCCATCCATCAACAAAACACGTGATTGTGTTGTGATCTGTTTTGGTTCACCTCATGTCAGGCACTACATTTCCACTCGCAAGATCTATTGACCTGTCTGTTTGTTGTCTGAATAAATTAGTAAGTTTGTAGAAACTGCCTCTTACTCACGCCTTCACTACGAATTATTCATACATCAATCCCGATTATAATTTATTATTCTTAGACTTTCCAACTGCATCTTATGTGCTGGTGTGCATAAATGTGTTCTTGCTCTAGTTGAACCATTTTTTCCTGAGATAAAAGCATATAAAAACTAAATAAACACGCGATAACGATATATTAGGACTAATATTCTTACCATAGCCTTAACCACTCATGAAAGTAGAATGGAGGCATGTAAGAAAAGATACTTATAAGGTGTAAAAAGTGTGGAAAATGATAACTTAGGCATGATTAGAAACCGTTTATAATCAGCTTTCTGACTTCTGTGACACAAGAAGCATGACGCTGACTAATTTTTCCCTCATTAATTTGCAGTTATGGGGATATTTGCATAATCATTTATAAATTAGGTGACCAAAAATCTGAAAATCTATCTTACAATAAGTATTTTGTAGTTCCTACTTTCTGGTATGAATGACGATTGTGGACATCAAACTCTCCTTCTTGTAATGCTCCTGTAAAAACAGTGCGACCTCTCTCCAGTCTCAGTATTATAATGACCGGAATGTTGCATATAAACAAAAACCCTCAAGCTCCCTGACCCTACCTTACTGAACACAGTTAAGCAATAAAATGCTGACATTGTTGGAATGAATGGAAACAGGAAAAGAGGACACCAAAATAATACCATTCATAAGTAATTATGATAAAATTTGGAAAAGAGTTGTAAGGAAAGATCATTCACTATATGAAATTCCTTTGATTCATTTCCGTAAAACAAATGAAAGCAAAGGTAAAATTTGGCAAATATAAAAGTAATGTTCAAAAGAGGGATAGACATACCATCTAATCTCATCCCAACAAACTTCTCTGTGCGTCAAACACGCATATACAAGAAACACAGCATACACCACACATCCCTTGTAAATATACTTTCATTCATATTATTGTCATGTTAAATGTCAGTCAGCATTTCAGCCATACGTAACATAGTTTCAGCTGTATGTTGTATATTGATTCATATGTATCTTTCCTTCTGTCAACAAATACAAGTAATTGTGTTTGACCTCTGTTTTGGTTCGACTCGTGTCAGGCACTGCGTTTCCGCTTGCAAGAGCTATTGACCAGTCTGTTGTCTAAATAAATTAGTAAGTTTGTAGACTCTGCCTCTTTTGCTCACGCTTTCACTACATTTATGAAAATGGAGATGATCAGCCCAGCCAACCCCAGTGATGCCAGCCTCTCCAGCAACACCATCACCGCTGTCTCCATATGTCTACCTCCATTCACACTCCAGAACCCAGAGCTTGGTTATTCAGGGCGGAGACAATCTTCCAATTGAAGAAAAATACCTCATAAGCGCACAAAGCAGGTGCCGTCCTTGAATTCCTGCCAGACGACGTTTTCAAGCAAGTCACATGATGGCTTATTGAACATCAAACGTGTCACTTACGAACAGCTGAAAGATCAGTTGAAATCTTGAAGTCATCCTTCAGCATGCCACTCAGCCTAAGAGCCAAAAAATTCCTCAACAACGTGGGGACAGCCATAGGAGACGAGCGGCCATCGCATGTCTACAAGCAGTTACAACGGTTCATAACACTACCTGCCACAGACAATCAACCTGAGTTAACCCTAGACCTTGTGAGAAAGGACCTCCTCATAAAACTGGCCCCTAAACAGCAGCAGCTATGCCCAATGCCTCCATTATATATGTCAAGCAAAGAATTCCTGTGAATGGTTGATGCAGTGCACGTGGCCCACAAAACAGCGGAGCGAACACAGCCATCAACAGCAGCTACAGCACAACGGTCCCAGCAGTCAACCAACACAGAACCCGACAGCAACCCAGAGGGACTGGCTGCCCTCATCCACAATTGAAACTTCACCAAGCAATTCATTAAGAG
>NC_087200.1:114363944-114368944 GCF_015104395.2 Macrobrachium nipponense | reverse complement strand
TCTAATATTATATATATTATAATATCTATACATACATTGCATTTACGTATATTGGGAATATTACCTGATTTTCCCAAGTGAAACATGATTATATTTATTGTGTTATCTTTTAAAGTTTTCAGAGTCTTAAATTTGATGCTTTCATATAGTACACCGTTGCAGTGAATAGTAGTTTAGTATTTATTGACCCAAATTTTATCATATGGTGGTTTTTTATTGTCATAAGTTAAGTTACCTAAAACCGCTTCTTCTTACGGCGTTATCACGTTGCTCAAATTTCATAGGCATGATGTTTGTTTCTTTTTGACAGCCAATGAAGTTTGTCGGACTACAATCGTTCGCACATCTGATTTTTGCGTGACTTCTGCATTTAAGAAATCATAAAAACAGAGATGAACTGGCAGTGAAGGCAAGTTCAAGAAAGTACAATACTAATGCAAGTAATATCACTGCTGGGTTAGTTAAGAATGACAAAAGGCTGTGAAGCATTCTGTTATGTAAATATTGAATTCAAATATAAAATAGCTAGAAGTTTTCTTAATATATATATATATATATATATATATATATATATATTATATATATATATATATATATATTAAGAAAACTTCTAGCTATTTTATATTTGAATTCAATATTTTACATAACAGAATGCTTCACAGGCTGTGAAGCATTCTGTTATGTAAATATTGAATTCAAATATAAAATAGCTAGAAGTTTTCTTCTATATATATATATATATATATATATATATATTATATATATATATATATATATATATATATTAAGAAAACTTCTAGCTATTTTATATTTGAATTCAATATTTACATAACAGAATGCTTCACACCCTTTTGTCATTCTTAACTAACCCAGCAGTGATATTACTTGTGCATTAGTATTGCACTTTCTTGAACTTGCCTTCACTGCCAGTTCATCTCTGTTTTTATGATTTCTTAAATGCAGAAGTCACGCAAAATCAGATGTGCGAACGATTGTAGTCCGACAAACTTCATTGGCTGTCAAAAAGAAACAAACATCATGCCTATGAAATTTGAGCAACGTGATAACGCCGTAAGAAGAAGCGGTTTTAGGTAACTTAACTTATGACAATAAAAACCACCATATGATAAAATTTGGGTCAATAAATACTAAACTACTATTCACTGCAACGGTGTACTATATGAAAGCATCAAATTTAAGACTCTGAAAACTTTAAAAGATAACACAATAAATATAATCATGTTTCACTTGGGAAAAATCAGGTAATATTCCCAATATACGTAAAATGCAATGTATGTATATATATATATATATATATTATATATATATACATATATAATATATATATATTATATATATATATATATATACATATACTATATATATATATATATATATATTCTTTTTCATCTTAATTCAGATAATCTTAGTGCTCCTTTTCGAATAAAAGTGTGGTCATTAAGCAGCTGGTTCCCCAGTTGAATACCCAAACCTCCTCCATCCAACTGTACCTTAGTTAACGTGTCTCCTTTTTTGTTGTCTCCTATCATTCAGTCTTTCTCTCTCTTAACTTAAGGTTGGTTGGCGGTTCCAGCTTTTAAATAATAATTTTCTGTAATTGTATATTTTAGTAAATTTTAGTCTTTTTACAATTTTTTTGATTTTTAGTAAATTTAAGATTGTTTTATAATATTATTATTTTAATTAATTGACAGATTCCCAGAAGATGTAATAAATGTTATTACGAAACGTTGGAATAAAAAACTATGTAGATTGGCCTGTTTCCTTCAGTCAACGCCTGATTTGATGTATTCCTTGGTCGTCACCTGCCTGCCCCTGGTTGTGTATATATATATATATATTATATATATATATATATATATATATATATATATATATATATATATATATATCTATATATATATATATACAACAACCGGGGCAGGCAGGTGACGACCAAGGAATACATCAAATCAGGCGTTGACTGAAGGAAACAGGCCAATCTACATAGTTTTTTATTCCAACGTTTCGTAATAAACATTTATTACATCTTCTGGGAATCTGTCAATTAATTAAAATAATAATATTATAAAACAATCTTAAATTTACTAAAATCAAAAAAATTGTAAAAGACTAAATTTACTAAAATATACAATTACAGAAAATTATTATTTAAAAGCTGGAACCGCCAACCAACCTTAAGTTAAGAGAGAGAAAGACTGAATGATAGGAGACAACAAAAAAGGAGACACGTTAACTAAGGTACAGTTGGATGGAGGGGGTTTGGGTATTCAACTGGGGAACCAGCTGCTTAATGAGAATGACTCTAAAATGGGTAATTCTTGGGGGTTTGGTGTTTGCCCTATAATGCAAAAATCGTCTCTTTCGATATGTGTTTTGCAGATTTTTGCATGGTTCCAGCTTTTAAATAATAATTTTCTGTAATTGTATATTTTAGTAAATTTTAGTCTTTTACAATTTTTTTTTAATTTTTAGTAAATTTAAGATTGTTTTATAATATTATTATTTTAATTAATTGACAGATTCCCAGAAAATGTAATAAATGTTATTACGAAACTGAATAAAAAACTATGTAGATTGGCCTGTTTCCTTCAGTCAACGCCTGATATTATATATATATATATATATATATATATATATATATATATATATATATATATATATATATATATATATATATATACATATATATATATATATATATATATCTTTAAGTGTCTCTGTTCATCTCAGTGGCTTCAAAAACTGTGGATTGGACACTAATATCCATCTTTTTTGACATTTTATTTTTCACCCCTTTTCACCACACTGTCCCCTTCCCCATTCCTATTAGGGCTGAACTTGGACTTCAAGGGCATGGGGAGTGTCACTATTCATCTTAGCAACCTCGGAAACTATAAATTAGACATTAATATTTTTTGTTTTGGGTTATTTTTACATGTCATCTCCTTCCTACTGGGGCTGAACTTATACTTGAGGGACATTGGGAGTGTCACTATTCATCTCAGCACCCTCAAAAACTATGGATTAGACACTAATATCTGTCATTTTCAGTTATTTTTACATGTCACCCCCTTCACACCCCTTTCTCTCATCCCCTACCACATCTTACTATAGGAGCTGAACAAGGAATTAAAGGGTATCTGAAGCATCGCTATTCATCTCAGCTGCCTCAAAATATATGAATTAGACACTAATATCTGTCTTTTTTAGTTATTTTTACATCACCCCTCCCCACCCCCCACCCTACTGGGGCTGGACTTGGGCTTGAGGGGCAACGGGAGTCTCTATTAATCTCAGCGACCTCAAAAACTATGGATTAGACACTCACATCTGTCGTTTTCAGTTATTTTCATTTTCATCCCTTTCCAACCCCTTCACCAAACACCACCCCTTTGGTGTCAGTGATGTCTTACCCCCACAGTATTCTTTCCCTCATGCTAAGTTGCAAATATGTATACTAAGTTTGGTTGAAATTGCTGAATATATGTAAAAGTGTATGTGGTGCAAATACACACACATACGTACATCCATTTTTACATAGAGATGTATGTGTATATATATGAGTGTGTAAATATATATATATATATATATATATATATATT
Source organism: Macrobrachium nipponense (assembly GCF_015104395.2). Lineage (NCBI taxonomy): Eukaryota > Metazoa > Arthropoda > Malacostraca > Decapoda > Palaemonidae > Macrobrachium > Macrobrachium nipponense. The sequence goes on along the minus strand of NC_087200.1, from coordinate 114,365,318 downwards.
TATAATATATATTATATATATATATATATATAGACATATTATATATATATATATAATATATATATATATATAATGTATCATATTGTATATATGTTATATATATATATAATATATGATATATATCTATATATATATATATATATATATATATATATATATGTGTGTGTGTGTATATGTGTGTATGAATAATTTTCTCAGTTTCTCCTAAACATAGGAATTTATATACTGTTGAATGCCAGCCACAGTTTTGTTGGGTCCAAGGGTTAAGATTTCAATTGACTGACTAAATCAATGACTTGGCTCAAATTACATGCCTTTGCAACATGACAACTTACTCAATGACTACGAAGGGCAAACAAAATGGGGACAGTGAACAAATAAGCATATAATTGTCGTGAAAAGTATACTAAGCTAACAAATTGGTTCAAAAGAAAACATTATGCATCCAATTAAAATAAAGCATAATTTCACTAAAATTGCAACGGGTATTACAGTGGTTTCTATAGAACCTCGCAGCACTGTACTTGTAGGCTACGCTAAACAAATACTAACTAGTGCCACACCAGGAATGAATAGATGTAACTAAAATTACCTAGAACTAGTCTCTGAAGTTAACATGGAAAAGTAAACAGGATTTCCTTCGACGGGTGTGACACAGAGCAACAGGGAGAAAATGCACCACTCAAAACCGCGTCTATGATCACTTTGGTAAATGCTCTATGCAATTGTTTCTAACAAAACCATTGCTTGACACACAGGCAGACACAACAGCGCTGCCGGTGAATCTGTAAGACAGTCAGAGTTGTAACAACTGAAGCTAGAAGTTGCAAGAATTTACTTGATACAATTTCCCACTATGTATCAAGCAAAAATATTTACTCGAAGCTTCTCACTGTGACACAACTAAATTACTATTCAGGACTGTGACTATAGCACTTCACAAAAGAAATATGTCACTGTAATAGGTCACGGTTCACTGGAATGAATTTTAGGAATAGGAACTGGATTTATTGACACTGGTTTCTAGTAAAAAATACAGTTTCTTGGCACTTTGCCTGATTTGGTCCGTGGATTTGACGTTCGTTGTAGAATCAGCCAGTTTAGATGGTCGTTGAGGAAACATATCTTCTTGCTATGAATGAAGGGAGTAGGCTCCTAGGTTTCTGACTTAAGCCAAGGCACTGGGGTGGAGGAGTGTCTTTCAACTTGTTATGGACAGCTGGATCTAGAGATATCTACGGACGTAGAGTATCGTGACAGGGCCTCCCAACTTACTGATTTCTGAGGTTGTTGTTGTTTTTTTATTAAGCTGGCCTTATGGCAGCACGGGCTCTTGCTCATAGAGCAGCCTATAAAGGTTTCTGAGGGCGATCC
>NC_087200.1:114351444-114358944 GCF_015104395.2 Macrobrachium nipponense | reverse complement strand
ATACAAAGGTCAAATCATTTTCTGAAAAGTCAGTTCAAAGAATCATTGTTCGGATGACTTGTTGTTCGTGCTTTGATACTTCTTCGGGCAGTAAACCCATTGGACGTTGTGTGACATATAATGATACCTTAAAAAAGTTTAATTGCAGGAACACGGGTAATATATCATAAGAGGAAATGATAGGTACAAAATAAAGATGTCATTTGCTTGAATTGATGAGAATTCAGGCGAAAAGGGGTCACATATAAAAAGTCAAGAAAACCACCGCAATAATTAATTTTTGTGATACACGAATAATTTCATTACCTATGGAATGTGTTCACCAATTTCAGATATCTCAACTGCATTTATAGCGTTTCTAAAAAAAAAAAAGGATATTTACACAGAGCACACTTCAATTTAGCAGCTGATGTTCAATGTAGGTCGTTTCAGGACAGTCATCGATAAGTACAAAGTGCGTTACGTTGTTGATTTATAGCTTTACAGTTGTTTGGAAAATCTAAGTTATATTTTTGTCTTTGATGATAAGGCTCCAAAAACAAAACAATAAGTGAGGACGGGTGTTTGTGTGTGTGTGTGTGTGTGTGTGTGTGTGTGTGAGGGGGGGGGGGGGGCAGGTGTGCGGGAAATATTAGTGTATTGATTGTTCTTCGCCGATCAATAAAAGAAAGATTGGTCTATCAACATGAATATTGTCCTTTTAAACATTGGTTTTCATCGATTAGTGTGGAAAAATACAAAAAAAAATATTGAAATGATTTAAAAGAGTTAATCATTAGTGACAATACATGAAAGGGATTAAGACAGATATAGTTAACTATAAGAAAATATGTGAAAACAAATCATGAATCGGTCAGAAGAGTCTTAAATGGACCAGAAATGATAACGAATAGGACTGTCTACAATAATAATTCTGGTAAAACAAGTGGCATCATTCAAAGCCAAGGTCACTGTTGATTTTACGTCCAACCTCTCTCTCTCTCTCTCTCTCTCTCTCTCTCTCTCTCTCTCTCTCTACAGCATTTATCTTCTGTCGATTCAAATTTGTATTAATTACAGATAATTACTGCCGGACGTAAATTACCAATGACTCACAATGAGCACATTGAGTAACACTGATAACAACATTGACGGGTACAAGTGCACGAAGGGAAAAGTGTGGTCACTTCGATAACTGCGCCAAGCACAAACAAACATTTGCAAGATAATTGAACTCACTTTGCAAAGGATGCTTTCAAGAGAACCATAAAAAGATAGAGCGCCAGTGATTGCAGAAGTGGGGTGTAACTCACTAAGTACCTATAAGTTCTTGCCTGAATGGAGTTTAGTGAACAATTATGGTCACTCTTGACTTCATCAAGGTCCAAAACAAAAAAGTCTTAGAATTGATATTTTAACTGGTTACACAGTTATCAGGATCAAATGATAACACATTTCTTCCACCAAAAGAAAAGAAAAGGAAAGCTTCACTGTACTTGGTTTTGTGTAAAGCAAGGAAAAAATAGGGAAACAATGATCTGTTGGAAATTTTACTCACTTCCAGCCGATAAAACAGCAATTTGTATATGTATATATAATATATATATATATATATATATATATATATATATATATATATGTATATATATATAAATATATATATATATATATATATATATATATATATATATATATATATATTATACACACACACACAAGTAAATATTTCTGTCTCTCCTACTGGAAATGAGGATAAATACCCCGTAGGTCATTACTTATCCGATTCTTATATATATATATAATATATATATATATATATTATATATATATAATCGGATAAGTAATGACCTACTTATATATATATATATATATATATAGTATATATATATATATATATATATATATCCCCTTGTGGACAATTACCCCCAAGGACAACTACCATGCTAGGACAACTGGCCCCCCCCCCACCCCCCTAGGACAATTATCCCATGAACAGTTACCCCAGTCATTATACGATGCTTGCAGAAAAGGATAACTTTTTAAACTACCATGATAGTTTTTGACGCCAAATCTTGTTTCTATCGTTTAAGCCGCTAGAAAATTAGTATAAGTTGTGAGGCTTTTATCAGGTAAAACAGTGTAAATTAATGGTACTGATCGGTCATTTAGTTGTCCATGAATTGTGTATAATTGTGTATGTTCCATCTAGAGAAGTCAAGTATATCTTAGTTTTACCAGACCACTGAGCTGATTAACAGCTCTCCTAGGGCTGGCCCGAAGGATTAGATATTTGTATGTGGCTAGAAAACAATTGGCTACCTAGCAACGGGACCTACAGCTAATTGTGGGATCCGAACCACATTATACCAAGAAATGAATTTCTATCACCAGAAATAAATTCCTCTGGTTCCCTGTTGGGCGAGCCGAGAATCGAATTTCGGACCACCGGATTAGTAGCCGAGCGCGAAATCGACTCGTACAACAGGGAACAGTTCCATCTAGAGACCAGCGCCATGCTTTGCATATATAATCCAGTTTTTCATGCGTTCCAAAAATCAGAATTCTTTTTCCAAACAGGTCCAGGGTCGTGCATTAAGAAATCTTGGCCGTAAGTGAGACGACTATAGTTGCTGACGCCTAATGTTACTGTTCAAGTGGTGAATTGGAAGCATATTTACTCCTGTTTCCTCACCAATGAGAGAACAGTCCTCAGAAATGATTTGCTGCGTCGCTTCTCCTCTACTGATCGCTTGCATTTTTGTCTTGTGGATAGTTTCAGCGCATGGAGTCTACCAACAATTTCTTTTCGTTGGATATGCACTTTCACGTCACCATTACAGGTAGTTGTTTCTGCGTCCATCACACCCAAATGACATAACACCATTTGCTAATTCTTTTTGTTTAACATAAATATATGCACCATAAACTAGTCTACCTTTCCCTCTATCACCTTTTAAAGGTTCCTTGATGATTAAAGGGATTTCAGTCTTATCTCTAATATTCAAGAATTAACAATGAAAAACATAAATGAATTTCAGAAGATACAGAACTTGTAAATATTTTTTATAAATGTATTCAAAAGCAATTACAAGTGTAACAGCTCGCGTTACAGTTGTTAAAATTAAATGTAATTAAAAGTAACTACTATTGTAACGATTAGTAAGCTGTTATAAGTAATATATGGCGGTTAGTGTCATTTTACAAAAAAAGAAAAAGAAAGTATAATTTTCTTCTTTTCAAATCTGAAAGTAACCCCTTTCTCCAAACAGAATTTAACACAGAGTATAACACAGGCGAATTATAATTCAGATCCTGGTCCAGGTCGGACCAGGATCTGAATCAGGGCCTTTGGGGTAGACAGAGGGACAGTTGACTCTGACCAGACGTCTAACGAGAGACATGAGTTGATTTCTGTTAAGCTGTGTCCATACACCTGTCGAAATAAATTGAATTAGAATCGACATCGACCCATCTCCCCTTCATCGCTGATTGTTAATTTTGCAACACTCGACTAATTATGAATTTTTGTCATTTTATACACGCGGATTACATCCTACATATTCACATTATTAAGCCCATATATATCGTTTAATATCGAATTTTATAATAACAAGGGAATAACATACGCACAAAGGTAATTGTAAATGATCAGTGCATGTGCCCAGCCATGATTAGAAACTGGGCCGTCGGTTTAGAGATACCATAACAGATAGCCGACTTTAAAACCATTCGAATCTTGGAGGTTTGTGGCATTCTGAAAACGCAAAATATGAATGACTGCATTATCAAAAAGTAAAAAATACGCCGAATATTCTTCGGCACAATTGAGTTTTCTGTACAGCATGTAAGGCTGTATAAACCGCGGGACGTGAAACTTCAACCAAGGCCCGGTGGTGGCCTGTCCTACAGCATTGCCAGACACACGATCATGGCTATCTTTAACCTTTAATAAGATAAAACTACTGTGGCTAGGGGGCTGCACTTTGGTACGTTTGATGAGTGGAGGGTGGATGCTCAACATACCAGTTTGGAGCCATCTAGCCTCGGTAGTTCTTAAGATCTGAGAGGGAACAAAAAAGTGCGAAAAGACAGACAAAGCCATCTCAATGGTTTTCTTATACAGAAAACTAACAATGAGGAAACAGGTAGTTTGGTGCAGCCCAATTGCGTCTGATGCATAGGATTTGGAAAGGAAAATAATTCAAAATACTTGCAGAGTGGTGATTCTTCCAACAATGCAACGCTGGGGAAGATGAAAAAAAAAAATATCTCAATCTGATGAAGGCCTTGGTGACCTAAAAAATTCTTTGTAATTAGGAAAGGAAGGAGCTTTCCAATAATCCCAAGGTGTATGGTATCAGTTGTTTACTATTGCTTCTATTACTGATTAGAGATAATTTCCCGCACTTTAATTTTATTGCAGATCAAATCTAAAACAACATATGGCAAGACCTTTGTGATATTGAAAACACTGATACACAATATGAATACGCGTGAAGTGACAATTCATTTTGGCTAAGCACTTCATAATATTCAGAGTTGTAGCTTCGTTGCCATCAGTCAGTACCATAGGTCATTCACTCGATTTTAATCTCTGTAAAAAATATGGGAGCCGTGATTTAAACTGGTAGAAAGGCTATGTGGAGGAAGTCTGGTGAGGACGTACGGTGTAAGGCATAAGTTACTGAAAGTGAGTAAGTTTTGGTATTAAGAAAGTGAAGCATGTATTTGAATTCGAAGAAGGGAGAGTGACTGGCCTGATTTAATGTGGATTCTGAGACAAAGGTGTTTTATGCTTCCATGGCTATTTATTTTTCAAGTTGGAGAGCTCCTAAAGATCAGGAAAAAGAAAGGTAGAAGTGGGTAAAAAGTTAAAGGATAAGAAAATTAATTATGAATGCAATGTCAAATGGCTGAATTTTGATACGTTACTGACTGCAGATAATGAAGAGAATCTACTGGAACTAATAAATAGTTTATAAATGTTTCCAAGAAGAGAAAGTTAAGAGTGATTGTGGGTACAAATGAGGTTGTGATCAAGCTGTTCACCAGGAACCTGTGGCAAATAACCCTTTCAATCAAAGGCCCTTAGGAAGTCCTGTCTGTCCCAGGGCCAGAGATTTGAGAAGCAGTATTTTAATTTGTATACTGGCCGTGAAGTTACTATTTATATTATGATACTCAGTCTGATGTCATTTAAATCAAAACTCGTGTACTTTACAGTAGCAAGGTCATACATACAACATAAACGTACAAACATCCATTGAAACTGCACGTTAGAAATAACCGAACATGACATATCAGTACACCATAACTGACTTAAGCACTGGATTTTGATGACCCCTCCAGTATGTCATAGATGACCCAAAGGGTTAATACTACTATACACGAAGGAAGAAAGAATTAAACATGCATCCGTATTTGTGAGTAAATATAATGGGCTAAGGTAAGACAAGCCCAGAATAGGTCAGGTAAGGAAGGTAGCAAGGGGTGGGCAATAGACTACATAGGCATTGAATGTGTATGGAACCCAAGGTTGGAATGTAAGATGGCACAGGGGGATGTTAAATGGGAACAAAGGAAAAAATCCTTTAAGATTATCTCACTAGGATATACCTATGGATGACAAGAAGAATTTTTATGGCTATGTAGAAGCGGTAAAACGGTAGCATGTAGCACTACTGAAAGGCTAGATCATTGTGTTTTCAGATGGTTTGGTCGCATGGAAAGAATGGAAGGAGATAAGTTGCTGAACGAAAACGATATAACTTGAAAGTGTCAATTAAGCCACGATGGGTAGGCCGCAGAAAAAGTTTAGCAAACACTGGAAAGATTGCGAGATTGCGTCAGTGAGGTAGTACTGTGTTGTCTGCAAGACAAAGGTGAGTGGTACTGTGAAAAGGGGCTTAGATGAGACAAAGGTGAGTGGTACTGTGTGAAAAAGGGGCTTCGATGAAATGCTGATTGGCTTAGTTTACGAAACAGTTAATACAAAGAGGATTCACCCACGATTCAACAGATAAATAATGAATGTTGTGGCGATGGTTGTGCTGATTCTTCTCTACAAGCCCTTGGTGATGAGAAACAAATTAACGTTGAGTAAGAAACTATTTTTATATGTCATGTATTATGCAGAGTGCATGTATATTTAATCTATTCACCTGACTAGCTAGAAAGAAACAGATTATAGATTTTATTTGTAGGTGAATGTTCGACCCTTTGAACCACGTAACTCACATCATGACAATTAGAATAATATTAGGAATGTATTGAACCCGAATCCCTTTAAATTTTCACCTTAATTAGGTCAGACTAATTCCTCTCATCCCTGATGAATGCAAATCTATATAATTAATTTTGAATAGCTCTGTTGAAGGAAAAAAATCGCAGGTCCTTTTATTTCGCTGAAAAATGGGTCTCGTCCTAAACAAATGGCTTGTTGATATCAAGTAGCTGGTCATTGTTGTGTAATGCGTATAATATTTTCCTAAAAAACAATCGTTAGTTTCGTCAATCTAGAGTTATGCAATCTGAAGCACAGGTCATGTACGTTAATTTCAATGGTATATTGTGTATTAAAACAACAAATGCATATGCAATTGCCAGATAGTTTGAATTTCGTGCAGGAGCTCAACAAGTACTATTCTACGTTGTGATTCTGTGAACTGGTTTCCAATCACATTAATCCTACAGTAGGCTGCTTCGAAGAATATGTTAATTACGCATCACTGTGTTGTAACTTGCTTTTCAAATACATAAACCTTCATGATATTTTGCTTTGAAACTATCGGCGCTTGCGTTGTCCTTGTTAGCAATTCAGTCTATATATATAATATATTAATATATTATATTATATATATATTATATTTATATAATATATTATATGTTGTGTGTGTGTGCGTGTGTGTATGTATGTATATACTATATATATATTATACACACACACACATATATATTATATATATATATAATTACTATAAGTATTATAATATAATAACTATACTATATATAGAGAGAGAGAGAGAAAGAAGACTGAAGAGAGAGTAGAGATGATGAGGAGAGAGGCGGGAGAGAGAGTGAGAGTACACATTTACCTAGTCAATATTTAAGTAAGCATATTCTTTTTCCCCTTTAGAATAAAATAGATGCAAGAAATTTAACTTACCGTATACCTGGGGTTCTTAACAGGGGGCATGAGAACCACATGCTGGGGTTATGGGATTCGATCTCTGGATATTTGTATATATTTGATTTTAATATGTCAATGTATACGTGTGCACATTTTGTTAATAAATAGGTAATAATGTAAATCATAAATGCTTTTGATTTTCTTGTATGTTCTATTCTAGTTATTCATACCTAAAGTATGTAATGAACTAAGCATATTAAGTTACTCTGTCAACAAATAGAACTGAAGTGAACTAAAGTGAACTGGTGTATACAATTAGCTGAAAAGGAATAAACTATTTGTTTTATAGTTTCCTATCAGGGACGTGTTTGTTTGGCAATATATATATATAT
>NC_087200.1:114316444-114348944 GCF_015104395.2 Macrobrachium nipponense | reverse complement strand
CTTTAATTTATGTCATTTTTAATCACTTTGCTCCAGATCATGTTTAGCTAATTTGGGAAATAAAAAGTATATTTTTGTATCTACAAGGATTCAATAGCCCAGCTTATATCATTTGCAGAGGGATAGCCAGCAACCAAAGGTAAGAGGGTTGCTGCTTGTTTTATTTGAATTTAAACTAGTGCCGTATGGTTGAATATGCTCGGGAATATATAATATATATATTTTATATTTATATATATATATATATATATATATATATATATATATATATATATATAGTATATATATATATATATAACTTAGTACCAATAATAAATGTTGAAATCTCGATAAATTGAAGAAAATTTTCCATTTCATTTTATTGATACCTTACGAAAGATAAGGTCTACTATGACAAAAAAAAGTGCTGGTGGTTTTCTGAAAAGTCGATTGGAAGGATACACTGATGTTGGAAAATCGAGGTATGTTTGGATTTATTCAAAGCAACGAAGAAAGTTTCGAAGACTAAGAATGAAAAAACGCCTTTTTCAGTCTAGCTAAATTCAACTGACCAAGAAAAAATAAGTGTGTTATATATATATATATATATATATATATATATATATATATATATATATATATATATATATATATATATATATATATATGTACACACTTTTCTTGGTAGCTAGACTGAAAAAGGCGTTTTTCATGCTTAGATTTACCAACTTTCTTCGTTGCTTTGAATAAATCCAAACATACCTCGATTTTCCAACATCGGTGTATCCTTCCAATCGACTTTTCAGAAAACCAGCACTTATTTTCGTCATAGTAGACCTTATCTTTCGTAAGGTATCAATAAAATGAAATGGAAACTCTTCAAGCAATCTGGATTACCAGAAGATTCCAGATCCTGAAATGGATAACCAATTACCCAAGCAATGGCTCTTGCCAAATCTTGCGAGGATTTACGAACCATCTGTCCAAGAAAATTGAAGTTTCGGGGTCTTGAATTATTAGTATCAGAACTTTACAGTTTTCCAGCAATTTCATGACAAATTAACAAGAAAATGGACGGTTTTAAGGCTACAGCTATTTCATATGTTATATTTTAAAGCAAGTCGTTATTTTTTCTTTAATGATGATGTTCAAGTTATGGATACGAACTCCTAATTGAAAGAAAGGGATGAAGTTATACTTGTTCTCGCAGGATGATCGAAGTGATAGTTTTCGATTTTTTATAGAAATCGTGAATTCAAATCAGACGACTTGATTCAGTTTTTTCATCATTTTTTACTGAAAATGGAACCGTGCCATCTCTACGGTTCCATATCCATTGACGTAACTACGAGTTTGTTTACAACTGAGAAGAATATTTAACAACCAATTATTATACTTTCATTTTTGTCAGTTTATTTTAGCTTTGCTGCCTGAAGTAGAATTAAGCTACCCCTGTCAACCAGTTGTTTTCTATACCGAAATAGAGGCAGGCGACTAGGACACTCAAACGTGATTCATATCAGCCATAACACTTAATTACAAAGGTTGGCAGTTAATAACAAATTCAGAAATAGAATGCATACATGAATATCCATGAAAATTTGTTCGTTTGAAAAGTGGACCATTTATAATTGAGAAAGCGAGTGACGTCAGTCCTTCCAATTTCACATAACTAATAAATATGCAAATGCATCTGTTGACGGAGTTTGGGACTGTTGTGGAGCCTGTAGACTCCCTAACAAAGCAGAAATGTAACATATTAAAAAGTATTTGCATAAATTTAAGCTACCGTCTCTTCACATTGCTAAAACGCTTCGTTTCATAAATAATCTCTCTTTAATTATATTCACTGGTATCTTTGTTTCCAAAGGATTACAAAGCAGGATCTTCAAGAAAACTGTCTACTCTTTCCCCCCAGACATCGAATTTCATCTGCCACTCTTCCTTTGTTGCTTCTACTGAATTAATCCTTCTCCATCTGTCAGTTTCTTTTACCACAGTATAGCCACATTTATAGCATCTGACTCATTATTTAGAACACCGCCAGAAGGCACCTTAAAGCGCTTTCCTTAGTTCAATTTCCACTCAATTTGCCTTTCCCTCTGGCATTTTTATTGCGTACACTTGAGAGTAGCGTTATTATCCATATACTGTACATCTACGATTATGTACAAATGCCTATTACCAGTAGAGCAAACGATAAACCACTGTACATATACGATTATGTTCAAAATGTTTATTACCAGTAGACCAAACAATATACTACTTACATCTCTTTCTTGCATAGTTCCTTATGTTATTATTGTCATAATCTTGAAAAAAAAAGACGTTTAAAGCAATATAAAACTTTTCCTCGGGTTCTGACATATTTCTCAAATGTAATTTATTTAGTCACGTTCATATTTTGTTTATATATTACTATTCCTTTACAATCTTTCCCCTGCTCTTCTATTTATTCATATTTTGCAATCTGGTATATCAATTTCGCAGCTAACCTTACTGGCCCTCCTATGTGAGCGTCTTTGAGCGCATGAGTAGTAATAATATAAGGAAATATATAAGCCAATCCGACATTCCTTATTTAGTGAATGATTTAACAACCGATTAAACAAATTCATGGAAGACATACGAATGAACTCGTCTGCACATTCCTTAAAAAGTCGAGTGGAATACAATCTGGCTCGCATTTCTTGGCAATCTTAAAGTATTTAAGAAGCCAATGAGCAAACATTTAGTATTAAAGGAGAATTAGAGACGGGAAGAAACGCAAGTCCGCCAGCATTGGAATCCTTCAGAAGATAAAGAAAACCAAAGTGGGCCTTTACAAAGCTAGCATGATCAAGGTCTATTGGGAATGAGAGAGAGAGAGAGAGATAATTATATACATCATGGACCAGATTTCTGTTATGTAAGAGTGACCAGGACATCTCCCTTCCTCTTAGTCCAAGAAAAACTACAAAAGTACAAAAGTGTAGTGCACCTCTCAACAGAAAAGGGATGACAGTAGGAAATGGAGCCCGTAGGAGCAACGTTTGAGTGAAACAAAAAACAGAAAATCATTTAATGCGTGACGTAAAAAATACCTCTTTGGGGGGAAAAACATCTTTGTAATACCGCTGGTATCTTGTCATTGTCACTTGAATAGTTCCTCGTTGGACGAGTGGGTTACGTGCTCGCCGATTTGGTAGTAGAGTTCGCTTCACCTCACTGCCAACAAGGAATCAGAGGAATTTATTTCTGGTGATTAGAAATTCGTTTCTGGTTATGATGTGGTTCGGATTCCACACTAAGCTGTAGGTCCCGTTGCTAAGCAACCAATTAGTTCCTAACCACGTCAAAATATCTAATCCTTCGGGCCAGCCCTAGGAGAGCTGTTAATCAGCTCCGTGGTCTGTTTGAATTAAGATATACTTAACTTGTCACTTGAATTGAAAGAAACAGAAGTAACGTGACAGAGCTTTGTGTTTTGTAGAACTTTGCATTGATAATGAACTGGTAACCTTGGTTATGATCATTTAAAAATACTTTGATTCAGTAAAGCAGCTGGCTAATTAAATATTCCAAGAAGAATATATAGACGCTTTTCTATAATTTCTGTCAAAAAATAAAAATGCATTAGAATAATTATCATAATGATTCAATTTAATAGAGGTTTTCCTTGTCATTCTTCAACGTGTGAACTTATTCATTTGAGTCTTACCTTTATTGTCTGGACACGTTCGACCTATGTAAACAACATGGTTTACAGTATTAGCTTCTCTCCTTTAAATAAGTACATTTTCTCTCTCTCTCTCTCTCTCTCTCTCTCTCTCTCTCTCTTTTCACTACAGCAGTTCAGATTGCCTTTGGACCATCTTCATCCAGCTGTCATTTTCTTCTCGCTATGCTACCTTTTTTTCCTTCCATTATATTCTTGACATGCAAAATCGTTTAGTAGGTCGATATGTTCCTGTTTCAAAAATTTGTTGTTGTGAGCAAATATATATATATATATATATATATATATATATATATATATATATATATATATATATATATATATATATATATATATATATATATATATATATATATATTATATATATATATATATATATATAGATATATATATATATAGATATATATATATATATATATATATATATATATATATATATATATATATATATATATATATATATATATATATATGTATATATATCTATATATATATAGATATATATATATATATATATATATCAGGACGTGATTTTGTTTATTAGCTGAACCCAATGGGAAAATTTCAAAAGAATAGACAGTGCCATTTACTTTCGTGTATTTAACACATCTTCGGGGCCCCGATGATGTGTTAAATACACGGAAGTATTCGCCACTTTGTCTTTTCTTTTTAAATTTACCTAGTGGCTTCACCCAAATGTATATATATATTATATATATATATATATATATATATATAAAAATGATATAATATATATATATACATATATATATATCTAATAAAAGGAGCCCATAAAAACACCAAAATGTAGAGAGAAAAGTACTATATTTCAGAGACTGCTGTCTCTCTCTTCAGGTATATGAATGAGAAAAGTTTACAGAAAAGGTGGTATTTATACCAAGAGATTCGTCCACAAGTAAGCCAATTTAGGTCACCCCCGCTGATAATCTTCCTTTAATCTTCTTAAGCGTTGGTTGAATGACTACTGCGTCGACGATGTCCGATGTCCAATTCCCTTTTGAGATGTTCGTTACCTGCTTCTCTTTTATTAAGGCCGATTCCATCATTTGACTCTTGTACCGGCAGTTTGCTGCTATAAATTCCACGTGACATATTCCAGTTTATTCTATGGTTATGTTCATTTATATGGTTGAAAATAGCCGAGTTCTGTTGTCCATACCTAACTGACCGTTTGTGTTGTATTAATCTCTGGGGAAGTGGTTTACCTGTAAATCCGATGTAAGATTGGTCACAGTCCTGGCATGGGATCTCATATACCCCAGAGTCTTTGGGCGATGTCTTTTGTTGGACGTTAATCAGGGATTTGGCTAAGGTATTTGGGTAGGTAAATGCAAAAGGGTTGGATTTCCCAAGGGTGTGAGTTACTCTCTTAATCGTCTCCAGGTGGGGAATTTTTATTTTATTGGTTGGGTGTGTCCTCTGGTCTTGTCTTTAGGGGGGGTCGGTAGAAAATTACGTTTGCTTTTTGAATTGCTTTCTCAATTATATGGTCAGGATACTTTAAAGATGAAAGTTGCTTGCGAATTAGTTCAAATTCTTTTTCCAGGAAATCTGGGGAACAAATTCGTAAGGCTCTTAAGAATAGGTTGCTAGCTACACCTATCTTGATAGTATTGTCATGATAGCTAAAGTAGTGAATATGAAAGTGAGAAACGTTGGTTTTCTGTATATGGTAAATTTGTATTCTGTCGTGTCTCTGATTATTAAAACATCAAGAAAAGGAATTTTGTTGTCTGTTTCCCATCAACTTTAAATTTGATGCTGGGCACTAATGCGTTTAATTTGAGAGGAATTCATTAAAATTACACACTTATTATCCCAAAATGTTAGTATGTCATCCACGTATCTCATCCACAGCATGTTTTTGTGGTTTATTGCATTTATTTACTGTAGTTTTCAAGTATTCCATGTACAGATTGGCTAAAATAGGACTTAAAGGACTACCCATACTACACCCGAATTTTTGCTTTGTAGAATGATTCCCCGAATGAAAATACGTTATTAGATGCACATAATTCAACTAACTTTATTATTTTGTCAAGTGCCAAAGGGAAATGATCTGAATAGGGGTGGGATAATTTTTCCCTTAAAAACTGAAGAACGTCTGTACTGGTACTTTTGTGAATAGGGAGTCTACGTCAAGGCTTAAAAGTTTTATGTTGTGAAGTGGTATATGTGCTTCTCTGAATTTGTGACAAAAGTCTTCCGAATGTTTGATGTGACTGGGAGAAAAAGTGCCTAAAAAAGGAGAAAGGAGGCCAGCTAACCATTTAGAAATTTTGTAATTGAAAGCTCCGGCGCATGAAACGATGGGTCTGAATGGAAGATTGTCTTTGTGATTTTGGGAAGGACCATAAAAGTAGGGTAATTTAGATTAATTACTTTAAATTTCTCTAATAGTTCAATACTCTTTTTGTCTTGGCCAATTAATCTTACTTTCCGAAAAAAATTCTGTGGGAACAAAGTTCTGGAGGGGATTTTCGTCAGTTTTTCGTAAGTATTTGTGTCGCTAAGGAGCTGGTTGATTTTGTCGAGGTAGAAGTCTTTGTCCATTATTACAATTTTGCCGTCTTTGTCGGATCTACTTATTATAACATCTAACTTTTTTAGCGAGTGGATGGCTATCATGAATCTGCGGGGAACAGGATATTTCTTATGAAGGTCAGTTTAAAGCATTTAGTAACACTCCTTTTAAACATATCTCTTCACGGCTGTAGTTTTTGTCAGATATGAATTTATCAAAAAGCCACTATGAAGTCTAGGTTGTTTTTTGCGGTCTGGCATTAGGGCAAAGGATAAGCCTAAATTTAAAACTAAATGTTGATTTACAGTAAGGGGGTGTTGGATAAGTTTAAAACTTTGTCTTGTTGTTCAAGATTATTCCATGCGCTATTATCTATTAGGTTATTTAACTTGCGTAAAAGTCTGTTGGAATGAGTCACGCTATTATAGCAGCAATGTCGAACAGAATGAAATCAGATACCTGTATACGTGGTCCGTAGTGAGGAGGCGAAGATTAGATTGAGTTCCATATATCACTCTGCGTAGCACGAAGATGTCGTTTCTCGTATTGGTGATTCTTTCTTCCAGGAAAATCTTGTGTGATAGAGGGAAGGGGTTTGATTGCAGAGTCCATCTCCCGAATCCGTACATTTTTGGAAGTACTTGTTCTTTGAGGCATTCTTCCAAAAAGTGTTTTTGGTTTTTCAGCCGGTGTAGTCTGTTCAGTTCTTTTTCAAACTTGCGGAAAACTGGCTTGACTTCTGGAAGTGAGTGAAGAATCGTGGAAAGGCGGTTGAATTCCATAATGGCTGACAATGACTGGTAAAAATGTTCTGTGACAACAGAATTCCATCTAATAAAAGGAGCCCATAAAAACACCAAAATGTAGAGAGAAAAGTACTATATTTCAGAGACTGCTGTCTCTCTCTTCAGGTATATGAATGAGAAAAGTTTACAGAAAAGGTTGGTATTTATACCAAGAGATTCGTCCACAAGTAAGCCAATATATATATATATATATATATATATATATATATATATATATATATATATATATATATATATATGTGTGTGTGTGTGTGTGTGTGTGTGTGTGTGTATAGGGAATATGTGAATCCAGGGATGTTACGAAATCCCAAGGGCATATGTAAAATGACAAATCGATTAGGAACATTTGATAGCCCATGGCTTGTACTAAACACGTGAATACATTGGACTCCAGGGGCTAGTACCAAACACGGCGAAACAGTGAAAAGGAATCTCTGTTACACCATGTTTTTGATACTAACCCTTGGGGTTCAAATGTTCCTGAGCGAATTGGTCATTTCACATATTCCCTAGGGATTTCGTGAAATCCCTGATTGCACTTATTCCCTGTAAACATATATACATATATTTATATATAAATTGCATATATTTATATATATATATATATATATATATATATATATATATATATATATATATATATCTTCTCCGGAGGGGAGAGAACCAGAAGGTTACAGCTTTCTTATTCCTCAGAAAATCTTAAGAATGTAATAGGTGTGAATAAAACAATATATACATTATATATAGAATGTAAATTGTATATATATACTATCTATATACTATATAGGTATAATATATAACATATATAATATATATATATATATATATATATATATATATATATATATATATATATATATATATATCTATATATATATATATATAGATATCTTCTCCGGAGGCGAGAGAACCAGGAGGTTACAGCTTTCTTATTCTTCAGAAAAAAGTATAGTTTTACCAGACCACTGAGCTGATTAACAGCTCTCCTGCGGCTGGCCCGAAGGATTAGATATTTATACGTGACAAGGAACCAATTGGTTACCTAGCAACGGGACCTTCAGCTTTTTGTGGGCTCCGTACCACATTAATCGAGTAATGAATTTCTATCACCAGAAATAAATTCCTCTGGTTCCGCGTTGGCCAAGCCGAGAATCGAACTGCGGACCACCGGGTTGGTGGTCGAGCGCGAAATGCACTCGGCCAACGTGGAACTTCTTTTTCCTCGAACAATCTTAAGAATGTAATAGGTGTGAATAAAATTTTTATGTGGCTCAGAGAACTTCGTTAAAATGCTCATAAAGTTAGTATTAAGTGAACTGATAAAGAAAATCTGCTAAACGTAAATAAACAAAAACTGACAAATATAATTTCAAAGAATGAAGGCTAGGCACAGCACTGTGGGAATAAACCCATCGTCTCTCTTTTATCTTATGTGAGAGACTCTTCATCTTCCCTCACGAGGCAATTGGTTCTTGGTATTTTGAACTAGAATTCGTCAAGTAATATGGCTACTGCCCCAGTCCCCCAAAATTAAAGAAATCCCAAACAGAAAATATTCTTAGTATGGCGGAAGGCGCAACTGTTGAATAGCAATCTAAAACTTAAAGGTAGATGATTATACTAGAAAGCAAACACATGAAAGAAAAATTGATGCAAGGTAAGTTACGAAGCATTTCTTTGAAAACAACGACAGTTGGACGGGCACCCAAATCCCCTTCTCTACATCAGGACTGGAGAAAACAAGAGAGAGTAAGAAGAACGAGACGCGTCCGAACGGGAGGCGAGAGGTGTTTCTTAAAGAATGTCAGTCTATACACTGAGAGGCAGGGGAAGGATTCCATAACTTCAACATGGCTTCGTGATAAGATTATTTGAAGGCATAAGAGAAAGCCATACAATTTCAGCTTGAACAAAAGATGTAGTCTAAACAGTAAATTGCCTCCCTAGGTATCTCCTTTCACTAAATTGCTATCTATAATAAGACAGCTGCAATATGAAGGTTATATAAAATACTTTGGTACACGTATATCTGATCTCACTTTTGCTCTATTATTGTTATTATCATCATTATCTTTTGAAATGATTACAAAGGCACTTCTTCTTTCGTCAAAGAATTAATATCCGCGATCCTCCTAATTGCAACAAAGTGCCACTGCCAATTTTCCTCAGCTGAATGGCTGACAGATTTCGCAGATCTATTCTCTAATTGTCAATAAGAAATTCAGGTTCATTTATATCTCGCAGTCGATTAAATGCGCAGTTTCCTCGCACTAAACAAAAGGGTTTCATTTATAATGAACTCTTTTAATTTCACTCTTTGTTTGTTATTTTTCTTTTACTAGAATAATTAGGCGTTTCCATTTCCGTGAAAGTGCGAGTATCAACTGTCAATGTTAATTGCCGCATTAGAAATGTTCCATCTTTCATTTCTATCTCCTCCGGCGAAGTTAGAACGAGACTGTTTTCTTTGTGAAAGCGTTAGAAGGATTTCTCAAAAACGGATACGTGAATCTGGATGAAAGACGTCGGATATATTCATGAGGCGATCTTGGAAGCATCAGCTCTCAGTTAACCCCCATAAGGGGGTTGGTACCGTCAATGCGGCTCACTTGGTGCACCGCAGGCATTACTGAAGGGTGTTTGCAGTATCCCTTCGGCCCCCCCAGCTGCGCCTGCTTTTTAGCCTTTGACTTTATCTCCAGTGCCGCTTCCTGTTTACACTTCTGCTTCCCTGACTCTTTTGACTATTGCCTTCTCGTGCATTTGTGGGGATTTCTCCCAGTTCAATATTCAGTTCCTTGTGCTCCATCTCACATTTCTTATGGATCTCTTTACCTATTGGCCACCCACTCCAGCACTTCAGTGCTGAATAGCCGAAAAGTGGGCCAGTGCTGGACTTGACAGCCCAAGTTTCATAAAGCAAATAGAATCAAAACTCAGAGTTAAAGATCTGTCGTCAAGGAAACCATGTGACAATTGCAAAAGACTGGGTTTCGGTCCTATAAATCCTCAAGGCCGCACCTAAATATTTTGGGGCACTGTTTTCATATAATGACTCGTAACATTTGCTCATTACTTAGGAGTATAATGTTTAACCTTAAAATGTTAATATTGAAGGTCACTGCCAAAATAGGATGTGTCTGTCGCATACCCGAATAAAAGATTTGAACTAAATATTTGCTTCTACGTTTTCCTTTATTTATCTTTTCACAGGATGATGATTTTTAGTAATAGTGAATACTATATCTATTGCCAAATGAGCGTATTGGACAAATGCAACGCTTTTAATGTAAATTTCAGCCCTTTCCTTTTTTCATCCAATTCGGCTATTGTACTAAAATATAGCGCACACCTATTAGTAGGTGATCCTTTGAAACAAAGAAAAGAAAGGAGTATTACTGACGCTGAAGTTGTTTTCAAGCTCTGTTAAGAAAATTGCGGCAAAATTATATAAGACTATCTTTGCGTGAACCACTTTAATAGGAAAATATCAAGAACGTCGTATGCGACTTCCGTTTCTAGAAAAGTGTCACGGCACTGTATTTCTATATTTCAAATTACAAAGCAAAATCCATCTTATCGTTTGCATAGTATTCAAGACAAGCATGGACCAATATTGCAAAATACAGATTCCGATTCGCACATTTTTGGGGGGGTGGGTGTTGTCACTGATCTTTGGATTTGTCGATGAAGTCATCAAGAAGTCTGAAATATATTGACTGGTGGTTATTTACTTTAAGAACATGTTATATGTTATTGTTAGTTTGTTTGTATGGCGTTTTTTCGTTGTATAGAACCACTGGTTATTCAGCGACGGGACCATCGGCTTTACTTGACTTCCGAACCACGTCGAGAGTGAACTTCTATCACGAGAAATACACATCTATAACACCTCAGTGGAATGCCCGAGAATCGAATTCGCGGCCACCGAGGTGATAGGTTAAGACCACACCGATCACGCCACTGAGGCGCTGTTATATGTTATTAGTATTATCATCGAGATTTTATTAATATTATCATCGAGATTTTCCATTTGTGTCGATAATATATGATTAGTATTAGGATGGTTTCCTATGATTATAGCACTCAAAATGAATTAGGCCAATTCTATGAATGAAAAGAGAAACGTACAGGAAAAAGTCATCTGCCGTCTCCCTTTGAGAAAAGATAGTGGAAAATAAATAACAAAAGTGAACAGACCCAAACTGAATCTTCCCATCCGCGGCAACTCAACCCTGAACTAAGACTATCTTAATTGCGTGTCATGTTTTGGTGACTCGTTTTGACAGGAGCATTTGGGACCTACTCACCTCCCGTAATAAAATTCTCCTCCGCTGTTAGAGCAGCGGTGTGAATAATCACAGTTGCCAAGTAGACTTTTCGTCTCTCGCTGAATCGTTGTTGAAATTGCTAAGTGGCGTCAAATGGCTCTTGTCAGCGAAATCCCGCTCAATTGCCTCTTCCTCTTTTTTATTCTTCGCTCGATTCTTGTGTTTTCTTTCCTATATCCGGAGATTATTACGTCTTAAGCGTTTGTTTCTTCGTGTATACTTTTTTTCTCTTACATTTTATTTTCCCTTGTACAATATCCTCTTTACCACTTCATCCATACCAGTTGATGTTCAAGAAATTATTTTATTCTTGATTTTATCCTTGTTCAATCTAGTCATGATAACTGTATTGGTCATTTATTATTTATCAATATGTCTCACTAAGCCGCTGTTCGATGCGTCACTTTTGACATTTTTTTTTAACTACTTAAGAATAATAGACAGTCTCCGGATAGCCTTGATCATTTTGAAATTACATTTCGTTTAAATGCGGTTTTGCTGTTCGAAATACTGTCCTTGGAAGTCTCGCTCTCTGTGAGTACCTAATAAAATCGCTTTGTAAGTAATTGATCAATATCCGAGCGTGTAATTTAAATACCTAGAGAACGAATGGACGCTTTGGAGGAATCTAGATGCTTATATATATGAAGATCGCCTCCCAAAGAAATCTACTATATATGTTAGTGAGCTTCATAAAAATGAAATATTTGGCTGCATACGGATCTCTCTCTCTCTCTCTCTCTCTCTCTCTCTCTCTCTTCATATATATATATATATATATATATATATATATATATATATATATATATATATATATATATATATATACATATAACATATATATATATAGAGAGAGAGAGAGAGAGAGAGAGAGAGAGAGAGAGAGAGAGAGAGAGAGAGAGAGATTTTTACTGCCAAACATTTCGTTTTTATGAGGCTTGCTAAAATCTATAGAATTTTTTCTTTTGGGAGGCGACTTCACATATATAAGCATCTAGATTCCTCCAAAGCGTCCATTCGTTCTCTAGGTATTTGAAGTACACGCTCGGATATATATGTATATATATATATATATATATATATATATATATATATATATATATATATATATATATATATATATATATATATAGGTATGGGTATTATGTGTAGATCACCTATAAGAGCAATGAAACAAGTGTCATTATGCTCTATTGACTGGGCTTAGAGATGAAACACGGTGGTATATTACCTTAGATTGTATCATCTTTATAAGGTAAAATATAAGGGAAGACATTCAGTCTCAAAAAGTTAAGACAATGTCAACACAAATTTCACTCAATGGGTCTTTTATTCATATTCAACTGTATCATAAATAATAATAATAATAACAATAATAATAACAGCTCAGTGATTATTTGTAGCATGTAATTTATTAACCATGAAATGAGTGTGTGACCTGCTTCACCCTCTTTTCGTTCCTTTTCACTTCTTTTGGAATCACCAAGACCTCATTAGGTTTGTTTGACACCACAAAACTTCCGTCCTTTTCAGTGAATCTGATAATTTCATGTTAGTGATATCATCCGTGAAGATAGTATATTAATCTATCTCTCCCATCCCTTCTCTCTATGTAGCCGCGTGTGCCTAGATGTATAAGTGTGGAAATATGCGATTCTCTCCTCGAGAACGTTATCATGAAATTTATATCCGAGCTCTCTCTCTCTCTCTACAGTAAAAATATAAAATGGTCAGAAATAAATGAAGAATTAAACAAAGATTGGGATAACATTTTCGTAAGCGATGACATAAGGGTAAATACGGAGATATTATATAAAATATTAGAGAAAATAGTGGATAAATATATACCGAAGAAGAAAAGTAAACATCATTCATGCATACCAAGAGACAGAAGGATCTTGTTCCAGAAATCAGAAAGTGGAAAAAAGGTCTTGCAAAAGAAAAAAATGCATGGAAAGTTATAGAACTAAAAAGTAAGATAGAAATACAGAACAAAGATTATACAATCAAAAGAAAATGAAAAACGGGAATTGGAAGAAAAAAACCCTATTAAATATCAAGCAAAACCCCAAACTATTATACTCATATGCGAAGAAGATGAATAAAAGAAGAATAGAAATAGGCCCTCTGAGAATTGAAGGGAGATTAACGAATGAAAAAAAGGAAATTTGCAACATACTGGCAGAACGATATAAGAGAGAATTCACCCCTAGAATAGATAATTAAGATAATGATATAGAAGTAAGGACGAAAATAGTGAATATTTAGCTGACATAGAAATTAATGAAGCTGATATTGTGCAGGCAACTTAATTGAAATTAAAAATGGAAAAAGTGGAGCTGCTGCAGGGCCTGATGGAATCCCTGCTATTTTGTTAAAGAAAGTAGTTCATTCTATCGCAAAGCCACTTGCAATATTATTAAGACAAAGTGTAGATACAGGCAAGATTTATGATGAGCACAAATTAGCATATATCACCCCTACTTTCAAAGTGGATCAAGACTTGAGGCAAGTAATTATAGGCCTGTGTCTAACATCACATATTATGAAAGTGTATGAAAGTTGTAATGAAGAAAAATATTAAGAAACTTAATAAAAAATAATTTGTTTAATATAGGACAACACGGTTTCGTACCCGGAAAAAGTACACAAACCCAACTGTTAGTCCACGTGAGAACATATTCAAAAATATGAAAAGCGGAAATGGAAACAGTATTGTGGTTATCTAGACTTTGCAAAAGCTTTTGACAAAGTAGACCATAATATATTAGCAAAGAAAATTAGAAAACACAATATCGTAGATAAAGTAGGAAGATGGTTAAAAGAATTTTTACACAACAGAAAACAGATAGTTATTGCAAACGATGAGAAATCGGATGAAACCAAGGTAATATCGGGTGCCACAAGGTACGGTGTTAGCTGCAATACTGTTTGTTATTATGATTGAAGACATAGACAGTAATGTTAAGGATTCGGTAGTGAGTAGTTTCGCTGATGACACAAGAATAAGTAGAGAAATTACTTGTGATGAAGATAGGAACGCTCTACAAAGAGACCTTAACAAAGTATATGATTGGGCAGAGGAAAATAGGATGGTATTTAACTCTGATAAATTTGAATCAATAAATTATGGAGACAGAGAAGGAAAGCTATATGCATATAGGGGACCTAATAATGAGGACAATCACAAATAAGGAAGCAGTTAAAGACCTTGGTGTGATGATGAATAGGAACATGTATGGCAATGATCAAATAGCAACTTCTTTTGGCAAAATGTAAAGCAAAAATGGGAATGTTGTTACGGCACTTCAAAACAAGAAAAGCTGAACACATGATTATGCTTTATAAAACATATGTTCGTAGTCCACTTGAATATTGCATATGATATGGTACCCACACTATCAAAAGGATATTGCACAAATAGAGAGTGTACAAAGGTCCTTTACAGCTAGAATAGAATAAGTTAAGGACCTTGACTACTGGGAAAGACTACAATCATTAAAATTATATAGTCTAGAAAGGAGAAGAGAACACTACATGATAATTCAGGCATGGAAACAGATAGAAGGAATAACAGAAAATATCATGGAACTAAAAATATCAGAAAGAGCAAGCAGAGGTAGATTAATAGTGCCCAAAACAATACCAGGAAAAATAAGGAAAGCACACAGGACATTAATCCACTACGCACCCAGCATCGATAATGCAGCGTCTATTCAATGCGTTGCCAGCTCATCTGAGGAATATATCAGGAGTGAGCGTAGATGTGTTAAGAATAAGCTCGACAAATATCTAAACTGCATCCCAGACCATCCAAGATTGAGATGCAAAATATACCGGAAGATGTAGTAGCACTCTCTGGTAGACATTCGAGGTACCTCACACTGAGGGACCTGGGGCAACCCGAACGAACTGTAAGGTCTGTAAGGTCTGTAAGGTCTCTCTCTCTCTCTCTCTCTCTCTCTCTCAGTGATCAGTCCAGATGCGGAAATCCCCTTGGCTTATGTTTTGGTATTTCTTTTTTTTATAAATGCAACCATCAATTTCTCTCTCTCTCTCTCTCTCTCTTCTCTCTCTCTCTCTCTCTCTCTCTCTCTGCGTGTGTGTGTGTGTGTGTGTGTGTGTGTGTGTTTAGAAAAGCTGGAAAAAGCCAAGCTCCGTAAATCTTGGGCCAGAGGTCGACAAACTTCTGTTGAAACTTCTGTGCAGATACATGAAGCAGCTGATGCAATGGAACATTCTGACAGGTAAAGAATAAAAGCAGCATTGACTATTTTGAACCGGGTCTATATTCAATATTAATATCTATTATTAGCGGGTTTTGTTCATGCAGGTATTTATTTGGAAATAAATGCAATACAAGATGACATGAGGTGACAAATAGAGATCCACAAAAAGAGAGAGAGGGGAAAATACAGTGAAGCTAGGAAGGTTATGGACGAAGTGGCCGATTTTTTATGGAAACAAAAGTTGATGTGTATGAAGGGATTATGAGGCCAAGAACCCGTAACGGGATGCAAACACTAGAATAAAGGAGGCTACATAGATGGTATTGTTTTGTTGTATGTGAAAGAGTTAAATAAGTTGATGTGCTGATCTATATTTACATTTATAGTTTATATATAATAATATATATATATAGATATATATATATATATATAATATTATATATATATATATATATGAAGTAATAATAGTCCACACTTATGTAAAAATGTGTATTAAAAATTCATAAAAGACGAGAGCTTTCGTCTACTTGATCAGTAGACCTCATCAGCCGTACTGATTTTTCCTTTTCAAAAAATATATACAAAAAAGTTACGAAGGACAGGCAGGACTCTGGAACCGTCCCCAAGGGAGATAACAACCAAAAACAAACTATTTCCATCAATGTTATTCCCTCTTCAAATGTCTGGCCAAAAGACGAGCCGATCGTCGTGGTTGAACTACTCCTCTGTGTGTTCGGCTGTTCCCTCGTCCAAATCTTCTGCATCGGCACCTGCAATGGGGGTTCTTCCTTCCAATGCCTGGGCAGGAGAAAGAGAGACCAAGGTATATAGAATAAGGTCGCGGGGTATTTTCGTGACAGGCCTGGAGGCCAGGGTGGGAGCGGTCAAGGCAAGTACTACCTTGGGAAACTTAAGTACCTTGGGTCGAAGAGATTAGGCCTGTAAGATGTCCTTTTCACTCTGTTATCTTGTATACGTTTGGTGTTCTTTTTGAATTCATATAGGTCACTGTACTACACTTACAAAATCGTGGATTGATAATGTTTGGCTCTCTAATATATAATAGAAACCTTAAATTAATATGCTTGACAGGACTTAAAATAAATATTCAATTAGACAAAGGCTTATGTATAATTTTACAATACATTATTTAATAAACTAACATAGATAGACATAGATAACACATAACAGTATCTGGCTTCATAATGGAAATGAAAAATACTTAGTAAAAGTTAAAAAAACAACAATTTTTAAAATTTTCATGGCATTATTTAGTTAATTTGTGCATCTTTTTCTTTTTTTGCTACTTGTATAAAATTTGGGCATTCAGAGCTCTCATCCTAAAAAAACATCCGACATCTGACAAAAAACAATATCACTTTAAAAGGCAAGGATAAACAATTTTCAATTGTGACGTGCCAAGTCGCATAATACTCCATTGCCTGGTCTCAGTGTATTTTCTCCATTGTATGTTTGAAACATTTTTCCATTACCTTTAATTTTTCAAATAACTCAGCACTTGGTTCCGTTAATTTTATCATCATGTTGCTCTACTGCACTAATCCAGGTACCTTTCACTATTTTAAGTTTACATCCTAAGAACTGATAATCTGAAATTTAGATGCCACATAACCTCCAACATATCGAAGGTCCTCTTCGTCTGCAACATTCTCTAAAGTTATTTCGGTGAAATTCATTTTCAAAGTTTTCTGAATCTTCTTCTGGATCTTCTCATCTTCAGTAGGAGGCAAACACCATTGCAGAAAACTCATAAGCTCTCTTTCAAGATCGGTTTCATTTGAATCATTATTTTTTCACAACTTTTCTCTTGACTGAACATTCCTTCCGACAATATTTGAAGAATCGCACTCCTTCATCGAGTTACAATTTTTTCCAGTTATAGAGTTTATTTTGCCAAGTAAATATGACCTTATTCTGTGTCTGACTTCAACTGGCGTAGGATGATCATAAGTTGCACCATTTGTCTAAGACAGCCAAACATGTTTTCCAGTCCATCTTGGTTTAGTCTGGAGGTAATTATGTATGATACATCATATTTACTTTTCAACATATCATGCAACCTTGGCAAGGATTTGCATGACACAATAAGTTCCCTTTTTGGAACTGATGATCTTATTACTTTTGCAAACTCGCATTGTTTCAGCAGTACACTTCATATTGTCAAGGGATTTTATTCTGTTCCGTCAGTTGCATCCCATAAGTATTTATAGATTTTTTTCTGTCATAAGGTACCCTTGAATTGAACACATCAAACCAGGAGTCGGCAAGCTTTATAAAGTCCCTTGTACTTTCCAGGACATGCTCGTCAAAAGTCCCTGACTTCCTTAAAAATCTAAAGCTTTAGATGTTGTTTCCGAAAGAAGCTGCACTGCTTTCCTCACAATCATACGTCTGAATTTCATTGCTGGGGCTCGCGACCCAAGAAGTTCCTTCTGCAGGTCTCTTTTATATGCATTTTCTTCAAAATGTTTACTGCATATGCGATGAGTAGTAGGGTTAAAGTAGTCCTTTCTATTACAACGATGAACCCATTTCCATCTTGCTTCCTCATCATGAGGGAATCGGAAAAAGGATACCGCCTCCTTTTTTCTACTATTTGAATAACAACCAAACACGGCGCAGTTGTTTGGCATTAATTAAATAATAATTTAGATTATATAGAAAATCAAAACTATGGTTGTATTCGAAGAATGTAAAACTAAATCAATACAGAGATGACTGAAGTGACCTGTGATATACATTTGAATGAAACGGTAGCTGAGTGACTTCTCGCCCTGACCTGGCCTCCAGGTGGCGCGGCTCTTCGGGGGATAAGCCGCAACCCCCCACAAATGACTCTACCTGACCACTCTATATACCTTGAGAGAGACAACCTGGGCAGTAGGAGTGGTGCAAACAACGTCTGTACTAATATTTACAGTTTTAAGAACCAAATAATTTAAAAAAGTATCCTCTTGGGTAAATGATTTGTTAAAGTCAAACACGTTTAAAACGAGGGAATAACATGATGGAGATAGTTTGTTTTGGTTGTTATCTCCCTTGGGGACGGTTCCAGAGTCCTGCCTGTCCTTCGTAACTTTTTTGTATATATTTTTTGAAAAGGAAAAATCAGTACGGCTGATGAGGTCTACTGATCAAGTAGACGAAAGCTCTCGTCTTTTATGTATTTTTAATACACATTTTAACATAAGTGTGGACTATTATTACTTCAGATATTCCAGTCACGTTATGGTGATTTTTTTTAGATATATATATGTGTGTGTGTGTGTGTATGTGTGTGTATGATTATATATATATATATATATATATATATATATATATATATATATATATATATATATACATATATATGTATATATATACATATATGCTATACATGGATTATAAAAACACTGTATCGTGGTTCCCAGTTGTCAATAGAAGTATACACAATAATACTTTTGTTCATCAAGACGAAATATATTTGTTGAGATATTTACAAAGCTTAAGAGCTTTCGTCCAAGCTTTATAAATATCTCAACAAATATATTTCGTCTCGATGAACAAGGGTATTACTGTGGATCCTTCTACTGATATACATACACACACACACACACACCACACACATATACTATATATAAATATATATATATATATATATATATATATATATATATATATATATATATATATATGAAAGAAATACAATTGGAGAGAATACCAGATGTTTTATCATTTTCCTGTGGTATTCGCTTATTTACTAAAGTCACGTGCATCTACTATGTTTTTTTAAGCATATATATATATATATAATATATATATATATATATATATATATATATATATATATATATATGTATATATATATATAATATATATATATATATATATATATATATATATATATATATATATATAATGAATAATATTGGGTCGTATTAATAACTTGTCTGTGGAGATAGTACATTATTATACGGACTGAATAACACGATAAGCTTTGTTTCACAATGTCGAAAGAATACTGATGACGCAGTCTGGACGTGCGTCGTTTTTGGTATTTGACAACGTCACCTTTGCCCCACATGTTACTAAATATAAATGTTACCTTGTTTGTCCTCGTGACAAAGAAAAAAACATATGGGAACACATGTAAAATATGTTGCCACATTGCCCTTTATTATCTTGACAAATAATCAAAATTTTATAATACAAATATGTTATGATCATGTTCCGATGACCTACGTGTTTTTAATTTAAACTGTTATAAAGTCGATCTTTGGTGACAGTTTGAAAAACGCTACCAGTGTGCGTGGAGGTTATGCGCAATAGCATGAGTGAGAGATGGGCCACAGAATGGGGAGTAAGCCTACAAAAGCGTGCTTTAAAATTTTCTATCAAATCAGCTATAATGTCAAAATAATTAATGATAAAGTGGATCCAGTTCCCAGATAATTAATTGTAAGTAATTTTTTAATAATCACAGAGTTGTTGCAAACAAATCGATAAATTTTTTTTTAGAGCCACAGAGTAGTTACAAACAAATCGATGAAAAGTAGTGATTCGCTTCAGGAAATATTAGCTGTAGATGACAGCCAATTAGCCATTTCCTCTCTCTGGTTTAGACACGGAATCAGAAGATGTCTTCAACAGAAATCGTACGAGAACGTCGAAGAACATCATCGATCTGTTGTCATTCTAAGAGCAAACAGTCCAGTATGTAGTCTGTTTAGACTAGGATATAAATAGCACGTCTTTCATAGCGTTTAGTTATTGATCATAATGGAATAATTTATATAAATTATAGATGTAGAAACATGATTTGATATATTACTGCGTACTTACTCAATCGACCAAAGATTACGAAAACGAATTTTTACTCGTTTACGACTGCATTATTTTACTGACAGGAGTAATCATTTCATTTGTGGTGTTTCAGTTTGTCACACACTTTAAGACACTTTCTTAGAAGTGACACATACAGACATACAGACGGACAAAACATACAAACATACATACATACACACACTCACACAACATACATACATACATACACACACTCACACACACACACACACACACACACACACGCACACACACACACACACACACATATATATATATATATATATATATATGTATATATATATATATATATATATATATAATTTATTATATATGCCAATGTATGTGTGCGTGTGTGTATTTATGTACGTGTATATAAGTATATATATATACGCTCACAGAAATACACACACGCTTTCTTGGTATTCAATTCTCCGACGAAATGAGGAAAGTTTGAATGCATAGCTACTTAGTAAACTGAACATTTGAAAGGAAAAAAAGAGGTTACCGATTTCATCCGGAAGCAAATCGACATCTATAAACATCTGGCAGAATTAGCATAGAACAACGACTAAATTGCTCGAACTCTGTTGCAGCCCTCACCCACCCAACCAACCACCCACCCACCTTCCGAAGATTCATTCCATCGTTCTTTCCACTGACGCCCTGAGTCCTGACATCGTCTTTCAGTTTGCTTTAACTTTCTGTTATCCCCCTCTGCAAATTTCCGTCTCCACAAAGTTTTCCAATTTGTGGGAAAAGGTGGAGAGGTGTTATTGAGCTCAATTTTTTTCCTTTCATTTTCATAAAACAAAAGTCCATTTTGTGACGTTTGGTTTTTTTTCTCTTAGAGTCTTGTCATCTGTAAAATGGTGCACTGGTCTAAGTAACATCTGACATCGCTTGAGATTATATAAACAAGTAAACAATGCGCCGAAGTGTCTTCAGCGAAATCGAGTTTTCTGTACAGCGTACAATGTTACATGAAACGCTCACCCACAGCCCATGAAACTCTCAGCCACAGCCATGCAACTTTCAGTCACGACCCGGTGGTGGCCTGTGTTGGTAGCCTTGAATAAAATAGAAATACTGAGGCACGAGGGCTGCTGCAATTTGGCTCGTTTGATGACTGGAAGGTGGATGATCAACATACCAATGTGCAGCCATCTATCCTCAGTAGATTTTTAGATTTGAGGGCCGGACAGATAAAATCCGGACAGAGACAAATATCCACTCAATTATCTTTTTTTACATACAATGAAATTGGCAAACTGTACAAACATACGTAACAGTCCGCGTAAACGTTACATAATTCACTGTCTTGTTAGTATTGTTATTTTTGTTTCTCGTTTACAAACTGACGGTACTGACATCTACTGTCCTTGTTTTATATATGATTACCAGAAAACAAGATACAACAGAAAAACAAGTTTTCACTCGAGGAAGGTACTAAAAAGGGGAACTTTTTGTAGTTAGCCCCTCGCCCATATTCCCCCCCACCATCCACCAACCCCCCCCAAAAAAAAAAAAAAAAAAAAATCCAAGCCTTCGCGGAAGATAATGAAAGTTTATTCTAGACACTAGGTTGTACTGTTTTATTTTTTATTTATTTATTTATTTTTTTGGTTTTGCATGCAAGTACTTAGCAGTTGTCTACAGACAAATATTTTCACGGCAAGGAATAGGTGTCTGAAAAAAAAGAACCGTAACTTGTCAATGGGAACGTATGCGGAGGCATGTCTTAATTCAAGTGTAGTACATCATATTTCATTCCAAGTAAATCAGTACTTACTGTTAAGGTTAAGCAAATAAACACGAAAAAGCGGGAGTAACTTCAGCCACACCGGCAATAAATGAATTTATTCTCTCTCTCAAAGGAAACCAGGAACTTATATTCTTATTCTTCGGTTTTTTAGTCCCCGTTGCCTTACTTTACGAAGCTGACCTCATTTACTACTTTTTTCCTATTTTTTATTTCTTTTTCTTCTTCCGTCAGTGACGTATTATTTTCTCTTCCAGCCTCAACTTTGACAAGGAAATCTATCAAACAGTTAAGTACTCCTGTACTGAAATAAAAAGACACTAAATGGAAAAAATGAGAAAAGGATCTCTTTCAACAAGGTAGTGGATTATAAAAATGAACCTATTCCTAATATATATATATATATATATATATATATATATATATATTATATATATATGAGTATATATATATATATATATATAGTCAAGTACTCCTGTACCGAAATAAAAACACACTAAAGGGAAAAAATGAGAAAAGGAACTCTTTCAACAAGTAGTGGATTATAAAAATGGAACTATTTCCTAATATATATATATATATATATATATATATATATATATAAATATATATATATATATGTATATATATATATATATATACTATATATATACATACATATATATATATCTATATATATAATATATATATATATATATATATATATATATATATATATATATATTATATGTTTATTGCCTTTTGTTTATATATTCATCGCGTTACATATATTCATGATTCAGTTAATACTACATACAAACATACATACATACGTACATACACACGACAAACATACATACATATATATATATATATATATATATATATATATATATATATATATATATATATATATATATATATATATAATATATATATTATATACAATGCACAGGAGAGCGATTAAAGCAGCGAAGGCAATCATAAATGCATGTAGATCTCCGCTTAATTCGTGTAAGGGTTCCTCTACCCAGACGATTTTTCTGGGAAATTGTGAGAGTATCGCCGTAGATGTGGATATTATAAAACAGTCACATTATTAAAAATAAATATTCCCAATACCCTAAAATCTTTACATTATGACATTTTAAAAAAGATCAGTGACACTACCTGCCAAGTGGAGAAACAAAAATATGTCCATCATTCCATTCGGCACAGAATATGTTTGCCCTTTGCACGATCTCATCTATCGAATGATTTTTTTCAATACAAGGGAAATTATACATAAATAGAAGAATACAAAATATTTTCTGCTATAAATACAGCCACATTAAATTATGAAAACTAAGCTGAAAACCGAACACAAGCCTACCAGCTGACTGTAACGGCCACTCTGCGTCTCTCTCTCTCTCTCTCTCTCTCTCTTCATAAATGCATATAATTGCCTTCAAGGCTTAAGGGTGAACGAAGCAGAATCCGGATGATTCAGTGAAAGCAAACATTGCCGAAAGAAAATATTTCGCATTACATTATTGTACCTTCCGCACACTGCAGTTTGCAGCCACTTTCGGCCATTCATCGCACGAACGAGTTGGAGAGTTTGCACAGCAAGATGAATTGAGCCACAAAGCAAAGAATAGGAAAAATAAGGATCTAAAGGTGGAAATGGGAAGAAAACTCGCAACTGCTCTAAGGAATAATAGAGAAGTCGTGGAAAGGTAGTGATTTGTTTGTTTGGTGTTTTTTGTTCCGTTGTTGCATGGGACCAACGGGACCAACGGCTTTACGTGACTTCCAAACAGTGTCAAGAGTGAACTTCTATCACCAGAAATACACATCTCTCACACCTCAATGGAATGCCCAAGATTCGAACTCGCGGTCACCAAGGTGGTACGCCAACATCTTACCGACCACTCCACTGAGGAGCTTGGAATGGTAGTGAGAATGACGGCAGAGTAAAAAAGATAAAAAGTGGGTGTAGCCAGGGCCCGAAAGGATGCCTCAAGTACCCTTTAGTAATGCCTACAGGGCACAAGTGAGGTGTACTGACCGCACTATCCCCCTATAGGGCAACAAATAACTGGTGCTATCGAGCAAGTGACTCATAATCTCATTGTTTTACACACACACATACACGCATACAAACACACACACACAGATATATATATATATATATATATAATATAGTATATACTATATATATATATATATATATATATATATTTATATATATATATCGAGCTACAATGTCCTTTAATATCTAATTCGCTCTACCTTGGAATTAATATATTTTCATATATGCTTAACGGAAGGGGAATTTTTTCTTGATAATAGACTTGCCCTGGACCTGGGCGCGAACCCCTATGGAGCCTTTCAAATCCAGGAACGTCAGTGAAGCTTTTACCTTCTACACCACCGCAAGAGGCGGTAGTGTAGTAGGTAAAAGCTTCACTGACGTTCCTGGATTTGAAAGGCTCCATGGGTTCGCGCCCAGGTCCAGGCAAGTCTATTATCAAGAAAAAATTCCCCTTCCGTTAAGCATATATGAAAATATAATAATTCCGAGGTAGAGCGAATTAGATATTAAAGGACATTGTAGCTCGATATACGTATATAAATCACGGAAATGTGATATGACCATATATATATATATATCTATATATATATATATATATATATAGATATATATATATATATATATATATATATAATCTATATATATATATATAATATATATTGTATATATATATATATATATGGTATATATATGCATTAAGCTACAAATGTCCTTTAATATCCAATTCGCTCTACCTCGGAATTAATATATTTTCATATATGTTAACCAAATGGGAATCTTTTTAGTTGATAATAATTTCGTCCTCTCGTGGAGTCGAACCAGCGGACAGAGGAGAAATCAGCACTTCATTGACAATACCGACTCTGCCAACAAGTAAAAAAATTCCCCTTTGGTTAACATATAAAAAATATATTAATTCTGAGGTAGAGCGAATTGGATATTAAAGGACATTTGTAGAGAGAGGAGCAGACTCACCTGAGCAAGAGGATTCCAGAATGAGCCATTTAGTATCTTTTATCGATTAGGCTTAAGATCCAATTTATACTGGTTTTATTGGCCTTGTCTAGTGTAATAAAATTGGCGACTTATGACACCATAACAGGCTAAGTTTCAGTTGTGGGCGCCATAAAAGCCCGGGTTTCGTTATCGGCATTTTGCTTAAAATATTCAATTTAACAAATGCCACGTTTTTGACATGAATCCCCCCCATTTGGGATTTTAATAGCCATCTCGAGCCCTGAAGAAAAGTCAGTAATAAGAAGAATAGAGAAACTTCTATACAAAATAAACGCAACTGAAATAGCCACTATTTTCAATAAAACCTTTATTATTGAAGGTCTTCTTCCGGCATATTATTATTATTATTATTATTATTATTATTAATTTTTTTTTTTTTTTTTTTTTTTTGTCTATTACAGTCCTCCAATTCAACTGGGTGGTATTTATATGGTCGGGTTCCGGGTTGCATCCGGCCTCCTTAGGAATCCATCACTTTCCTTACTATGTGCGCCGTTCCTAGAATCACACATTTCTGCATGAGTCCTGGAGCTACTTCAGCCTCTAGTTTTTCTAGATTCCTTTTCAAGGATCTTGGGATCGTGCCTAGTGTTCCTATGATTATGGGTACAATTTCCACTGCTTATCCCATATCCTTCTTATTTTATATTTTCAGGTCTTGACACTTATCCATTTTCCCCCCTTTTTCTCTTCAACTTTGGTGTCCCATGGCATTGCGATATCAATGAGTGATACTTTCCTCACGTCTGGTCTATTTGCACGTATCACCTTATCTGTTCTGATACCATAGTCCCAGAGGATCTTTGCCTGATTGTTTTCTATCACTCCTTCAGGTTAGTGCTCGTACCACTTATTACTGCAAGGTAGCTGATGTTTCTTGCACAGGCTCCAGTAGAGGGCTTTTGCCACTGAATCAAGCCTCTTTTTGTACTGGTTCTGTGCAAGTGCCGGACATTCGCTTGTTATGTGGTTTATGGTTTAATTTTTCGCATTGCACTTCCTAAAAATGGGAGATATGTTATTTCCATCTATCATTCTTTGAATATATATGGTCCTTAGGGCCTGATCTTGTGCCGCTGTTATCATTCCTTCAGTTTCCTTCTTGAGCTCTTCCCTCTGTAGCCATTGCCATGTGTCATCGCTGACAAGTTCTTTAGTCTGTCTCATGTATTGTCCGTGCATTGGTTTGTTGTGCCAGTCCTCTGGTATGTTTCTCATTCTCCTATCTTTGCATATTTCTGGGTCTTCGTCTACTTTTATCTGTCCTTCTTCCCATGCACTCTTGAGCCACTCGTCTTCACTGGTTTTCAGTTATTGCCCAGTGCTCTGTTCTCGATGTTGACGCAGTCCTCTATACTTAGTAGTTCTCTCCCTCCTTCCTTTCGTGTTATGTATAGTCTGTCCGTATTTGCTCTCGGGTGTAGTGCTTTGTGTATCGTCATATGTTTCCTAGTTTTCTGGTCTATGCTGCGGAGTTCTGCCTTCGTCCATTCCACTATTCCTGCGCTGTATCTGATTGCTGGCACTGCCCATGTGTTTATGGCTTAAATCCTATTTTTGGCGTTGAGTTTTGACTTGAGTATCGTCTTGACTCTGCATATATTCTTTCCTGATCGTGTCCTTCATCTCTTGGTGTTTTATATCCCCACCTTCCAATATTCCCAGATATTTGTATTCAGTCTCATCTATGTGTTGGATGTTGCTCCCATCTGGTAGCTTTGTCCCTTCAGTCCTTGTTACTTTGCCCGTTTGTATATTGACTAAGGCACATTTTTCTATTCCAAACTCCATCCTGATGTCCCCAGATACAATCCTTACAGACTGGATTAGGGCATCTATTTCCTTGATGCTCTTACCATACAGCTTGATGTCGTCCATGAACATCAGATGATTAATACTGTTGCCTCTTTTTCTTGAGTTGGTACCCGGCATCCATCTTCTGCAGTATTTATTGTTGTTGTTATTATTATTATTATTATTATTATTATTATTATTATTATTATTATTATTATTATTCAGACGATGAACCCTATTCGTACGGAAAAAGCCCTCACAGACCATTGAAGTTTAAGCTTCCAAAGAGTATAGTGTTCATTTGAAAGAAATAACATAAGGTAACAGTTAATATTGAAAGAAGGCACGAGTTATTAAAAAAATAAATTATTTACTGTTCAAAAACAGATAAAAATGTAAATATTGAATTATAAAGAGAATTGTTTTAAGCTTTATTCAGTGTTCATCATGCCAGCCACTGCAGCCTATTTCATTTCCCTACAACAAATCCTCTCCTTATTCCAACACCATCTAATCTCATTTCATTTCCTTGGTTCAGCTTCTCGGCCTCTCTATTCCCTCCTTACATCTGTACATCCCCTTTATTGTTTCCTCAATTTAATCAAGGCATCTCCCTTTTTACGCTTCACAGCACCTCCGTCATTATTCACAATGCTTCCACGTCACAGGTTTTACCGTCTATACGGAATAGTAAATCGACCGTAATTTCACAAGCCCAATTTAGATGGTTACTTCGTTTTAGCAGGGGATGTTATTAACGTTGCCATGGCAAGATATTCCTTGGTTGGTTTCGTAAACAATGAAAGCAAACACGCCACAATGGCATTATAATGAAATGCACATGCAGTCTGAGACATGGGTAGGATACTTTTCCCTAGTATAAATTTTACTCTTTACATATGCAGATCCACACCCATAACATGTACATTTGTACACACAGAAGCGAGAAATTAAACACCCAAGGCTTTAATGATTGGTTTATTGTAACATGAAAAATGTTCCTTTGAATACAAATAGAAAGTATTTATAATTCAAATCGACGCCAAAAGATAAATAAGGTCGTAACTTCAGTCAAATCAATTCGATTCCGTGCATAATATTTTCTAAATGATATTTAAATGGGATATTTCCTAAAACTTGTATCGTCAGAGCCCCAGTTTCATTCAAATACGCACAGTCATGGTATACACGTCAGTACCTTTAGAAAAATCATGTCTACAAACTGATATCTTTTTTAAAATATAGATTACACATCAAGGCCATGCGCGTATAAATGCCTAACTTAGGTGCACACTTGCAAAGTACTTCAATATCGTTTTTATGAGATGGTTTAATGACTCCATTTCGGGAAGGAAGTACGTCACGACATGAAGTCGATACCGGAGGGAACTCGCTGTTAAACCTTTTTACAGTTATTGACACAACATTCGCTTTTATATATAAAGTTGCCTTCATATCAGCGACGTGACACGCACGCATGGCACTCATTGTTTTAAAAGCCGTCGTTAGGGAATTCACTTAAAGGTGACCTGAAAGGCTTTACTTTGAAGGCCGCTTCTCTCCGGAATTTGAGGTGTTATGGTTGACGCGCGTGCTTTGGAATATCGTGGGATCCTGGGTTTATTGACTGAATAACTAATTCTGCCGTTGGCAATGACGTCAGTGGTTGCTACATGGTCGCTTAAGGGAGTCCTATTTTCATCTTGGAATGACCCTCCTTGACGAATTTGATAATTTACCTGGAATTACTTCTACAGTTTCGAAGACCGAACACTGACAATAACAACAGCCATAATGGAATAATGGGAACATACAACTCATAGCAACACCTACTTTACTGAAATTCTCTCTCTCTCTCTCTCTCTCTCTCTCTCTCTCTCTCTCTCTCTCCCACACACACACCCATATATATATATATATATATATATATATATATATATATATATAATATATTATATATAGTATATATATTTGGGTGTGTGTGTGTGTGTATGTATACTCGTATATACACATAAAGCCTACTAGCAACACTTCATCGCTTCGATGGAAGTGGACTCCCTGTTTTCCAACGTCCCAGTCGAGGAAACCATAAAAATCATCTTGGACAGTTTACAGGAACCCCAACACTCCACCTTTGAACATCCCTGAGCATGCCCCTCGAGTCCTGCCGGAAATCTGTATCAAGAAGGCCCCCTTCTCCGACCACGGCAGCCACATGTACACCCAGATCGACGGGGTGGCGCTGGGATCTCCCGTTCGAGTCCTCCTCGCCAATTTCTACATGGGCACCGTCCGCCAAACAAAGTGTCTTCCAGAATTCCAGCAAACCAAGGATGTACGTACCCAACATCGAGGATATCTTGTCTGAGCCAACTCCTAGGACGAGATAGAGCAGCTGCGACGTGCTCTCCACAACCACAGCATCCTCACGTTTACGATAGAACACTGCACAAGACCACTGCCTCCCCTTAATTGACATAATTGTCGAACAGCAAGACACCCGATTCAGAACAAAGGTGTACATGAAGCTGATGAACCTGGGAATGTGCATGAATGGAGCGAGTGAGTGCACTGAGAGGTATAAGCGCTCCACCATCAGTGCCTTCGTCAGGAGGGCCCTCTCACATTGCTCCTCCAGGCATGACATGGGCAGTGAGTTGGAGCCCGTGGCCCAGGTTCTCGTCGACAAGGGACACACCAACCGTGCTGTGGATGAATTGATACGGAAGAATATAGAAGTTTGGTACCACAAGGAACCCTGTCCTGTCGTCCCAGAGCCTATCAATCTTTTCTACAAGGGGCACTTCCACTGGTGGTACAATGAGGGTGAGCAAAACCTCAAGAACATCACTAGCAATCAATACAAAAAGATCAGCTTAATGATTTTTTACAAAACGAAGAAGATAAGCAGCCTGGTGATGAGGAACAAACCAGCGCCCCCTCTGCAAGACCCCTTGAGGAAGATGAGTGTGGTCTACCGTTACACATGCCACATCCACATCCTGTCACGCCCAAGAAGGAACCATATTTAATCAAGCAAGGACTGCCCATAACCTACAAATAAGAAGAAATTATATTATACCTAGTATCGAAATTATAGATAAGGTAGCAGATACTGGATGTCTGCACCTCCTGGAAGCCCTCCATATAGGAAAAGAGAAACCTAACTTGAATATTACTCAACAAACATTTTGCCTCACCACCACCACCCAGAGAGCAGCGAACGACCCCCAACAGTGCCAAATAATCAGGATCTCCCACAGGATGACAGAACTCCCGTTGCAGGCAGGATTTCTGACATCTATCCCTGGACACAGTACTATAGCGATTGCACAGCTGAATCTCTGCAACCATCAGTGTGAGATCCCGACAGCGCCCAAGACCGGATTAACCAATGAGAATTCGCATCTAGGTCTGAGCCACTATAAATATCAAAACACAAACACTTGCTTTAGTCCAACTACTGATTCATCAAGAAGGTGTCCTGTGAGAAAGTAGAAATTTCATGATAACCCCAGCTATACCATTACCAACACCAGCTGTATACAAGAGACGACCCCGGCCCAGATTTGACCTACGCTCACGTAGATATACCAGCACTGATGACGACCCCTGCTTGACCTGGACATGAGATCCCTCTTCACCGGTTTACTGTTAATACCAATATACCAGATAAATGACACCAGAATCCTGCTTTTGAATGAAGCATCCCCTTCAGCAATTTTTAGAATTTCCCAGTATGAATATTGGCCAGTTACTAAGAAACATCGCTGAGCCAGAGTAGATAATAAGAAAAACAGAGCAAAAAATATAAATAATCATTTTACTTAATTCTGCCAATTTATTAAACAGAATTTATTTAAAAGAGGGTCTTCCACCAAAATATATTGTTATCATTATTATTGTTAAAGGTTATTGCTGCTTCAGCTGCATTGTTTTGCATAGGATCTTCTCTATTCTTCTGATAATGTCTTTCTCGTTGTAAAAGCAAAGATAGGTAAAATATCATTTTTATTTCACAGAGGTAAAAGAAATGTGAGGTTTGAACCCCATAGAGTTAGTCAATTATAGTGTACATCAAAAACAATATTGAATGTTTTAAATGTTCTTCCGCGACCTTTCGCTTAGCTCTTCTAGGCATCCTTTCAGGTGGAGTGGGGTTGAGGAACTGTGGCTGGAGTGAAGACTGAAGGAGTTCCCAAACGTAGTTTATACAAATTCACTTGGTAAAACCAACCAGAATCCACATGAGGTGCACTAACGACACTACCTACATACTATAAGACAATCAAGAATATTAGGATTATCTGTTTGGCAACATCACGACAAAATTAAATATATGAAATGAAATTGATCTTGAGCGTATGAAACCGTAAGCAATGACGAGATCCCACCAATAATAACAAAAAGACTGAAATATGGATGTCAAGAGAAATGGTTTTTAAATATTTTCAATATCCAAACCAGAGTGATGCGCAAACTGCTTACGTGAATTAAGGAAAATTCTAGACATTGCGATCTTGCGTTTCTAGAATTGCGTAAGTGAATGAATCAATTAAGGAAGACATGATTCTGCATCACCAACCTAGATCATTTAGAATTATGACAGAGAACTTTCTTATATATATATATATATAAATATATATATATCTATATATATATACATATATAATTATATATATATATGATATATATATATATATATATATACAATATATATATATATAGATATATATATATACACATACTATATATTATAGTATATATATATATAATATATATATATATATATATATACTATGTGTGTGTTGTGTGTGTGTGTATTACTGTTGTGTGTGTGTGTGGGTTGTGTGCATACACCAAATGATTCAAAAGCTGGTTTGGTATTTCATACGTTAATAATTCATTTTCTTACTGGACTTGCAAAATACTTTTAACTTATTGATTGCGACATTGAGGCCGACACGGCATCTCTTTCATCCAATAAGCGGATGACGGGTGTGGTCCTAAGAAGCTCAAAACGCTGTAGTATCTCTGAAGGAATGTCTGTGTATGAAAGATAATATGATGAATGTCGTGACGAAGACTGAACGTACCATAAAAAACTAAAAAATAATGAACCGGAGAATTTACAAGGAGAATAATGACATTTAAATACTATCGTGGTGAGTCACTAGCATTTAGTATCGTGACGCAGACTTTGTACCAGAACAATCTGACAGAAATAATGAAGACAAAAAATATCTTCTTAGGATATAAGAGTAAAAGAGTATTTAAAAGGAGCAGTGACCTTGAATATTATGATAAAGGCAAAGAGTACCAGAAAAAAAATAATGAAGACAAAACTAAGGCATTTTAAAACAAGCGTAAACAGAGAAGTTGCAGACTGAATTGAATTAAATGGGATTTTGTTAGAACACC
>NC_087200.1:114303944-114311444 GCF_015104395.2 Macrobrachium nipponense | reverse complement strand
CTATTTGGCCATTTTATATCAGTCTTCTTGAAAATACAACATAGAATTGTTTGGCGATGACAAAATCGAAGGTCAACTCGTTTCGTATTCGACTCACCTCCTCAGGCTGCCATGAAATGGCAGAGTTGAGTGGAAAAGTAAATTGCCAGCCATGACCTACTGAACGAGGCATAATAATTTCGATGCATGGGCCCGGCGAGGGCTGTCGTTTTTAATTTCTTGCGAGTGTATTTTATACCGAAGATAGTTTCAAATCGATATTATTGACTTCTATTGAAATATTGGCTTATACTGAAAATATATACGTATAGGCAGACACACAAACACAGGAAAAAGAGGTTTAACTTATGTGTAACAACAACGCGCCTTTAATGAATGATGCATCTGAGCCTAAGCAGTGCGGTAGCCTCTGGAAATGAAGCGGACCTCTAAGCATATAATTTCCGGTAGCATGTCCACAAATAATAATTAAGTTGTTAACATATCGCTGCTAACGAGGTCCAATTACGATATGTAAAAGATGCTGATGAATGATGTGTTTGTGTCATTATGCAGTGATATAGAGAAGTATGAATAGAGCTCTGCTGAACCCCTGTTGTGATTCAAAATGGGAAAGTTTATTTGCTTGCCTAAAGAAGATAGCTCTCTTTTTCTCTCTTGCACTCTATACATTTGTATGTACGCATGTGCACATATACAATCATACAAATACAGGCACACACACAATACATCTATGATATATATATATACACATTTTGTAAGATCAAATATACTTTACTTGCATGCGCAAGTTGTTGTGACTACTGGGGGATTCCTACTTCTATCTCCTGCCGACCGTCAGACTAGGACTACCCACTAAGCTCCGTACCGAGACACTGATAAGAATTTATTAATATTAATTCCTGTTGACGACGCCCTTTATATAATCCCTGGTTTTTCCTTCACCTTCGTATACTGTTAAAAGAAATCATGTCACTTCGTAT
Organism: Macrobrachium nipponense; assembly: GCF_015104395.2. NCBI lineage: Eukaryota > Metazoa > Arthropoda > Malacostraca > Decapoda > Palaemonidae > Macrobrachium > Macrobrachium nipponense. Next base: position 114,310,461 of record NC_087200.1, on the reverse strand, counting down.
ATTTAAAGAAATCTCATAATCACACAAGTCAATCAAATGGGAAAGTAAATTCATGGTAGTATGCTTGTTTGAAATTTTGTTCATTTATTGATTCATATTTTTTAATCAAACAAGCATACTACTGTGGATTTATTTTCCCACTTCGAATATTTCTACCACTGTTCATGATTGTTGCATACACACACACACACACACACACACACACACACATATATATATATATATATATATATATATATATATATATATATATATATATATATATATATACTATATATATATATATACTTGTAGGCGTCCAGGGAAAGGCATTTGATATAATTGAAGGTTTATTGTTAATGCCGACGTTTCACAACAACAATGTTGCACTTTGAAATATATACAAAAAAACACCGTTGACACGAAAATAAGGACCTACCTAGACGGGAGTTAGAAGGAAACTGTTTAAACAAGGAGAGAGAAAGAAAAAAATAATAATGATAATAAACAACAAGGCACACACATACCACAAGGCAACGACAAGACAAATAGGGCCATTAAGCAATGAACAGTTGATTAGATGGTGTTTGGGCGTTTAATGAAATCATTCCAAATTATGCAAAGCATCCAAAGATAACAAAGATTTTCAAATAATAGGACAAACGCAGAAAAACAATGACTAAACAACGTTAGATCCATACTGATAAAATTAACTGTCCCATCATTAAACGCAAAATGTCATCTACTCAACTGTTCATTGGTTAATGGCCCTATTTGTCTTGTCGTTGCCTTGTGGTATGTGTGTGCCTTGTTGTTTATTATCATTATTATTTTTTTTCTTTCTCTCTCCTTGTTTAAACAGTTTCCTTCTAACTCCCGTCTGGGTAGGTCCTTATTTTCGTGTCAACGGTGTTTTTTTGTATATATTTCAAATGAGTTAACATTGTAAGTAAGAGAATACTGTAGTGATTGTAGTTATATATTATTATAAATGTTTTTTATGATTAATTATTAAGAGTCAACTAGATGTATTTCAGCCTTGAAGATGCAACAATGTTGTTGTGAAACGTCGGCATTAGCAATAAACCTTGTATAGAATACCTTTCCCTGGACACCTACAAGTATGATTTCGAGATCTACAGCTCCAATGTTTGAGTATATATATATATATATATATATATCTATATATATATATATATATAGTATATAGTATATATATATGTATGTATATATAAATATATATACATAAAACACCTGACAGTTATCCTCCGAGCGCGGAACGAATTTCGGAAGTGAAAGTCCTAGATACTTGATAAAGGAAAGTGATTATTTTTGTTGTCTAACGCAGTACATAATATAACAAAAAAGTCAGCAAGAACATATTTCCATGCGACTTATTCTTATGCATTCACCCACATAGTAGTAAATAAAGATCTCTGATACCTTTCCATCTAACTTTTAAAATAACAATCATCAATCCCAGTTATATCGCTACAGTACTGGTGTATTATGCACGCGCAAGAAAATCTGCTACTTGTTCTTAAATAGTTTTCATCGTCGAATTCCATTTAATTTCGATTTAACAGAAGCGATATGTTGACCATTTCATAAATCAGTGTAAGTTCATTAGCAAACACCGACAAGAAAATCATGAGTGTCATTTTCTTTCAGGCAGGTTAATATAATCAAAGGGCTTTTTGATCTGTCTTAAATTATGAGAAGCCTGACTTGATATGCACCCGATGATTAAGCTAAATCCTTTCGGCTCTTTGAACTTTCCTTCGTTTAATATTCTTTTGAAACAAGTACATTTTTTTAACGGAGCAAATTGACTCAGGTGAGCTCACCCGATTATGACTTACGGTCCTCTGGACACCTGAGGCGCTTTTGCCAGTAAATGCGCACTGAAGACTCAACGCCAAATTGTGCGACGAAGGATCTAATCTCTCTCTCTCTCTCTCTCTCTCTCTCTCTCTCTCTCTCTCTCCTCCGCTCCTCCTCCTCTCTCTTCTCCTCCTCCCCTCCTAATCTCTCCTCCTCCTCCTCCTCCTCCTCCTCCTCCTCCTCCTCCTCCTTCTACTCCTGATATTAATCGGTATTTTCCTAAGGGAAATGCTATGAAAAAAATAAAATCACCCGTAAGATTCGATTAGGACAGGCCATACCTTTGCACTGGCAGCTGGAGTGACTAATTGCTTTGTTGTCAGTTAATTTTGCGTTAAATGATTTTTTTGTTGCTTTTTATTTTTCATTTATAATGAAATCTTCTCAGTTGCTTGCCAACATCCTTGTTTTTGCTTATACATACATATATATATATATATATATATATATATATATATATATATATATATATATATATATATATATACGTACATATATACATATATACATATATATATATATATATATATATATATATATATATATAATATATATATATATATATATATACAGTTTTTCATTCATTCAGTTCCAGATTTTATCTGAAAATTCCTCCGTGCAGTACCTACCTTATCTGCTCATTTCTTTACGGTGGTATAACACTGTGTCTGGAGGGATGCCTCACAACTACTATTTTTGTGGACTTCTCCAACTCTCTGAGAGAAACGAACGTTCTTGCCTTCCATTCACTATTCGGTGTGACGACTCTCATAAGACGTCTTCAACCCAAATGAAGGAACCTTAACGCCCCTGTATGAATTCGGTTGAAATTGCAGCAAAACAATGCTTCCATTTTGCCAAGAGGTAAAAAGGCAAGTGCAATAATAGTATCCGTGTTTTATTGAGCTGTAAACTAACTTGAGGATTTACATGCCGTTGGACACATGGAAAAATCATCCATTTACAACCAACTGTAAATGGTCGCAGAGTAGTAAAGTGGTGAATTTTCTTTAAATAACTCTCGCATGTTACACGTTACTTGCCGTGCAAAGGTGTCACAAGGTAAAGACAATTCCTCTCCACTGCTCAAAACACGATCTGGGACCTTCGCTGTATTCCTTAAATTTATATTCTTGCTTGAGGGGCGTATATTTTGCGGCCTAAATGCAGTAGTAATAGTTCTAAATAAAGCAGCTTTTAACTATATTTATATATAGCAAAAAAAAAACACTTCATGAAATATTATCCAAATCTGAAATATGGAAATCTCTTCATGACTCGTTGGTAAAAAAAAAAAAAAAAAAAAAAAAAAAAAAGGAAAACCCACCATAAGACCTTTTAGGGTTTCTTTTAGTTTTCTGCCCATCTGCACTTTTTGTATCCCCCATCAGATCTTCAAAAAACTATTGAGGATAGAGGGTTGTAAATTGGTATGCTGATCATCCACCCTCCGATCATCACTAGACTCATTAGTTTTATTTTCATTATTATTTTATTTTAGGTTACTGTTAGCTATAATCGTGCGTCTGGCAACAATATGACAGGCCACCATCGTGCAATGGTTAAAGTTCATGGACCGCGGTTCATACACCATTATACCGAAACCACTGAAAGATAGATCTATTTTCGGTGGCCTTGATTAGATACTGTGCAGAAAACTCAATTGAACCGAAGATACTTCGGCGCATTTTTTATATGTTTAATATTAACTGTACCAAATGCAGGTACAAGTGGTTCCATGAAGTTGGCACTCTTTTTACCTCCTTTATAACTTTCTCAGCTTTAGCTTGCTATCTTGGTATGCATTTCTTCTTTGCTCAAAGATCTTTCTTTACGTGCTCTGCCGAAGATGTAATAACAAACAGAAACGATATTTTAACCCAGGTCACCGGCAGCTTACATCCAATCCGACAGTGGGTGGCCCCCAAACCACAGTAATAGTCACTGACGTGAGAAAGGCGCCCTTCAAAGAAGCTTCTTCACGCGGCTTCGTTGAGGCGAGCCAGCCCCTAACTGATCTTAAAATTAGTTTATAGCTTAGCTTTACACAATATCAGGGATACCGGAGAATGTGGCTGATGAATAAGTCAATTTCTTTTGATCGCGTTCAACCCCTCCATCTCTTTATCCATACGTACATACATTCAAATATATATATATATATATATATATATATATATATATATATATATATATATATATATATACACACACATACAAACACACACACACACACACACTATATAATATTAATATATAATAATTATATACACTATATAATATTACTATTATATAATTATTCTATACACACACACACACACACACACACACACACACATAAATATATATATATTATATATAATATATATATATAGTATATTAATATATATTATATATATAAATTATATTACATTCACCCTCTCGGCTGCAAGAGGACGCGAGCTACCCAAACATATTAGTGTCTATTTCTAGAGTCCTTGCAAATAAGTTATTTGGGGACACTTGACACAATAGCATTTACTCTGCAACTTTGTTACCCCTCTCTCTCTCTCTCTCTCTCGTCCTCTCTCTCTCTCTCTCTCTCTGCTCTTCTCTCTTCCAAATCATATATTATAATATATATAATATATATATATATATATATATATATATATAATATATATATATAGATTGATAAATATATTCGATGCTGTTTATACGAATTGCCCAATTTCCTCTACCGAATGAGTTTCTCTCTGTAGGTCGAGAGTATCTCTCTCTCAACCAACTGAGCCAGTAAATGACCATTTATAACGTAATTGGGCACAATACCATAAAATCGTTGTAATTCAAATGCGTATTAGATGCTGACCTCTGGCTTTTATTTTGGATACATTCATAAAATTGTTCTCCCTCTTCTGTTCGTTAGTGAGACTTTCATGTCAACGTGACTGACCTCATTTCTGACATGGTTGAATGCCTAAAGGTGCGATGATAATTTTTTTTTTTTAAATATATGCAAGGAAGTTTTGCGCAAATAATATTTTTTGAAGAATTTAATCGCCCATCTCAATACAATCTCGTCCTCTAACACGAATCACACGTTTCATTCATTCCTTATGGAAGACTATTTCGTGTATTCCCTTTTTTTTTTTACCAGCATATTATACGAAAAAAATTATGAAATAATTTATTCAATAAATTCTAGTCACAAACAGAAGCGATTAAGTTGCAAATGAAAGCCTCTGATCATTTTAGTTTTATGATGAAAAGACATGATTCAATCGGCATTCAAATACAAGTTCATAAAAAAAAAAAGCTACGCCTGGTCGATAATAAACCTAACTTCAATTCAAATTCAAAAAGGCGTAAGTCGTGAAAATATAGATCTATTTATACAGGCACACACATTTTGCAATGTTTCTTAAACTAAACAAAAGTCTGACGCAAAACTCACTAACTGAACTGATGTACAACCTATCACATAAAAGGTTGGCGTCATGTCAAACACACAAGAGGTAAAAATAGAAATAACATTTTTTTGTCGTTTCGACCGAGTCCAAATACAAGGAGAATCGAATGGCACGATTGCAAGCATTTTTATTAATTGAGTTTGTATGTTCGATTGACTGAACAAATAAAGGATTCAACTTTTAGCAACAAAAACTATTTACTAACAGAAGTGAAAGTGCATAAAAAAATCATTGTGAAAGGCCCTCTGCCAATAGGCGGGGTGGCATGTAAAGGACTTTCCTGTAGAATACACCTAGCATAGAACATTCTTTTTTTTTCTGCGCAAACAATGAAATGTAGTCATAATATTAAAAAAAAGATAAAATAACAATGAATTTCGATTATTCACTTGGAAAAAATGCATCCCCCCTTTGCAGTTGTGCCATTACAGTTTGAATAACAGCAGTTGGGAAAACAGAAAACTTTGAAGTTAGTGTTGGGATACACCAGGGATCAGCATTAAGCCCATTTTTGTTTGTGCTGGTCATGGATGTGTTGAGTGAAGAGATCAGAAATGAAGGGCTGTGGGAGTTATTGTACGCCGATGATCTGGTGATTACTGCTGAAAGGAGTCTTTAGATTACTGCTGGAAGGAGTCTTTAGAGGTGGTTGTGGATAAAAACAGAGGTTTTGCTGAGCAGTAGGGAAGATAGAGACAGAATAGTATACAAAAAAGAAGAGGCTCGATTATAAAACAGGCAGAAAAGTTTAAATAATTGGGATCTACTTCAAGCCAAGAGGGAGGATGTGAGGCTGATGCTGACAGTAGGATAAAAGCTGCATGGGGGAAGTGGAGAGAGGTAGCTAGAGTGGTATGTAATAAGAAAATGTCAATCAAGGTAAAAGTCAAGATATATAACACAGTGATAAGACCAGTGTTAATGTATGGCACAGAAACATGGCCTCTAAGAAGAAAAGAAGGAGTAAAGCTTGAGAGAACGGAGATGAAAATGCTGAGGTGGATTATGCCAATATCGCTGCTCGAGAGATTGGAAAATGATGAAATAAGAAGGGCAGGCTTAGTAAAGATTACAGAGGTTATAAACGAGCCACGACTGAGATGGTATGGGCAAGTGTTGAGGATGGATGACGAGGAGAGAGTGAAGAGGGCTTGGGAAGAACCTGTTAGAGGAAGGAGATCGAGAGGGAGACAGAGAATTCG
>NC_087200.1:114296444-114298944 GCF_015104395.2 Macrobrachium nipponense | reverse complement strand
CTTCCAAACTAGACGCGACCTACAATAGTTGTCTAACAATAAGATGTCTTATTCACTACTTTAGGTCATCAGAGGCGTAATGGATTTAAGGGATCGCAAAATTCATTATCTACTCATGCGGTTTGAGACCCGAACTCCAGACGTCTTGCTATTAGCCACACGAGCTATCACACTACTCGGCCAGTATTGAGAGAGAGAGAGAGAGTTCAATTGTCAAATAAGAATAATAAAACGAGAGAATGTCAACAGTAATGAAAAAATGCAATAAAGCCACAAGTGATTGACAGACTGATGCTAAAAAAAAAGTTCCGTGACTAGGCCTACCCGCCAGGTGATGACTGGGGACTTGAATATATCTTTGTTCATAAGCTATTATGAAATTTACCTATTCTAGCCGTCGATCATATCATTCAGAAAAGCATTTCAAGGTAATAGCAAGTAGAATTTATGGAGTTCAAGATAGTGTTATCGACTCTAACCTATAATTGAAGAGCCTACTGGAAATAGGTAATGTTGACTCTACTATATATATATATATATATATATATATATATATATATATATATATATTATATATATATATATATATATATATATGTGTGTGTGTGTGTGTGTGTGCGCGTGTCTTGCTTCGCACTTTATTGGTAAGTAAGCTTGCATATTAGTACAATTTTTTCCCATTCTGATGATTTTAATGGCATTATTAATAATTTACGAAGGCAAAAGGTCTTCATTTCATGATTGTGAATTACTGGACCGGAATACATATCTCTATATCTGACGAAAATCTGGATTCACACTCTCTCTCCCTCTCTCGTAACATAAGTTTTAAAAAAGAACAAACTATAAAACGCACCGTGAAAGTTGCACGTTTACATTAACTTATCTGCCAACATCTATCAAACATGTCTCGTGTTGTTTGTATGACATTATTATGGCACAGGGCGAAAACATGTTTGTATATCGAAGCCGTTGTCATAAGGGTGATATACTAACATACAGGCTGAAGTGTTTGACTGAAAGGTGGATATACCACTTCATCCCAAGTGGGAGGGTTCATAGTGGAAGTGCAAATGGAAATTTTGAGAAGTGTTCGATCAAAAGTTTAAATGATTAATTGAATTTGTAGCTGAGAGAGCAATGAGATGTTAGAACCTGAAACTGTCAAATGCATTTCAAGATTTTCTGATACATTGGTTTACTTTAAAGTTCGCATGATCAGATCAAATCCTAAATATGAAAGTAATGAAAGTAATGAATTTTCGACCGTGTCAGTAGATTAACCAAAGAGGATTAAGGTACGCTATCGAATTAGTAAACGACCAATTTACCGAAATCATGAAAAGAGACAAATAATAACGTTGAAAGAATAACATAATTATGATAAACAATGCGAGATACTTGGTGAATTTCACGGTAACGAAAAAATGAATGTCAAAGTCAAGAAATTGTTCAGTGAATATCAGATCTGTTAACAAGATCAAGAAAATATAATAATACTGACAAGTTCACTCATTGTAAAAACCACCCAATAGTATCAGAAGAATTGTTAGCGGAAAAATAGAAATGGAAAAGAATGGCCTCATTCTCTATCAAGAGCCTGCATATGCGCAAAGAGTGCAGGCAATGACGCAGGATGTTAAAGGATTTAATAAGAAGCCTTCAGAGAAAGTGAATGCAGTAGCTATGTTAGAGATGTTTTCTCATCATGTATCACATTTCATCAGTTAATGTGCGAATGTGACTGTCTCTGTTATAAAGTTTTTATGCTGAGCCACGAAGTTTCATATGAAACGACCAACTGACTCGCTCTCTCTCTCTCTCTCTCTCTTCTGAATTACACACACACACACATATATGCGTATAAATATATGCTCATATTTGTACATATATACAAAGAGATATACATATATAAATATATAGCGGCTCAGTGAAATAAATATTTAGGAGCTTCAGAAGGTGTCCATGACACAGTGAGTAAAAGGGATCAAGTCTATTACCAAGGAACACTTCGCACATGAAACCTCTGTGCACCACCAGTCTGTGAGAGAGCAAAGAGCCACATAAATAACATTCAATGAAAAAAACAACAAAGGAACAGAGTAAAAACACAAACAACAGGTAAAGAGAGAGAGAGAGAGAGAGAGAGAGAACAACCCAAACACCAACCGTCCATAATGTAGAGAGATGGAATGACCAATAATCCGTTGACGGTGACGACGTCAACTATGCCAGGTATAGCGTTGCTGCGGAGGTATTACTATTAAGTGAAGGAACAAGTTTCTTAATCTATAACGACTCGAGGGTAGTTAGATGGTCAGGATTTTTCACATAATCTATCATTGTGAATTGTTATTTTTGAATTTCAATTTTACAGTTAGAAGCGTGGTTCCTGATATTGGAAAATTCAGGTTGTTTTAGTCTCTGACCAGTACGGAAGCTGAAACCCAGATGGCTACAATATCTGACCCTAAGCAGGTTCCGAGTCGATCCAACGTAA
>NC_087200.1:114281444-114291444 GCF_015104395.2 Macrobrachium nipponense | reverse complement strand
ATGAGGTGCACTGACGGCACTAACCCCCTAGTGGGACACAAGGGAGTAGCTCTGCATACGGTGATGTGTTACCGTGACACTCCAACGGATGGTAGTTAATGACACTCAGTGAAACAGCGCATCATATTAACTTGCAGGTCCTACAGTTACCGTTAAATTTATCTGCATAGGTTGCCCAGTATGACACCTGCTACCAATGATTACCTAATCTTCACTGCTATTGTTAGGATTAAGGAAAAATACGACCTACAGCAATTTTGTCTGAATGGTAAAGATCCTGGGGCACCATGTAAATAATATTTATTATATGTAATAATATATATATATAAATATATAATATAATATTATATATATACTAATATAAAATACATATATATGTATATATATATGTAATATATATATTATATATATATATATATATATATATATATATTATATATATAACAATGTTCTAAAACACAGTACAAAGGGACATCAGATGAGATGATTTCATTATCTATCCAACTAGTGAATAATGAAAGATTTATTCCGAGATATTACAGAGCTCATTTAAAAAATTTGCAACTAAGTAGAAAATTCTGGTATATTGTTCCGAAGGTAACAAATGTATTTCTTACATTTTTATAACAAAGCAATTCAACAAAATTTAAGAATTTTTTTTTATTGTAATAGTGATATTTAAACATTTAATTCTCTAAGTTCACCATACGATTACACGGATAAAAATTTATGCTGAAACATCAACTTCTCGATCAAACAATTACACAGAAAATTTTGGAATATGGAAACAATTTGAAGATTATCTAAAATTCAAAATATAATTTCGGTGAATTTAAAGCACATCCACCCAGGCTGTTTCTGCAATAATGAAAGCTTTAATCTTTTTCCGGAATAACTTATTCTACAATATCAACAAGTACCGGTAAAACACATGCAAACAGAGAGAGAGAGAGAGAGAGAGAGAGAGAGAGAGAGAGAGAGAGCGATTGGGGTGGGGGTGAGTTTCATCAAAGCCTCCACATGCTTCAGCTAACCGTGCGGAGACTCCCACCCGCCCCTCGCGAGCGTGAGGTTTTTCTAAAGCATCTCAGAGGAGTCTACCTTCAGGTCTAGAAGAAATCGAGCACAAAATAATATCAAAGGCAGTGAACGACCCATCGCAGGGGACTCTTTGTTTCTATTACTCCTGTCATTTTTTTGGTTTTCTGTAAAAGAAAACTATCGAGATGGCTCATCTGTCCGTTCATACTTTTTCTGTCCGCTCTCTGATCTGTAAAACTACTGAGGCTAGATTGCTGCAAATTAGCATGTTGACCATCCACCCTCCAGTTATCAACCATAACAAATTGTAGCCCTCTAACAGCAATGGTTTTTATTTAATTCAAGGTAAAAGTTAGCCATAATCGTGCGTCTGCCAACGGTAAAGCACAGGACTCCGCCGGACAGTGGTGAGAGTTTCATGGGCCGCGGCTCCTACAGCATTATACGGAGACCACCGAAATTTAATCTAATTTCGGTGGCCTTGATATATGCTGTACAGAAAACTCGATGACGCCGAGGAAACTTCGCGCATATTTTACTCGTTTGATTTCAAGATTCCTTTCTGTCATTTATATGCCGGGAGGCTCCATCGGGGGACTGTGTCCCTAATATTCCATGTGTCATTTTTGACATTTCAAGATATCTCTCTCTGACTTATCTATACTCTGTTTTTTTTCATCTGTCCATCCGCCTGTGGTGTTTTTGTATAGTAACACTGCGTCCCGGGCTTTAGATAGTTACGCTATTTGTAAGTTTTAGGTAAATAAAAGGACATCTGGGTGTACATTTGCAACTGAAAAGTGTTTTAATATTTACTGAATGCGAATTACACCGTTAATATTCGAAAGAGGATATTATTATATTATATCGTTGAATGTAGCTGAATGTAACTATCTAAAGCCGGGATGCAGTGTTACCATACAAAAACACCACAGGCGGATGGACAGATGAAAAAAAACAGAGTATAGTCAGGAGCCTCCACGCAGGCTGCATTTAGGAGTTGGAATGACAAGGTAAGCGCAAGAGACGCACTGATAGACAATCAGACAGACAGACAGGCGTTTTAGCTTAATTAAAATCGAAAGTTACGCCGAGTATGTTAAATCTTCGAAATTAAGTAAAGCTTACGTGGGGAGAGCAAAAACTCGATATCTTTTTGGAAATTTCAATAAACACTACCAGCATTGAAAAGCGCTGAACACTCCCTTGAAAATACATCAGTAATGGCAAGGATAGGCTCAAGAAAAATAATCAATTGCCCCTTGTGTACCGTATATCTTTATATAAAAATAAGTTCCAGTTTATGGCTTCAAAACATATATGGCCATAGAAATAATCGAATAGAAACAATCGAAAAGGGGAGCTTGAACTGTTAAAGTTTCAGAGGATCTAAAACCATCTGAACAGACATAGTATAAGAAAATTATGTTCATCTAATAATGTAACCCTTTCAAACACTATACCAACAGAATGTTCTATTTATGAAAAATGAACCTACATAAATTCAAACATGAAGGGACAAGTCCATTTAATGTTACTGACTCTGCAATAAACATTATTTAAGGTTATTTTAAATCTGGTAATCAATACAACGGACGAAGTAAACAGCATAGTACTCTTATACGTAGCAAATTCTTAGACCAAAGCTTGAAGTAGTAAATGTCGTTAGGAAATTAAAAATATAGATGAATAAAGGGCGGTATTGCGTTTGGAAACACTAAACTATTCAAGAGAACCTACCTTCTGAGATGTTATTCCAGAAATCAAACAAACGGTAAAAGTAGCTGACAAAGATAAGCCTCCCCGGTCTACTTTTAAGTTCAGACTTGGTTAACATATATATACAACATATTAAGAAAAAAGATGCTGGTAACAAAATGATGCTATAAATACTTATGCTATTTCCTTCATTCATGTTATTACAACCTGGCTTCTTTAGCATATCGTGACATCTTTATTGCACCTGTTTTCTTTATTAGAGAAACATATGATAACAAAAGCATATATGTATATATATATATATTATATATATATATATATATATATATATATATATATATATATATATCTATATATACATATATATATATATAGTATATATATATATATATATATATATATATATATATATATATATAAATAGATTATATATAAACGTGGAAATGTCTGTTTGTTTGTATGAAGACTATACATATCTATATTACTTGACTGATTTTGATGAGATTTTCAATATAAGTCAATACCAAACCGGGAAAGGTCATTGGTGCAAAAATAATTAAAATGGGACCATTGGTTGGGAAAAGGAGGGTTTTGGGAAGGGGGTGAAATGTAAAAATTACTGAAAAAACCGATATTATTGTCTAATCCATAGTTTTCGAGGTCGCTGAGAAGAATAGCAACACTTCCGATGTCATGTAAGTCCAAATGCAGCACCACTAGAGAAGGGGATGGGAAGAGAGTAACATTTTACCGAAAATTATCGATATTGGTGTCTAATCCTTAGTTTTCTAGGTCGTTGAAATGAATAGTGACACTCCCAATTCCCTTCAAGTCCAAACCAAGTTCAGCCCTGATAGGAAGGGGGTGATAAGGGGTAGGAGGGGGGTGACATGTCAGAATAACCGAAAACGACAGATATTAGTGTCTAATCCATAATTTTCGAGGTTGCTGGTATGAATAATGACATTCCCGAAGCCCTTTAAGTCCAAGCTCAGCCCCAATAGGAGGGGGGAGTGAAAAGGGGTGGGAAGGTGGTGACATATAAAAATAACCAAAAAATACAGATATTAGTGTCTAATCCAGAGATTTAAGGTCACTGAGATAAATAGTGACAATCTCAAGGCCCTTTAAGTCCAAGTTCTGCCCTGACAGGAATGGGGGATGTGAGAAGGGATGAAATGTATAATGCTAAAAATGCTGAGCAATGTACTGAAGCATCTTTCTTAATAAGAGGCATGAGAGAGAGAGAGACCTTACCTTACAGACCTTACAGTTCGTTCGGGTTGCCCCAGGTCCCTCAGTGTGAGGCACCTCTAATGTCTACCAGAGAGTTACTAGTACATCTTCCGGTATATTTTGCATCTTCCAATCTTGGATGGTCTGGGATGCAGTTTAGATATTTGTCGAGCTTATTCTTAAACACATCTACGCTCACTCCTGATATATTCCTCAGATGAGCTGGCAACGCATTGAATAGATGCTGCATTATCGATGCTGGTGCGTAGTGGATTAATGTCCTGTGTGCTTTCCTTATTTTTCCTGGTATAGTTTTGGGCACTATTAATCTACCTCTGCTTGCTCTTTCTGATATTTTTAGTTCCATGATATTTTCTGTTATTCCTTCTATCTGTTTCCATGCCTGAATTATCATGTAGCGTTCTCTTCTCCTTTCTAGACTATATAATTTTAAGGATTGTAGTCTTTCCCAGTAGTCAAGGTCCTTAACTTCTTCTATTCTAGCTGTAAAGGACCTTTGTACACTCTCTATTTGTGCAATATCCTTTTGATAGTGTGGGTACCATATCATATTGCAATATTCAAGTGGACTACGAACATATGTTTTATAAAGCATAATCATGTGTTCAGCTTTTCTTGTTTTGAAGTGCCGTAACAACATTCCCATTTTTGCTTTACATTTTGCCAAAAGAATTGCTATTTGATCATTGCATAACATGTTCCTATTCATCATCACACCAAGGTCTTTAACTGCTTCCTTATTTGTGATTGTCTCATTATTAGGTCCCCTATATGCATATAGCTTTCCTTCTCTGTCTCCATAATTTATTGATTCAAATTTATCAGAGTTAAATACCATCCTATTTACCTCTGCCCAATCATATACTTTGTTAAGGTCTCTTTGTAGAGCGTTCCTATCTTCATCACAAGTAATTTCTCTACTTATTCTTGTGTCATCAGCGAAACTACTCACTACCGAATCCTTAACATTACTGTCTATGTCTTCAATCATAATAACAAACAGTATTGCAGCTAACACGTACCTTGTGGCACACCGGATATTACCTTGGTTTCATCCGATTTCTCATCGTTTGCAATAACTATCTGTTTTCTGTTGTGTAAAAATTCTTTTAACCATCTTCCTACTTTATCTACGATATTGTGTTTTCTAATTTTCTTCGCTAATATATTATGGTCTACTTTGTCAAAGCTTTTGCAAAGTCTAGATAAACCACATCTGTTTCATTTCCGCTTTTCATATTTTTGTATATGTTCTCACGGTGGACTAACAGTTGGGTTTGTGTACTTTTTCCGGGTACGAAAACCGTGTTGTCCTATATTTAAACAAAATTATTATTTTTTAAATGTTTCATAATATTTTTCTTCATTACCCTTTCATACACTTTCATAATATGTGATGTTAGACTCACAGGCCTATAATTACTTGCCTCTAGTCTTGATCCACTTTTGAAAGTAGGGGTGATATATGCTAATTTGTGCTCATCATAAATCTTGCCTGTATCTACACTTTGTCTTAATAATATTGCAAGTGGCTTTGCGATAGAATGAACTACTTTCTTTAACAAAATAGCAGGGACTCCATCAGGCACTGCAGCAGCTCCATTTGTAATTTCATTAAGAGAGAGAGAGAGAGAGTTTGATTATATATATGTGTGTGTACAAGCAATTAACGTCTGCATAGAAATCCGAAACAACCACGGAAGACGAAAAATACCGTCGCCGTCCACTATAAGGAAATGCAATTCAAGTATTCATGGGACAATATCTCCTGGGATAGCTCGGAGCTTGGCTTTATTGCTCACATCAATGCCCCTTATACCCCTGAGATGCCTCGTATTGTGTTACAGCCTCCACGATGGGCTGAGATAACGTTTCCTTTCCCTCTAACTAGATCACGTATGAGATAGTATCAGATTTGGGTTTACTATTCCTCATTAAGAAATTAATTGCGAAAGAAGGATGTGCATATTCTAGAGAGAGAGAGGAGTATGCAGGCCCTATTTATAAATATATATATATATATATATATATCATATATATATATATATATATATATATTATATATATATATATATATATATATATATATATATATGTATATATATATATATATATATATATATATATATATATATATATACTATAAGGAGACAAAGAGCAGTGCGAGGAATACAGAGATGACAGTTTATATTTTACCAATTTTTCAATTAACATTCTCATACTTTAAAGAAAAATAGGACACCGATGGTCCATCAACATCGAATTAACTATACTTTACAAAGCAACCGACACCCAAAAGTCATTATTATAAGTAAGTGTATCTACTCTGAACCGTTGACTTGGTATATACAGATAGATACTGAGTTCATACTATTAGGTTGAAAGAGAGATACCACTTAATTCCTGGTTAGAGTAGGTTCACTATATCCCCAATCTATAGTGAATTTAATGATAATGTTATTTTCAATTGTATATATATATATATATATATATATATATATATATATATATATTTGCATGCGATTACCATCCCCTTACCCTTCTCCACCTAAGGCAAATTAGTTTTTCATATAATTATTACAAGTCACCCACTCAGTTCCTTCGGAGACTGAATTGATTCTTGAAAGCCAGTTATGCCATGTTTGGGCTTAACTATGACATTTTCTTAGTGGCGATTCATCTGAGCTGTCAACATTTTTCTCATACGCCTCACTGGCAATAATTTGGTAAGACAACTCGGGTAAGGTTGATGTGCTGTTAATCAGTTGCATCCCTCATCTCTGTTCCTCTCCCATTTTGTCACAGGTGCTGTCACCAGGGTGTTATGACATGTACAATCGGCAGTTTTCTTAAATCTTCAGACGCATATTGCTCAATAATGCTACACTGGCAACTCAAGAAATGGGGCGGAGCTTCAAAATCATCGTATTTGTTGCTTCCAAGATTTCTAGTAACCTTAAACCACAAAGATTCGGTAGAAATCCTACAATCATTTATACTTGAATGTAGTAACTGGCTCTATATTATTCGTTAGTGTTGGTTTGGTAATGTCAGTTCAGAGTAGAATATCGATCATCCTTCTTTAAAACCTTTTGTGTAACCTTATTTATAAGTGATGTTTGACACTAAAATGACGTAAAATTAATGCGTAACTGGAACCGGATCTTAAGCAATGAGAGAAAATGTTGTAAAATTTGGGCAATACCTGCGGGAATCGCGAGGAACAATACAGTAATGAATGCAATATTATGAGAGAGAGAGAGAGAGAGAGAGAGAGAGAGAGAGGTGAGGGAGAGAGAGAGAGAGATAGAGAGAGAGAGAGAGAGAGAGAGAGAGAGAGAGAGAGAGAGCGAAGTATAAGCCTATCTAAAGAGATACTTAATTCATTATATTCACTTTAAGAGATTGAGTGATAATATTTTTTCAAATATATTTCACAAGTGGAGAGAGAGAGAGAGAGAGAGAGAGAGAGAGAGAGAGAGAGAGAGAGAGAGAGAGAGAGAGAGCAAAATCTGTTTACATGAAAGCATAGGCCTAATTATAGCTACTTAACTTCATTATATTTTCTTTTGGAGATTGAGTGATGATATAAATTTTAAAGTATGTTTTAGAAGAGAGAGAGAGAGAGAGAGAGAGAGAGAGAGAGAGAGAGAGAGAGAGAGAGAGAGAGAGAGAGAGAGAGAGAGAGAGAGATGGTAATGGTAATGAACTTGTGATGGGGAAAGACCGAAGAAAGAGCGGTGAGACGGTGCACAGATACCTGGGAAACCGGGTGATATATGGCTGCCAAGATCGTGCTGCACTATGCTAGATAAAATTTGAAAGGACCATAGTATTCTAGGTAATTCTCTAAGAAATTCATACCCTACTCTTTATTTCATTTGACAGTTGCCGTAACATTCAATGATTGTAAAGGCTATGGTTCTTCTTGCTTTCTTGATAGTGTGTACTTTTGATAATCGGTTTTCATCCGCAAATAATTCATAAAAAAAGCTGTTATGTAAAAATATTTATTGCCACAAATAACTCAATTTCTATTGCACAGGCAATTAAAGTTTTATATCATGCAAAAAATGCTGATGTGTTCGTAGATCTTTCAGTCTCGCGGCAAAGTAATGCAGCCGTGTAGGCTGACTATGAATTGCTTGTAATGGGAGCATAGCCAGAAAATCGTTGAGCTGACATGCTGCTTTAACCTTGATAAAGATTTCTATTTAATGGCAGCAGCTTTGTAAACAGCAACTAGCATTCGATCCATGTCAATGTCAAAGTTATCAAAGTAGTGAAAGCTGTGACGTAAGCCAGTATCCAGTGACTTTTGTTCTCCCGCTCGAAGATCTGGGGTTCCTCCTCACATCATAGAAAACGCTCTTGAGGAATAGGATTCAACTAGATTTGTTTAACCTACCTTAGCTGTCGCAACGTTGACTGCCATTGACGTCAGCTATAAACGCTTTGGAATACAAACCTAAATTTGTAGAAACTAAAACAATTACGATAATTACTTACGATGATGTTATAATATTCCCATTTATGAAGGAAAGCGAGTTATTATTATCGTTTTGATACGTACTACTACAATCAGAAATTCACACTATCTTTCAGATCTCTATGAACGAATCTATATGAGAAATTTCAATGACTTCGGACACATATCATGTTTTTACATATTCTAGAGTAAATGTAGCGAGATTATATCTTTTCAGTAAAAACAAATGGGAAATTCGAGGATTGAAAGCTAATGAAAACTATCCTCACTTTTCCCGCCGATTGTACATACTTCCTCATCGTAATTTTTGCTGTCAGCAGCATGTCTCTCTCATTTTCTCTCTCGCTTCGCATCGTTAATTGTTGACATTTTAATGGTCAATATGCAAGAGGTAGTGTGCATAGCGACTAAATTTACACAGTAATTTGTGGTCTTAATATAGGATATAAATCTCAGCTTAGTGCGGGTGATTTATGCCGTTCTATTACCTACCATTGGCGTGATTATTGAGGCAAATCCACTGAGTTACAGTGGTGTTTAAGTTCTTTTCAGTTCTCCGCTCAGCATAAAATTTACATATCTCTCTCGTCATCCGTTCCTTGGGGCACTGTGTTTAAGGATGTCAACAGGTTAAGAAGATTGAATATTCTGAGAGCCCTGATTTGTGGAGCTCATAGGGTTGCAAACCCTCTGGGTGTTATTCAATATACTGGCTCCGTTTCTCATTTGAAATATTACAAATCAGATGCAGACGATAGCAATTATTTCGATGTATTTACTTTACCACACATGAACTCAACTGCAACTACTTTCTCTTTGAGCATCTGGTAGTCGTGTGGCATTCGAAGGTCGCAGTATAATAGAGTTAAGAACTGGGTTTCTTCTTCCGTACGAGTAAATCAAAAAAGGAAAGTCGGTTTTATATTTATCACATTCAGGAGACATACAACACAGTAACCAATGGAAAAAGTACAGAATCTACTGATATCATAAAGATATCTGTCACAATGGAGATCCACTTACAATAACATAAAGGTAACTTTCACAGTAAAGATCCACATATAATAACCTACAGGTAACTGTCACAGTGAAAATCCACTTATGGTAACACAAAGGTAGCTGTCACGGTGAAGATCCACTTATAAAAACATAAAGGTAGCTGTCACGGTGAAGATTCACTTACAATGACATAAAGGTAGCTGTCACGGTGAAGATTCACTTATAATGACATAAAGGTAGCTATCACAGTGAAGATCCACTTATAATGACATAAGGGTAATTGTCACAGTGAAGATCCACTTATAATAACATAAAGGTAGCTGTAACAGTGAAGATCCACTTATATGACATAAAAGTAGCTGTTACAGTGAAGAGAACAAGAGCATTGCCCTAAGTATATATGAATGAATGTTCAGTCATACTATACACTACAAAACAATGGAACTAAGCATTTTGGCACTCCTGATCTACTGCCATCGATGACAATCAGAATCT
>NC_087200.1:114271444-114273944 GCF_015104395.2 Macrobrachium nipponense | reverse complement strand
AGGTCCTCTTACTTGCTGGCTGGAGGTGGCATCGCTCCGACTGGGCCCTCTGTCGTTCCTCTGGTCGCGGCGGCCGCTGGCCCTTGGAGTGCCGGAGGGGGATTGTACGTCGGCACTCGCTTTCCTCCCCTTCCTCGCGGCCTTCCCCTTCCTCTTGAGGGAGGGGGCCCGCGATTTGGTGCGACGCCGTTTTTTGTACACTGGCTGACCAGGTGATCAGCTGCACCGCACCCGTAACAACCCCACTGTCCAAAGAAGGGGCATTGGGCGCGCCAGTGACCCCTACTCCCGCACTGCCAGCAGCGCCCCTGGTCGGTATACCACGCTCCCCCCTCCCTGCGGGCTTCCCTCTGACGCTTGGCACTAGGGCCAGCCCTGGAGTTGGATGGGGCGGGTAGGGCGCGTCTTCCTGTACCAGGACGGGCGGCGGCAGCTACGAAAGGGCGGGAGCAGCCCCACTTCCTTCTTGTTCCTGCCGTGTGGTATCCACTAGCGATTGTATGGCTGGGATAGCATCTTCTAACGGCGCTTGTAGTCCTGCGTTTCCGTAGAGGATACCGATCACACCTGAGGGGAGGGCCTTCTCCAATATATGCCTGCAGTAGGCATCTTTATCGTCTTCCGATCGAGCCAGTTCAGGTGCCAGACTATCATAGTCCTGTGACAGTCGCTCGACAAAAGAGGCCACAGTCTCCCCCACCCTCATCGTGGGGTGGTAGGCTGCCCATAACCTTCTTCGTTCACTTTCCCGGAGGCCAAAACGGCGGATCATTTTCTTTTTGAAATCGCTCCAATCTCCGAAAGAACCATATTTCCCACCTACCATCCTACGCTGAGCATCCCGGTAATTTTCTGTTTGGCAAGCAATACTCTTTCCTCGTCCGTCCACCTTTCCGTAGCGAATTCCACATACGTTAAAAAGGCCTCTACGGAGAGGAAACCTTCTTTGGGCCGCGAACCGTCGAATTCCGGCACGTACCCTCCAAGGACTGGTAATTCTCTTACAGGACCTGGTCTTTTATCTGCGTCCGGAGGCGGAGGCGGAGGCGGTAACATACGTTCCGACGATGGGTACCCCTTGGTTTACACTTTCGCCGTTACTATTCGTGTTTCCCGACGATCCGCTACACGGTCTGCTACTGTCCGAGTCCCTCGCGTTCGTCTGGTTTTCCCCCCCACGCTGTCTCCGTTCCATGAACGCTTTAAGAAATGCATATAGTCCGTCTATTTCTGATCTACTTCGCTACTTACCGGGCTACTTTCTACCGCTCTAGCGTCTCTCACGCCCTCGGCCATCACCGTCAGGCACCTGGGCCCTCGCGCTTCGTGTATTATACACCATTGTACCTCACTGTTTTTCACTTTTGCGGTTAATTATCAAGTTGCACAACCTCAACAACCCACAGTTGGTTAACGATTGACCAATTAGCGTATTGCACTGTATTACGACGCACACTATGGTACCCCACAGATCGCTATATTTAACGTTAATTAGCGCTTCGCAGCGTACCCCACACCTGACACCAAAATTATGACCCCGACCTGGGTCGCGTGGGATTCTTAAGTTACTGTGGGTCATGCAGAAATCAAACGCTCAGTGATTAATTTAACACCGGTCTTATATTCTAATGAATTTACACCAGGGCCCGAGTGAAATGAACTTAATATCTATAGTACCGGCGGGATTGAGACCGAGCGGAAACCGGCAGAGGGCACGAGGGGAATGTGCGTCTTCCCTTCTCTTGACCGACGCTTAACTGCCTGACCCTCAAGGAGACGGCTTGGTTTCCTCTCTCCTCAATACTCCCCAGAAACCCCCGATATATTGCTTCTAGGCCATGATTGGGTCTGGCTGCCCAACGGACTTTTTGGGGGATGTTGGGGGAGGTGACGCTTTCTTCATCTGAGAGAGAATGACCGTTAGCGACCTCATGGCGTCTTGTAAGATGTTCCGATATTCTAGGGAAGTTGTTTTATAAGTCCTCTAGAATGGCTTATATATATATATATATATATCTCGTTGGGTAAAAATTTTGTCTAAGATTATTTGTATTGTCTTCTTCCATTATTTGTATTCTCTTCCACAGGGACATAGGTAAAAAGAGACTCCACATCCAAGCTTACCATAAATAAATCAGAATCTTGCATATATATATATCTATATATTTATATATATATATATATATATATATATATATATATATATATATATTTTGAATATATAAATGGTTATATAGATGTGCAATATATTCATAATGTTGAAGAATTTTTTTTTAAATTGGATAAGAGTTATCCCTTATCACATTTTATAAAAAAGGATGATATTATTTTTTTACCCAACGAGATATTTTATTTCGTCACGGTTTTAATTATGATATATATATATAAATATGTATAAATCTATATATATATATATTATATATTATATATCTATATATCTAACATATATATAATATTATATACATATATATATATATAATAATATATATATATAATATAT
>NC_087200.1:114251444-114266444 GCF_015104395.2 Macrobrachium nipponense | reverse complement strand
CGAGGTTTATGCCGTATTCAAATGTATACTCAGGAGAGAGAATATACAGAGGAAAAGTTTTCTAGAAGATTATGTGTTAGTACAGGGGAGAGGAAAAGCAAGCTGAAGTATGTAATGGCAAGAGGAGGAGTCACTGGATATTAAAGCGATCGTTATTTGGTCTCAGCGTGTTAAAATGTTGTTGCAAATGTGACCGGGTGAGTTCGATAGAAAGGAAGCAACAACATGGATGACAATGGATGGAATGTAGGCTATGGATGAATACAACCGATGAGGTAGGAGTAGATGGGAAAGTTTTGAAATTCCATGACGCGATTATGGGAGTTGCCGGCTAGGTGTTGGACGCAGAAGGGTAGAGAGAAGAACAAAATTAAAAGAAAGGAGTGTTTTATTGAAAGCATTAAAAAAGACCAAAATAACTCATTATTATTTATTATTATTATTATTATTTACAAGTTGAACATTATTCATATGGAACAAGGCCACAGGGACAACTGGCTTGAATTCAATTAAAGCTTCCAATTCAATTAAAGCTTCCAAAGAAAAAGATGTTTAATGAAAAGAAGTAACAGAAAGCATCAGGAAATTAAATGATAAATAAATAAATAAGTAAATAAATAAATAAATAAATAGAAAAGTAAATAAATGAAGCGGACAAAACAACAGAATATGACGGTCTCGGCCACTTTCCTTACTTACTGACTCTTAGGAATTCATATTATTACATTCCCTCCAGTTCCGAACTACGTTAAAAATAGCTCTCTCTTCCAAAACAAGGCCCTACTTTCGCGTCTCACAAATTTAGGCTCCTATTCACAGCTTCATATCACTTTCCATAAATATTCTACCCAAGCACCGAGGATAATTTCCTTTAAGTACATGTACGTATGTATATAATATAATACACACACACATACACGCACACACACACACGCACACACACACACACCACACACATATATATATATATATATATATATATATAGTTATATATATATGTATACATTAATATAATAATATATATATATAATATATAATATATATATATATCATATAATATATATATATGTTATGTACGGTGTGTTGGTCGTGTGTGTTTGTGTGTGTGCGCGTGTGTGTGTGCGTGTGTGTATATATTATATATAATATAATATGTTTATATATATATATATATATATATATATATATAATATAATATTAATATATATTATAGTATATATATATATCTAATAAAAGGAGCCCATAAAAACACCAAAAATGTAGAGAGAAAAGTTACTATATTTCAGAGACTGCTGTCTCTCTCTTCAGGTATATGAATGAGAAAAGTTTACAGAAAAGGTGGTATTTATACCAAGAGATCCGTCCACAAGTAAGCCAATTTAGGTCACCCCCGCTGATAATCTTCCTTTAATCTTCTTAAGCGTTGGTTGAATGAAAACTTCGTCGACGACATCTGAGATCCACCCGCTTTTTGAGATGTTCATTACTTGCTTCTACAAGCAAAAATTCGGGTGTAGTATGGGTAGTCCTTTAAGTCCTGTTTTAGCCAATCTGTACATGGAATACTTTGAAACTCCCAGTAGTAATAAATGCAATAAAACCCAAAAACATGCTGTGGATGAGATACGTGGATGACATCCTAACATTTTGGGATAATAAGTCGGGTAATTTTAATGAATTTCTCTCAAAATTAAACGCATTAGTGCCCAGCATCAAATTTAAAGTTGAATGGGAAACAGACAACAAAATTCCTTTTCTTGATGTTTTAATAATCAGAGACACAACAGAATACAAATTTACCATATACAGAAAACCAACGTTCTCACTTTCATATATTCACTACTTTAGCTATCATGATATTACTATCAAGATAGGTGTAGCTAGCAACCTATTCTTAAGAGCCTTACGAATTTGTTCCCCAGATTTCCTGGAAAAAGAATTTGAACTAATTCGCAAGAAACTTTCATCTTTAAAGTATCCTGACCATATAATTGAGAAAGCAATTCAAAAAGCAAACGTAATTTTCTACCGACCCCCTAAAGACAAGACCAGAGACACGCCCAACAATAAAATAAAAATTCCTCACCTGGAGACGATTAAGAGAATAACCCATACCCTTGGGAAATCGAACCCTTTTGCATTTACCTACCCAAATACCTTAGCCAAATCCCTGATTAACGTCCAACAAAAGACATCTCCCAAAGACTCTGGGGTCTATGATATCCCATGCCAGGACTGTGACCAATCTTACAACGGATTTACAGGTAAATCACTTCCCCAGAGATTAATACAACACAAACGGTCAGTTAGGTATGGACGACAGAACTCGGCTATTTTCAACCATATAAATGAACATAACCACAGAATAAACTGGAATTTGTCATGTGTAATTTATGGCAGCAACTGCCGGTACAAGAGTCCAATGATGGAATCGGCCTTAATAAAAGAGAAGCAAGTAATGAACATCTCAAAAGGCGGGTGGATCTCAGATGTCGTCGACGAAGTTTTCATTCAACCAACGCTTAAGAAGATTAAAGGAAGATTATCAGCGGGGGTGACCTAAATTGGCTTACTTGTGGACGGATCTCTTGGTATAAATACCACCTTTTCTGTAAACTTTTCTCATTCATATACCTGAAGAGAGAGACAGCAGTCTCTGAAATATAGTACTTTTCTCTCTACATTTTGGTGTTTTTATGGGCTCCTTTTATTAGATGGAATTCTGTTGTTACAGAACATTTTTACCAGATATATATATATATATATATATATATATACGTGCAATTAAACTATTCAGTGAACAACACTAACGAACTGCAAACACAACTTTGGGGAATACAATGTCCCAAAGGTTGCGGTTTTGCGGTTTTAATGGAAAACAAGTACTGAAACGTGACGGGAATGTAGGAAAACAATTCATGTTATGAATCGAAATAAGAAAGGATTTGTGCATGTTTAAAAGAAGAAAGAGAGAGAGAGAGAGAGAGAGAGAGAGAGAGAGAGAGAGAGAGAGAGAGAGAGAGATTTAGTTGGCACAGTGCAGGGATTCGTGAAGACTGAATATAAAGATTTTCTATAATAACAATTTATGACAAAGAAAAGAGAGATTTCTGGAGTTTGACTCCAAAAGGGAGGATTCACTTACCGCTCAAAGATGACTAAATAAATGGACGGCGTCTGAAATTCATTTCGGCCTCACTGCCTGGTTTGCGGTACAGCACCCTGAGTCACCTCATGCTCAAATTACTTAAGAGCTTCCAGTTCTACTGAAATAATACAGGGTGTATGTATATATATATATATATATATATATATATATATATATATATATATATATATATGATATATGGTATATATATATATATATATATGTTATATATATATATATATATATATATATATAGATATATATATATATATATATATATATATATATATAGTATATATGAATTTTTACCGCATCACCGTGATTCATATAGTACATGCATTAGGCTACAAATGTCCTTTTAATATCCAATTCCAATTGCTTCTAAGCCTCGGAATAAATATATTTTCCAACGTATGTTAACCACGAAGTGGAATTTTTTTAGTTGATAATAATTTCTCGATTCTTCACACTATTGGATACTCGATGTCACTACAAAGCCAACGACCTAAATGAGGAAAACTGACGCCTGCGACAAGACTCGATCGCGCAACCGACGTGTCAGAATAAGGTTAACTTTAACCGTCTTGATCACAAAGATGGCTGTAAACCTATCCCCGTCCCGTCTCCCCATACATGCATATATCTGTCGAATTCAGTCTTATTTGCTACAGCTGGAATACACCCATCCCTAACATAGTAGCAGTGTTTAAGATTTTATTGTATATGAGGGTGATATATATAATATATATATATATATATATATATTATATATATATATATATATATATATATATACCAGACATACATGTACTTGTAATAATCTCTCTCTCTCTCTCTCTCCATATATATATATATATATTATATATATTTAATATATATATATATATATAATATATATATATAATACATGTCTTTCAACTGACGTACGATGTTAAGCAAGAAGTTATCCAATATCCTTTACTTTGCTGATTAAGCGGGATAAGTTATCTTCCATAAGGCAATTTCACGCAAGAAAAACTTCTCTTTAAATCAAATCGACCACAACAAGAGGAGCGGGGAGGGGTCGTTTTTGGGTGCAAAATAAATGATTTAACAGTAGATTAAACGTCCCCGAAGAGCTCCACTTTTCATACTGGATCCAAGCTAATTCAAATTTTACATCGCATTTAGTGAATTTCTTTTCTAAAGGGCTCCCTAAACTGTGGCGTTGGTTGGATAGCTTGGTTGGTTCTGATGGAATGAACATAAAAACCAAGTACTAAATTTATTAACAGTTTTAGAAACGTGTAATGACATTATCTGCTTGAATACATGGGACGAATAAAATATCAAGCCAGAGCTGGCATTGGAGATGTAAAGAAGACGTTACACTTGTAGAAACAGACTTTTTAGAAAGACAAATGAGCCCAGATCAAACAATTCAAGTATCATCTCGGTAAGGAAAAGAACAAGCAAATAATGGCCCGAGGTTTCTTCGGCACAATTGAGTTTTCTGTACAGCGTATAATGCTGTATGAAACTCTTAGTCACGGTCTGGTGGTGGCCGGTGTTGTTGGAACCTATAGCGCTGACAGACGCACGATCATCTGAAGCTCAAAGGCTGCAATTTGGTATGTCTGATGTTTGGAGGGTGGGTGACAATTTGCTTGTAAGTGGCATTGTCGATGTTTTGGACCGTGGTGATCAACATGCCAATTTGCAGCACTCTAGCCTCAGTAGTTTTTAGAATATGACAAATAGCCATCTCAATAGTTTTCATTTACAGAAAACTAAAAATGAGCACCACTGCACAGTAGAACTGAAAATCTGAGGCCATGTTAACATAAAGAGACACTGGCAACCGGAGAAGTTAGACTCTGTCACACACGAAGCCTTCGGCTCAATACTGTTGACGATGGCTAGTCCATGTTTCCATTATTTTCGCTTACTTGGAGAATAAGCCTACAAACTACTTTGTTGTTGTTGTTGGGGTAGGAGAGGTCTATGGAAGAGCCGACAAAAGGCCTGAATAAGGTGTTTCCCTTTGAGTTAAAGATACAGGAATCTTACGATAGGATATTTATGATATTATAATGAAAATGAAGAAAATAAATAATGTGCATGTCAAATAGTACAGAAAAATTATTTTTAATGAAACAGCTTATTTATGCTATTTTTCGTTGTGAGATAAGGCTCTATTTGATTGCTGATTTTAGCACGTTTTAATTCACATTAAAAGTTAGGAATTTGGTGTTTACAACTTATGCGTGAGAGGAAAATTTTACTCGATCTCTCCGATTTTGGAACGTCAACTGGCGATCAGAGCACTTAAGTCTTCGGAATATTGTCATATACAGTGAGAATACAAATACACACACGCACACACATGTACACACACACACACACACACACACATATATATATATATATATATATATATATATATATATATATATATATATATATAATATATATATATATAGCATGTTGTAATATAATTTTCTATATTTGCACAAGAAGTAATGTATGTAATTTTGATATACGAAGAATATTATGTGTTGTTTAATATCAATTACTGAAGTATTCTATGTAAAGTCTGATCTCGTATGAATTAATCATTTAAATAACGTATGGGGGAAGAAGAATTTACCATCCAGCCATCACGGTTCGGGGGTTATCATCGAAAGATTTTTTGAGATTCGAGCGTCAATCAAAAGTCGAGATAAGAGAATTCTCGCGCTGGTTCTTATGTAACCTGCTCTGATCTGGAGTCGAGTGGAACGATTGCATCAAAGCAGGTGTTGTATAGCAAAGCCCTTTGTTCGAACCTGTCCTTCTCTGGGAGAAAGTTCAGTCTTTCGCCCAAGAGGGAGAACACGTTCAAGTCAGTCATTTAAACTCGATTACGTATCGTCCGCCTTTGGTTTCTTGTAAAGAAATGTTTTGCCTTGATGATGACGTTCTCCTTTTTAGCTGGAATAATCTATGACAGCGGTCGAATAACCGGTGATCCACAGATCACTGGTGGTCCATGAAAAAATATTTTGATGGTCCGCAGAAAAATTGGGACATTATTTCAATTTTTATGTTTTCTTAATCGTCTTCCGGCAACCTTGATACAAATTTAGCATTTTTAGGGCGATTTAGCATTACACATTTGGATCTCGGCTTCAAATAAAAACAGCTCTCCGTCATCTAGCAGCGTCATTGGAGCCAAAAATCAACTAGCTTATTTCAAACAAGCCGGAACAAATATCACACTAAAATGTGTAATACTTAAACGAACTTCAAATTTTAGATTTTTTGTAATAATTAAATTATAACTTTGCTATATTTAATGGGTGCATTTCATATTAATAAAATAAAAGATTTCTGAATATTATTATAATGTAAACGTATTTACCTCTTTTTTTTTATATTAGTGGTCCACCAAATTTAAAACGATACATTAGAGGTTCATGAAGTTCAAAGGTTTGGCGACCGCTGATCTATGGGGTCTTGCTTTTGACTGGAGATATAAAGCATTGTCACTGGCAGACTGGAAATCGTGCCTGTTACATTAATAGTCATTGTTTGTATGGTGTTTTTACGTTGCATGGAAACAGTGGTTATTCAGCAACGGGACCAATGGCTTTACGTGACTTCCGAACCACGTCGAGACTGAACTTCTATCACCAGAAATACACATCTCTCACTCCTTAATGGAATGCCCGAGAATCAAACTCGCGGACACCAAGGTGGCACGCGAACATCCTACCGACCACGCCACTGAGGCGCTTTACATTAATAGTTATATCGTCTCTCTCTCTCTCTCTCTCTCTCTCTCATTTTGATATTATAACTTGAAATATGTCAGTCCCTCCGTTTAGGTAACTTCTTGTGAGATCTGATACCCATAGCAATTAGTGTTTACCCAAGTAACGGCGCCTTTTCAGTAGTAAGGTATTTTTGGTAATGGCCAGAACTGCAGTTAAACAGGTATTTTATCTAAAATTATACCATGATATAATTTGAAGTAGATCATTTGAATTGGATGGTCTCATACGAATGATTAGGAGACGGGTCAATAAAATAAGGGATTTGTACTACCTTACATTCATATTTACATTTCAAGTGAATTAACATTAATATCATTTTCAATTTTTTGTGTAATTTTGTGTTCTTAGTGTCATTTGAATTATTTGCTTACTCTTTTTTAATCTAATACTTTAACACATTTTGTCTTTACAATATCTTAGTTTTTTTCAAGATGCTTATTTAACTTTGTTTAACATATTAGCTTTCGATGATTCGATTTTGTTTCTTATCTAAATTCGAGCATTCATTAGGTTTTGTGTTTTCAAGTCATAGTAGTTTTTCTTCAAGGTAAAACTGTGAATTTTGATGAAAAATGTCGCGTTATAAATGTTTGTCTTTAAAGTTTTTACAGTAGTGTCTCAGTCATTGACCAGTGGCATGAAAAACTTTGTGAGTAAGCTATAGTGATAAGTTTCGCTCCTTCAGTTTTCACTGTAGTGGCTCGAATCGAGGAGACAGTTACAGTTGTTCAGAGCTTAAAGGAGTGATGGATGCCCTTTGAATAATTTTAGATTATTTTGATAAACCTGAATATATGTTTATCCCTCACCTTGCTGATCATCCTTTTAAGGGATCACTGTTGCCTTTAGAGTATTCAATCATATTTATTTATTACGAGAGTTCAGTTATCTGGATGTAGTGAGGTAGGTTTTGAATTCTATGATTGGTAAGTGTAATACCCGGTATTTTGAACACTTCGTGATAATATATAGTGTGTATACATACACACACACACACACACACACACACACACACACACACACACACATATATATATATATATATATATATATATATATATATATATATATATATAATATATATATTGTAGGCCACTGGGCTGCTCCCGGCTTCCTAGCCCTCATTTCAGCCAGTTGTAAATGTGTATTATGGGGCATGTGGCTATCAGTTTCACCCGTACCTTTCTCGTGCTACCTAATTCAAGAGGAGAAACGGTCATTATTGATAAGGAGATATTGCAAACCACCATATTATTATTTCCTGGTCAAGCCACTCAACTGTTACACAGTTTTTAATTAGATCCTAAGTATAAGTATTTGAACAAACTACTGGGGTATATCTTTTTCCTGTCACACGCCTTACAACTTTCTTCTCTTGAGATAACCATAATGTTAGTGGAGTATGAGCTAGAAGGTGGAATATAGTCCCCACAAATCAGAGTTGGTATGGAATTACTCTGGAATTTTTGTCCATTCAATTTTAGGGGTAACATTATTTAGTCATATTAGCAAGCAATATAATATAAGTCGTGTCGTGCCGTTTATCTGTTTGTACGCAATTTCTAACTTACCGTAAAGCTGAATTTAACGTGGAAATCAAGACACTGCATGAATAACGTAGATATTACTTAGAGACTGTGATCTCTCTTGTAAACACATGAATTTACATAAATGCCCCACATTTCGTTCACTGCAACGTCACTCAACAAAATAAAATTGTTCAAAAGATATGTCATTAGTATGTAATCATTTTAGAAGCGCACTTTGAAAATAAAAAACAAGATATCTATATCTGATGAGTATAAGTGTGTTCCAGGGACTGCGAAACACAGTTTCAATATCATGCAATAAACAATAGAAAAATACGTCTAAAAAGTGGGTTACTCGCTGTGGTCTTATACATGCGTTGTGTGTTATTCCTTTCGGAGTTCAAGAAATAAGTGACTGGAACTCCTTTGATTTATATGAGGGTAATATCACATCTTGCAATAATTTCTAAATAAAACTTGAAATATAAAAGTTCCCATGGTTATTCCCAAAAATTACATATTTTATAATGTTATTTCATGTATAGGTAATGGCTGATATGCTTTACACAAAAGCTATTGATTTCATTCATCAATATAGAGTAACTAAACCAGTCGTAAGGCGCTTTGCGTCGTATCGTGACGTCATTCATTCATTTCAAATACCAATTAGGAATTGCCCCGTATCATGGCTGGCTGATTTGATGAGAGTTAAATGTGTGCTTAATGCTCAAATGCCTATATAGCGATCAGTGTGGGTGTGGAAAGGAACGGGAAGTGAAGGGGAGAAAGGATAAATGGAAAGATGCACTGGAAGGGGAAGAGAAAAGGGGATGGAAATAGCTTAGGTCAGGGTAGGAGGGGATGGGTCTTTGCTTTATTTCTAAAACTCAAATTGACCACGATTTCGAATTCCAAAAATCGCACCTGAAAATTGAGTTCCGACAAAGTTGTGCCGAATTTCAAATTTGAGACGAGAATTTTAAAAGCTGTAAGGTTTCTCAAAGGAACAAAGGTTTTCTGCTTTTCATCATAATTAAGAGCTTTGCACTAAATTCAACCTTCCACGCACGTAGTACCGCGGTGACCTAAAAATAACTGAAACTTACATGGCAATGATGCTGAAATTTGCTTCAACTACCGGTACTTCACACAGCAAGCAGCAGTTAACGCTTTACTACTCAGTAATTTTCCTAATAAAATCCTGCAAATTTTACGACGTTTGGTACTTATGTCAAGTATTACATATTTTATTCGTACATTGTCAAAAAATTTGGTCTGAGACATCTCATTCTGAAAGCATTCAGTTTAGTGGAACTGTACTGTCTCTTAAATTGAAGTAAATATAGAATTTAGACCAAACGCCAAGCACTGGGACTTATGAGGTCATTCAGAGCTTTAACGGAAATTGACAGTAAAAGGTTTGAAAGGAGCACCAGGACGAAAACCTCGCAGTTACACTATGAATCAATTGTTAGGAGAATGTGGACAGTAAGGAACGAAAGCGGTTGCAGCTGGGGGTCGAAGCCACGCAGCAAAGAACCTAAAATAATGCCTAAAGTGAACCGCATGAGGTGCACTGATGGCACTATCCACCTACAAGGGGGATCAAGGCTTTTGTATTTAACCATTTTCATTCGTTTTTATCATTGCTCATCTGAAGACTAGGCTTTATGCAGAGATTTATGGTAACAATTTATTTATCTAGAGATTATAGACTGATGTAGTCGACTTCGGACCCATTAATGTCCGAAGCCGTGTTACTAACAAATTTAGTCGGAACAAACGATGCGCTAGAAAAATACTGCTTTGCTTCAAGATAATTCCATTGCAGGCAAAATTCAGAGTACCTGTAAAATTACTGATGCACTGAAGATGAAAGATTTACTGCTCAACAAAATTGTTGACATCAACGGCGGGTAGAAAGGCCAGTCAACTCATATTTGAAATGCTTGACATACACGCTGAGAGACCAGCAGTAGGCTAAGGGTATTTATTAATTAATTTCATTGCTGACAATTTACTTCTATTTTAAGACGCACAAGCCCTAATTTTATTCGACTGAATTTCATTACTATTTGAAATCAACTCCTTGTTAAATGAAAATAAAATGGGCGGAATTCATAATAAACGCTGCTTTTTATCATTTTTTTCATTCATATTTTTTCAAGTATTTAGAAAGCCGTATGATGGGTAGTTTCGTCGAACTAAATACTCACAGGAGAAGCCTTTCGATTCCTAATTTTAGAAGTGCCACTTTTCTCAAACCCCCCAATCAAGTCCATTGAATAGTCTTACATGTTTAAAGGAAATGAAATTGATGAAATTATTCTGTGGACAAATTTCTAGCTCTGGTTTGTGTTGTTCTTTTACTATTACGTTATTTTCTATTTTCCTGGACATACGTTCAAGCTTTTGGAGGTTAAGTTTGCTAGCCTAATCAATTATCCAAGCACCTTCTTTCTGTAACCTTTCCTCGCCTGAAAGAGTAGGTGGAGGATGACCTTGTCATCTGCGATTCAGTACATCGATGCAAGTTACAGATCAAATCGTAGCTGGTCGCCCAAAAGGGAGCCTTTCTTTCCTGTGGCACAAATCGTTAGACAACATGGTAAATGTGAAGACCTACAGGAGTGACAGATTGCTGGGGCTTCAAGTGACAGTATGGAACTCTAAAACCCTAATAATTAATGTTTGTAAGTCCTGGGAAAATAAAAATAATTTTGATCAATACTGCATGATCCTAGGTGAGTTACACAGTATTATTCACGATTCTCCTGCTGATCATCATTGTATTATCGGGGACCTTAAATCTCACCCCCACAAAACAATTAGCTTAAAGAACTAACTCGCTTTTGTCAAAATCATGCTCTCCAAATTAGCGGGGCAATACTCGTCCCTCCATTCTCCTATTTCTATGTACAAAATAGAACGGAAACAATTACAACCTCCTGGCTGGACCATTGCATCACGTCTCCACAAATTCATGATTCTATCGTGACCTGCAACATTCGCTACGAACTTGCAACAGGCTACGATCACATCTCTTTCCAGGTGGCGTTCAGTACCCCATCCCTCCCTAACTGATCGCCCACCAGCTGTTAACTAGGATTGTAAAAACCAACAGAAAATCAGATACTTTAGGTTGACCACGGAAACCAGGTTGCGGTCAATAGTTCAACCGGCAGACGATCTGAAAGAATTCTATTCGAACGTAATTTCTGCCATGCATGCTTCCGGCAGGGTTACCTTTACATTTCGTCAATGTAATTCTCGTAATATACCTGGATGGAATGACTTGGTTACAGATCTGTATTCATATTCACGGGAAATGTTTTTACTGTGGACACAAAATGGTAGCCCGATGGAAGGACACTGCATTGCTAATGAGACGGGCAAAAGCGCAGTTCAAGCTTGCTCTCAAGCACTGCATAGTAAATGAAAAGCAACTAAGAGCCGATGCAATGTCTAGAAATTTAGAATCCGGTTATTATCCTCGTGTTTGGAAAGACATCCATTATTACGGACGACCTAAAAGATGACTTAATCTCTACTTTGCAAAGTGTCATCTACAGAATCTGTCATCATTATTATATTGCTACAATTATTGTATTACCGGTATTTTGCTTTTTTTTCATTATTACTGTGAAGATTATCAGTATAAAGTTTTTCTACATTCAATTTTCGTTTTTAGCCTTCTGGACCAGACCACTGTAACCACCTAAGGTCTCTAGCTGGAATTTAATTATATACAATCTGTTCACTAATTGTTATAATTTTCAATGTTTCTTTTAAGTATTCTCAATATTATTACCGTTATTACCATCATTATGATTACCATCTGTTATACTACTTCTGCAACTGTATGAATATTGCCGATTAATAATTTTTTATCAAGTTATTTCATGAAAGTATATTCACTTGCTAATAATTGTGCACTTTCAGTAAATGGCAACGACTTGCATTGTATTGTAGGGTACTGGAAGCAAGCACCATTTCAGTCTCAAACAAACCATCGATACTTTCTGCTTATGAAATTATGTTTGCAATACTATCAACTTTGGCACTAGTAAGTCGGGAAGTTGGCATGCAACGCGTGAAACATGGTCAGGGAAACCACCAGGTACTGCGTAGGAACTTTAGTTTCCTTGACTTATTATAACCTCTCTGGATCAGATGGCAGCGTCCTTGCCTTATGCAGGAGTTCTGGGTTCGATCGCAATGTGAGGTCGAAATCAGAGATCAAAAGAATCACATGGATGACCCACCCTAGACCTACTGTGCAGGAGGCTATTATTTTTACAATGTTTATAAAAGTTGCTTTGGCTACAGGGGCCAAATATTTTCATTTAAATCTTGTATTTCCTCTGGAGGTCATTAAGAGCTGATAGAATTTTTTTTTCCATTTTCTTTTCAACATTCAATTTCATGAAGGTAGAATCAATACGATTTGAAGAAAAACTAACATAATGATTCACAGCTCTATCGTTATTGCCTTTTGATTTTTTTTTGAGGAAGAAAAAAAATAACAACGATTTTTAATATACCTCAATTATCGGAGAAATAAGGAAAAAGCAAAAGAGAATTAATCATACAAGTATCTAATTTCCCAGACATTAATAGATCTTTAAGCTCAAAGGTAACGTATAATTTAATGCATAATTTCAGTGCAATTAATGTTGGAATGGAATCCCCTCTAAAGTATCGAAGAGGCAAATTCATTGGAATTCAATATCACTTCAGTATCATTCAAATTAACAAAATCAATAGCATTGCCTCTTCTCTTATTTGGCACTAATGAAAAAGAGTTGACTCTGAGTTGTATTAATTTTTTTTGGGTAGTCCTCAATATTCCATTTAAGAAATATAAAAGTGATTTCGAAAAAGTTAATGATATCCTTTTCATGTGCAGAATCCAAATTTTCAAAAAACCACTTTTCATGTGCAGAATCCACATTTTCAAAAAAACACTTTTAATTTGTATATTGGATCTTTATGGAGCTAAATTTGATAGTGTACTAAATTGCACTGTCGAGGTTAGCACCAACGATCGGCTCCCCTTTCTCGACGTCCTTGTAACATAGACAGAAAATGGCCTCCGCATTTCTGTCTATACGAAGAGGACCAATTTGGGACTGTGCCTCAACGGGGATAGTGATTGCCCTACCAGGTTCAAGAGCACCATCGTCAGGGTCTTTGTGAAAATGGCCCTCTCCCATTGTTCTACCTGCCAAGGATACACGCTGGAGCTTCATAGAGCTTCACAGATGCTTGTTAACAACGGGTATTCTAGTAAGCTCGTCAACCGAAAAGTGTGCACCGCCCTCGAAAGATGGTACTCAAATGAGGAAGAAAACCCACAACCCTGCCCCACTGAGAACATCAAGATACATTATAAAGACTTCGTGCACTCTCAGTACCATGAGGAGAACTCAATGAGGAAGATCATCAAGGAGAACATCCTCCCCACTGAAGAAAGCAAGATGTTGGACCTCATAATATATTTAGAAGAACAGAAGAAAGAGAAAATTGATTATGAAAAATAACCCATCACCGCCTACAAGAGACCTCTTCAAGCAGATGAGGGTAGCATACCAATTCATATGCCCTGCCCGAGTATTTCCTGGCAATGCATTGGTATGACTTGCGAAGATGATCTCTTGTCTCACCCAAGAAGGGGTCATCAAGAATCACGTCCTCACCACCAACCAAGCTGTAATCTCCCACGACAGCATTATCCACAATACAAGAATAATAGTGAGAGCACCCGACCCTCGCCGCCAGTGCCTTCTGGAATTGCTACTCATCCAGGAGCAGAAGCCTTCTATGAATACTACACAGGAGGCCTTTTTGTTCCTGATCTGCATACGAAGGAACACACCTGCACGGGCAAACAACATCATATCGCTGCCTGAAAACACCCCAATTCATATGCCCTGCCCAAGGATGTCCTGGCAATACATTGGTATGACTACAATGGACCTTGTGAAGAGGATCTCTTGTCACATCTAAGAAGGGGCCATCAAGAACCACGTCCTCACTTCCAACCAAGATGCAATCTCCTGCGACAGTATTATCCACAATACAAGAATGATAGGTAGAGCACCCGACCCTCGCTGCCGGCGCCTTCTGGAGGTGCTACTCATCCAGGAGCAGAAGCCCTCCATGAATACTACACAGGAGGCCTTTTTACTCCTGATTTGCATACGAAGGAACACACTTGCACCGACAAACATCATGTCACTGCCCGAAAACGCCCCAATTCAGGAGAACAATATCAGAATAATACCAGTAGTGACGTCATGCAACCAATGGCCAATCAAATTTCGGCCCACCGTGACGTCATGGTACTGAGAAGATCGGGATGACTGCAACACGCTCGCGCTCGGGTGCTGGCTTGAACCAACAGCCCGGCAGCCAATCATAAATCAACACCTCAAGTTAGTAACCAATAAAAATGCAGTGGCACGAAGACCACCCACTGCACTGCCAGTACATACACAAACGGACTCGCCCTTCAGTTCAGCCT
>NC_087200.1:114238944-114246444 GCF_015104395.2 Macrobrachium nipponense | reverse complement strand
TATTTTCTATTGAAAGATTTTAGTTTATACCATCATCACGGTTGAATTGTCAATCAATTAGACCAATATCGATGGAACAATCACTGCTCTTAATTTGAATATAGTTTAACGCAATGAAAATCATTCTCACTTCGTAATTTGTTAAGTATTTATCTTATTTGCCTTTGTATTGTCTTTATCTAATTCGTTTTGGTCAGTTATTCTCTCTCTATATATATACACTTACCTGTATATATATATATATATATATATATATATATATATATATATATATATATATATATATTTTTTTTTTTTTTCTTTCTTTCTTTCTTTCTTTCTTTTTTTGGCGTACCAGGATCCTTTTCTTATTTAGGCTTTGTGTTTGTAACATTTCTCTCTTACAACTATGACAATAAACTTACTTTTAATAATAATGACAATGCTTAAAGGATTTGAAAGTAGCGCAAATTATACGCTGATTATGCAATTATCAACTTCTTGTGACGGTAAATGATGCGCAACTTACGGTTATAATAGTCAAGTAGAGATACATTTGAAATAACACGGAAGAAAGCGAGCACTAGTTCTCATTAGTTGAAAAGAGGAAGCGAACTATCCATGGCCTTCTGTTTATATACAGTATAGTCAGTTGGTTTTTCTTCCTCCCTCACGGGGAATGGCGTAGTATAGACAGTTACTTAGAACATTTCCTCACTCTCTCTCTCTCTCTCTCTCTCTCTCTCTCTCTCTCTCTCTCTCTCTCTCTCTCATAGAGAGCTCCTCTCTATAGGCGGAGGAAGGGTGTTGAGTAGGGAATTCGACTTCAGTTTGTTTACTTTTTTATCTCTTTTTCTTGCGTATTCACGATGGTTACGATGAGATATTCTAGAACACACAATAAGTTACTACCTTCAAGACTGTTAATAACACTTGGCATGTGTATTATTTATGTTATCCTCGTTTTTATTCAATTTAATCTTGAAAAATTCATCTTATTCTTTTCCACCATTAACTACAGTTAGTTACAACTACAGTCTCTTGCAAGGAAGTGACTGGGATATTTCTCTGCATAGCCTAACCCATATGTGAATTTTTTGTAAACCTCGCTATCTATTACATCTCTTTTCGAGAAATTCTCTCTCATCTAAAACGAAAATGCATACTAAATCTTTTGACGTAATACAAAGACGTACGTATTATATACTCACACGTCAATGTATCAGAGAGAGAGAGAGAGAGAGAGAGAGAGAGAGAGAGAGAGAGAGAGAGAGAGAGAGAGAGAGAGAGAGAGAGAGAGAGAGAGAGAGAGAAATACTGCAACCACATCCATAGATAAATATACCACTCACCTAAGTGGGAAGAGTCATATCCGTCGATAGACATCTAAGTATATGAAGTGTAAATTTGTGAGTTTCAGAACTAACAATTACTAAATAAATAAATAATTAAAAACCGAGATATTCATTTCATCCCAAAAGCAAACACGCGTCATTAAGGCAAACTCGGCGGAGTTTTCGAGAACTCTTATCGACGCGTCTTGGTTAATTTCGAAATTCTCTCCTGGGAGGCAGATCATTACGGCTCTAAAAAAGCAATTACAAGTAAAGGGCGAGGAAAAGCGAGGCCAGGCGAGGCAATAGGAGCAAAAGCCTCCGAGAAAAAAAAAGAAAAAAAAAGGAAAGGCATCACCTTTCAGAAGCTCAACTTGAAGGCGCTTCTTTCCGGCAGTTGAAGACGGAGGAAAGTTTTCAAAAAGAGGAAGAGAGGAAGATGGAAGAGACGGAGATTGAATGGCAAAGGAATAAGGAAGAAAAGAAAGTCAATGTCACTGGGATGAGGAAGAGCAAAAGGAAGAGGAAGAGGAAGAACAGGTATTCAAAATTAGTGAATGTTGACGAGCGAAAACGAACAACTTCCTTCTGACCTGATACTCTCAAGTCGTTTGTTTCAGTGACAGAAAACAAATAAGTCGGGGAAACCAGAAGAAATAATCGTGAGAGAAAATGAGAATTAACACATTAAAACAGGGAAAAATCAAATAAATAAAAAATGAAAAACACTGTGGCAACGAAGAACCAAAATAGCTAACTCCTACCAATTTTCTTCTTCCTCCTTCCCACCCACCCCGTTCTTCTTCTTCTTCCTCTTCTTCTTCTTCTTCTCCTTCTTCCTCATGCATGAGGCGTTGCAGAGCCTGTTTGCCTATTAGCGCTCATCAGTCCTGTCATGGGACACCAAACAAAGATTTCCTATAATTGGAAGGAGGCGGTATCATCTTCAGACCTTAATAAGAACACCCTTTAACTTACCACCGCAAAATGAAGATATTCCCAGAATTTTGCTTCTGTTCCAAGTAAGCAAGGGATTTTGTGGGGACCTAGAGAGGCGTTTACACAACACGAAAATTGCAATCCTGGCTGAGCTGTAGCATCTCAAAATATCGCCAAGTTATATAAAAACAGTGCTATTGCCAAGGTTATTGGCATCCTGATCGATGTTGATGTATGATTCTCTCTAAAAGCAAACCCAATTAGAGTTGAAACGGACTCACGATAATAAATGGAACTCAGGTCCAGCGTACAAGAATACATCGTCTGCTGTTTCCGTGCAGTTGGCTTTTATGAATTCCAATTTACCAAAATGGCAATAACAATAAACAATACATGCGAACAACAATGGAAACACGTTCAAACGATGGAACACATGTCAGACATATTCCTACGTTCTTGGAAGAAAAAACACCAAGGGATTATATATTCCTACTTTCTTAGAAGAAAAAATACCAAGGGATTTTATATTCCCACTTTCTTGAAAGAAAAAACACCAATGGATTATATATTTTTAACTAATTTACACATAAGGGAGGAAAACAGAAAACAATGAAAATTTTGATGCGGCCAAGTGAGATGGTATCAACGCAAATTTATATGAAGAACGAAAGGCGTGAAACAGAACTAATTTAAAATTAAAGACTTAAATAACTAAGAAAAATGAACCTTCTGTCAGCCGAACAGACCCTACAAAAGCCCCTGCAAAATCAACAGTGATGCATATGAAAATAAATGTATTAAAGATAACATAAAATAAACAAAAATACTGAATGACAAAAAAAAAAAAAAAAAAAAAAACTCCTTAATAGATAACTCGAAAGTGATACTCTTATAAAGAAAATCGTCGTAAGGAGAAAGACACGAGAGAATGATAATACAAAATCGCTTCAAACTAAGCAAAGCTCTTTCTTATTAAAATACAAGATTAAGACAAGAAAATGAGATTGATTTCCTTGCTCACCGAATAATAAGAAAAAAAATATTTACTGATCAGAAGCACTTCATCTCAAATAAACATTTAACTAATGTAGCGATGATGACAAGTTTCATTGCATACACTCAACGCAGTAAATCATCATACAATAAATAAACAAGAAGGGCAGCTGCCAACAGAAAGAAACACATTAACTTCTGCTTCTGATGATAGTTTGACGTGTGGTGCTCTCTCTCTCTCTCTCTCTCTCTCTCTCTCTCTCGCTCTCAGTCTTTATCCCTCTCTACATCTCGTCTCTCTCTCTCTCTCTCTCTCTCTCTCTCTCTCTTGAAGAATAAGAAAAGGAAGAAAAAGACTCCTCATTTACATTTTGCATTAAGGAAAATTGGAAGTTTTATTTTCTGAAGAAAAATGAAAAGCTTTAGTTGCTTAAAAATAAGTACAAGTTATATTTTCCTTACATTCATACGAATAGTTACAATGCACGTGCAAAGTGGAACTGACAATGAAATACGAGATTAATATCTTTTCATCGCAACTAAGTCTTCTCCAACCTAACGTAGAGCGTTTCACTTATTTCAGACTTATTGTTCAGTGAAAGACATCAACTCGTCATGGTAGATAGCCCATTTGGTTTTTGTTTTCTGCAAATATTCAGAGCCTGGCTTCACTCCAGACTATGCTATTAATGCAATTAATTACATTATGAAAGTTCTCTAGTGCGCCAGGAAGGATGTCAGTTTAAGGTAACTGAGGCCATGTGAATAGCCCTAAAATTAGTAAATATGTCATCTAGGAGATAATCATAGTGTGCACAGTCATATCACAATCACGTAAATGTGATCTGATATTGCCAACCATACTGATTTTTAATAGGGCCTATTATTATTATTATTATTATTATTATTATTATTATTATTATTATTATTATTATTATTATTATCATCATAATTATTAGGGGAAAACTCTCTATCACGAGAGTATATATAATGTTCTAAAGGGCCCATAATAATAAAAAGTGTTAAGAGTCCGTGTATAATTTTTAAAACTTTATAAAAAGTTTTCGAACCCTTCCCTGAAGATGAACTCAGGGAAGGGTTCGAAAGCTTTTTATAAAGTTTTAAAAATTATACACGGACTCTTAACACTTTATTATTGTGGACCCTTTAGAACATTATTATAACTATTGTTATTATTATTATTATTATTATTATTATTATTATTATTATTATTATTATTATTATTATTACTATTATTATTACAAAAAAATCCGCACCCCTGACAAGAGAAGCCGAATTCTACAAACCCAACGACCCCAAGATGGAAAGCATCACAATACTAAAAAAATCAATCAAGAATAAATGTGAAATGGAAATGACAGCCAGACACGAACATAAGTAACACAGTAAAAAAAATAAAAAATAAATGAATAAATAACAAAATTTAAGAAGACTGGGGTAAAGACGTGCCACCCTGGCCAATAACAAAATTAAGAATAAAAATACGAAAGTTTGAAATCCTGAAATTTCAGCGATTCAACTATGGGATTTTACGCACGCATTAATCCATAGGTAAAATATACTATATATATATATATATATATATATATATATATATATATATATATATATATATATATATGTATATATATATATATATATATATATATATATATATATATATATATATATGCATACATGCGTGTGTCTGTGCGCATAGATATACATAATCGGGATGAGTCATTAGGCTGCAGGCAAGCAGCTTAACCCATGGCAGACCACCACTAGCACATATTTACATCAACCAGATTTGGTTAGCTCCCAAGATTTAGTATGAAGTTCTGACAATCATGGACATATTTATGGCATACACGTTGCATCAAAAAGTATGTGTTAAACAGAAACTATGATAAGAAGAAAAAAATCTTGTCATGCAGTTCTAAGAAATAATCTTCTTTTTTTAATTACTTTAGCAGAGGTTTTATAAAATCATAAAATATTTTTCAGATCTAATAAGCTTTTTTTTCATCACTGGAATACACTGCAAAAAAAATTGAGATGTATTGTAGACAAACAGATCAACAAAAGATAAAACGAAAAAGAAAAAAACTTTGACAGAAATAAAAATCAAATTAACCGTTTCTATGATCACAAGCAGTCATTCTACCAAATCGCGCAAAACATAATTGGTTAATATTTCATACGCCTTGTCCAATCTCACTTTTTGAAGTATCCTGTGGACAGGCATATAGAAAATTGAATGATTCCTGAACCTACATCTCGAGAATACAAATGATATCTAGTAAATATTGTGAAATGCATGCATAAAAAAAAACAAATAAATAAATCCTTTGTTCTGTAATCAACTCCCCCATCGTCCACAAAAGTTAGTACAAATTTTCAGGAACTGTGTGGCTTACCTCGTGGTCAGCAGATTAAGAAAAAGGGAGGTATTGATCGACCACAGTATCTAAATCAATCATTTTGGTACAAAACTGATCTCTCCACAAAATTCCATCACAATTGGCTAATAACGTTGTGACATTTTTATGGACAGATAGAAAAATCTAAAATCGAATCATAAAAGCAATTTAAGATTAGCAGCTTTGCAGACCAAGCTCAATCATGACTCATACAAACCGATCAACAGTTTTTGAGATACTTATGGTCCTTGCCCAATGATTAAATATTAAAAAAAAACTCTTGAAGTATCCGGTTCCTCTTGTAAATGAATCAGCTCTACTAGACACACAGCACAACTTTGTTCAATATATTCTTAAACTCCAACGCCAGCTTTTGAAAAATGCTTGTCAATAGAGATTTGCATAAATTGATATGGGTGAATAAACAATAACTATCCACAAGCAACACACAAACACACACACACACACACACATATATATATATATATATATATATATATATATATATATATCTATATATATATATATATATATATATATATAGATAGTATAGCGATAGATAGATAGATATATTTATGTAAATTTTTATGTGTTTGTGTTTATCATTTAGACTTAAATTTTAGAGCATTTGCCATAGATAACTAGACCTCCTATCTTTTCTGCTGCCTCACAGTTAGGATACAAAGACTTGTGGTGACAGCAGTATCCAAAAGGATAGAAGAAATAAATAGATTAAACAGTCATAGTTGCAATTACATATATCATTCAAATTTATACAAAGTTTCCTGGGGCTGGAACAGGCTTATGCTCACCATCGAAGCAGTGTTTAAGTTTATGTTGAGTTTCAGAACTGCAATCCATCTACCTATCAATAAATAATATATATGTGTGTGTGTGTGTGTGTGTGCTATTTGGGCAAATTTCATCTCTTATGAAAATTCTACTGAAGTTAATGACAATGCTTGTGGATGCTATCATTTTTATCAAGACTTTGAATGAGTCTTTACTTCTCTTCAAGCAAGTTTCTCAGGAATAAAGAAAAATGATTCAAGATTCTTTCCATTTACTTATTCTAGTCGTCGGACGGTTTCTTCGCTCATCGGCAATGTCTTTAGAAGTAAATTTCAAATTGACATCAAAGGTTTTTATTACTGCATGCGGACTCCCAAATTTTAAACATGACTTCATTGGGATGCTAAATTGGGCGGCGGGTCTCACTCTCTTGCTGGTGGTCTGGGCGGCAGAAGGGCATTCCTGGTGCTCCGTAGGACGCGTCCTATGGTGCGGTTTGCAGGATAGGGCGTGGGAAAGGGCGTGATTCCCGTTTCTGGCCTATAGTCTTGATTTGCCTCCTTGTCAGTAGTCTCCCTTTGAATTCTCACGGATGTTCTGTGGTTTTCTTGAAGAAGGAAGGATGAAGCCCACGTTCCTCGGTATGTTTACAACAGGCCAGTGTTGATTTATGGTCACAGCTTCTGCTATTTGCAGTATGTGGAACAGGGCTTCCCTATGCATGACCTCTGTGATTTCGAATAATTCCTCTAGTTTCGGTTTAGGGTCGTGTTGAAGTATTGCCCCCTGGTTGCGGTGAGGTTGCAATCGCGTACGTTTAGTAGTAGTGGTGGCTCCTATGTAGTAACTGCTGAGGACTTGACATGTCGCTTTGGTACATTTAAAACTGTATACTACAATGGCCAACTCCCACATCTCTCTACGGGGGACATGCTCTTTCACATTACAGGGGTGCTGACTAGGTTCGAGTGGCCGTAGACACGTAAGGAAATACTTTGGTACTTCTGGCAATTATCCTCTTCATGGTCTTGGCCTCATCT
>NC_087200.1:114221444-114236444 GCF_015104395.2 Macrobrachium nipponense | reverse complement strand
GAACGTTGTGGCTATAGTAGATTCACATCAACCGTGCATTTGATGTTTAGGCCAGTTCCTTACGACGCTCCTGATTGGCTGTTGATAAGCCAATCACAGGGCTGGAAATTCCCATTCTCTCGAGAGAATTAACATGGGATACGTCTTTCAAAAGTATCCATCAGGAGAGGTGGAACATACATCCTGTCAATGTGAACTCTCGAGAGAGACTGAGAGTTTCCAGCCCTGTGATTGGCTTATCAACAGCCAATCAGGAGTGTCGTAAGGGACTGGCCTAGACATCAAATGCACGGTTGATGTGAATCTAATATAGTATCAGGTAATTATGGGAAAATTGTTTTGATTTATCTATCTGTCCGTCTGTGTTTCTGTCTGTCTATAATCATACATACATACATACATACATACACACTCATATATATACATATATATATAGTTATATAGTTATATATAGTTATAGTATCAAAGCAACGCGCTCATAACCATGAAATTAATTGCATTATTAAAATGTTCATATAACCATATTAACGCATAAATGCTAAACGTGCAGAGTATTAAAATTGAATAAACCCTTCATTCTCATCACGAAATTGCTTATTCAATTATATAAAATAAATTGAGAGGTAGCAGCATTTATTCCATACAGTGGATTCATAATACAACGTAACATATCAAACTGGTGCTTTGCTTTTGTACGAATGTGTTTTTACCCATTATTCTGAAATCGCATAACACAAACAATTACTGTTTTAAAAGTGCTCCGTGTTTAATAATAATAATAATAATAATAAATAATAATAATAATAATAATAATAATAATAATAGGGTCAATATCGATGCATATATTCAGCTTATACAGATAAACTATGATAT
Organism: Macrobrachium nipponense; assembly: GCF_015104395.2. Classification (NCBI taxonomy): domain Eukaryota; kingdom Metazoa; phylum Arthropoda; class Malacostraca; order Decapoda; family Palaemonidae; genus Macrobrachium; species Macrobrachium nipponense. The sequence goes on along the minus strand of NC_087200.1, from coordinate 114,235,571 downwards.
CATAGTCATCAAAGTCATTCTCTCTCTCTCTCTCTCTCTCTCTCTCTCTCTCTCTCTCTCTCTCTCTCTCTCTCGTTTTCTTATAGCGAGCTTTCGTCTGGAGCTGCCAGACATCCTCTAGCTTGTTTAATTAAGTAGTAAAGAATAATAATAATAATTATTATAATAACTATAATAATAATAATAATTATTATTATTATTATTTATTTCCCCTCATTCTTACGCAATAATTTGAAAACCTATCGTGCACAGATCATTATTGTTCTGTGAGTAAATCAGATTAATTCAAAAATTCTTCAAGTCTTGCTATAATTATTTGTCTGCTGAGAACAGATACCAATTATCCAAAAGAGAGAAAAAAGCGTCAGTGTACCCTCGGACTTGTGGAAGACAGAATGATAAAACACGATGTGATCCAATCCAAAGGAGATTAATAATTACAGGGTCACAGCCAGATTTAAAATAATTAAATCTGGAGCAAGGGCGGATCCAGACGCACATAAGAGCGGCGAACATACTCCCGAAGTTTAGACTTATATACATATGCATATATATAAACGCATATATGTGTATATATACATATATAATGTATATAAATAAAAGTAATGCCACAGAGAAAAATGAAAAACGAGAACTGCCTGAGATCTTTCGGTTTTTCACTTTCCACCGTGGTATTGCCTTCATTTATACATAACATCACGTCCTATATATTTCATGATTAAGTTAATGATATATATGCATATATATGCATATATATCTCTCTCATTTTGACCAAGGAAAAATCAAGTTTTGGTAGCCGCTGTGATTTCTCAGTGAGTTACTCTCATAGAGCCTTTTGGGGGACCAAATGAATTACACCTTTGAGAACGAATAGCTGCTACGCTATCTAACACACAGACACCCATACACAGACACACACACACACACAGATATATATATATATACAGTGTAACACGAGTTTATGCAAATATTTCGAGAAATGAAAGAAAATATCATTCTGAGCAGAGAATTTTCTATCAACATGTATTTTGAGTCTTCTTTATCGGTGAGGCAAATTTTTAAAATAACTGGCTTTACTTAACGCTGCTCTGCCAACATGGCGTACGCGATGTCTGAGTGGTCAGGGAGAAAGGGTTGGAGGGGTGAGGTTGACGAAGTGTATTAAGCAACTGGATTGCTAGTCTCTTAATTAGGAGTTTTTTCTCGCAGTTTTTTGGAAAAAAAAACATAACATTACAGTCCCTTCAATTAGTAAATCACCTGTGATAGACTTCTCACAGAATTGTTGAACCAGGAGTCAGGACTAGACCTATGCTGAATGAGTGATAATGACAACAATCGTGATGATGAGGGAATGCAGGTAGGGAAGGTACTGCACTTTGAAAAACGTCAGCTTTTTTACGTCTTTAGAATACTGAATGAATATACGTACTACCTTTTTCAGGAAAGACTGAATAAAGTTAAATTTCCATAATGTCCTCATTCTTTTTAGTCTGACAGAGACGAAAGCATTTTCTTAAGTGAGTTTTTCCCTTTCACTGGTGTAAGATGAATACTTTTGATGGAGAACGAGAGATTTTTGAATGTACGTTTTAAATTTTTGATCGGTGTTTAATGAATAGGCCTATATTTGATGGAGAGGAGATTCCATTAGGCTTCCTTTTCTTCCCTTTATCAGATTCTTGTGAATACCATTGACGGAGAGGGAGAAGGTTTCAGTGATACTTGCCTTTTTTCCCCTTTGACCATTATCTTAAGAATACAATTGATTTGGAAGTATTTCATTCACATCGCATCGGCCTAATTTCTCAAACTGACTCAGTCTCTACAAGAATATTGTTGTGTTCACTGGATTGGTCTTCGGGAATTTAAATAAAGTCTAGGTCCCACGATCCCGTGTCATACCGGATAGCCACTGAAAGAAAATCACAATAAACTTTGGATATTCGTGCTGACAACCAACCCTTGCAAAAAGGTCTAATTGTTGGCCAACTTGGAAGTTCTGAGCTTATTTACATCTTCCGTGGTATAACAAACGTATAAAGTGGCACAACTAACGTATATTTTCTTTTCTTGGATCATTCAGGGCAGATCTGCAGTCGACACTAATATCACCCCAGTTATTCCAAATGCTACTTTGATTTTTCCAAACGTTTCCCTCCTAAAACGGAATGAAATGCATCCCTCGATATGGGCAATCGGTCAGGAACATAAGATTACGAAACCGGTTTAAACCTCGCCCCTATCGTGTTGCTGCCGGGTGCAATCCAAATTAAACCTTAACCAAACCATTACTACCAACTGTTCAAAAATCATGCTGGATAAAGCCTTTTTTTTAATAATCTGCAAAATAAGACTGTTTTAGAGAATGTATGAACAACTGCAATATATTACAATGTACAAAAATTCTATTATGGTCTAGGGTCATGGTAATCGCTTCCTAGCGACGAATTATAAGTTAAAGGAAATAAAAATGCATTTTCTTCAAGTAGGTCTGCAGCAGGAGACATTCACGCACGTGTTGGAGGCGCCTGTTCTCATGATTTTTCTAGAATCGTCAGGTGGGGAATGGAACTCGACAGGCGCCGACATGTCGTTAGAAACGCCGCGATTTCTGATGTAATATTTCTTCGAAATTCTTCTAAATCGTTCCGGTCATCTCGGGAGCCAGTGACGTTCGCTGGTAGGCCCCGCCCCCCAGATTGCCGTATAAATATGACTGACAAAGTAAGAGATCAGTGAGAGATCAGCAGCAGAGATCAGAGCAGAGATCCTCAGAGAGAGATAAGAGAAGAAGGAACAGAAGAAGGATCAGAGAGGGAAAGGCGCTCGGGAGTTTGGTCTAATTCTGGTCAAGTCGTCGTCAGGAGTGGACGACCGAGTTATTTCGAAGTTGAGCAAACCTTCAGAGAAGAAACGTTCTACAAGAGGTTTCGAGGAGTTCCTGCCCTCCAGTTATCAAGAATAGACTAGACCTTGTTTTCTGCAGTACGGTGTCAAGAAGACGTCCGAAGTAATAGTTCTCCTTTGTTAAGCCGTCGCTTCGAGGATTGATTGCCGACCGCTGAAAAATTAGCTAGCAAGTATTTTCATTACCTCACTGTTTCCCCAGTTCATGCAGTGTAAGATTTTACTTTTGTTATGTAAATAGGAGAAACTATTCTGCATTTATCTTTGTTATTAAGCTTGTAAATAAACCTTTTTCTGTTTGTGTATCTTTCTATATTCGTATCCCTAGTTTCAACTGTTGGTGTTGAATTCTTTTTGTTTATTTAATATCGAACCTTGAGCGGACTTCTCGGGGGCCGTGACATCCAGATATGTTAAAAATGAAAAACCTAAGAAGGCACTTGTGAAATTCTCTACCAAAAGTGTATAGGAAAACTATTAACCTGGAATACAGAAAAAAAGAACAAGGCGACTCATTAAGGAAATAAGATGATGAAAAAACTAAACAGGATGCTTTGATGATCGATTTGAATCCATAACGTTTGCTCTTTAAACACACATATATATAAATATATATATATATATATATATATATATATATAATATATATATATATATATATATATATCATAATGTATATGGATGTACACTCGGCAAGGAAAGTTAAGATACAGTTTTTTTTAAATCTTCGGATATACATTGTTCAATAATGCCACACCTGGCTACTCTAGAAAGGGGCGCGGAGCTTCAGAATCATAGCGTTTGTTGCTTTCTAGATTTCCATTAACTTTACACCATACAGATTCTGTAGAGGTCCTATAATCATTTATACTTGAATGTAGAAAAAGGCTCTATATTATTTATTAATGTTGGTTTGGTAACGTCAGTTCAGGGAGGAATATCGATCATCCTTTTTTAAAACCTACTGTGAAATTTTATTTATAAGTAATGTTTGACACTAAACTGACGTAAAATTCATACGTAATTGAAGACGGATCTTAAACAATGAGAGAAAGTGTTTTAAAATTTGGGCAGTACTTGTGGAAATCGTGAGGAACAATACAGTAAAGAATGAAATATTATGACGATATAGAGAGAGCGTGTAAGCATAGGCCTATCGAGAGAGACACTTAATTCATTATATTTACTTTGAAAGATTAAGTGATAATATTTTTTTCAAATGTATCAAAAGTAGAGAGAGAGAGAGAGAGAGAGAGAGAGAGAGTATAGGCCTATCTATAGAGATAATTCATTATATTTACTTTGAAAGATTGAGTATAATATTTTTTCAAGTGTGTTTTAAAAGTGGAGAGAGAGAGAGAGAGAGAGAGAGAGAGAGAGAGAGAGCAAAATCTGCTGACGTGAAAGCTTAGGCCTACGTATAACTACATAATTTCATTATATTTTCTTTGGGAGATTGAGTGGTAATATGCATTAGAAGTGGAGAGAGAGAGAGAGAGAATTATAGTATTGGTGACGGACTTGTGACGGGGGAAAGGCAGAAGAAAGAGCGGTGAATAGGTGCACAGATACATGAGAAACAGGGTGATATGACTGCCAAGATCGTGCTGCACTATGCTAGATAAAATTTTAAGGATCATAATATTCAAGTTAATTCTCTATGAAATTCATACCCTAATCTTGATTTCATTCGACAGCTGCCGTATATTCAAAGATTGTAAAAAGACGTGGGAAATTTCAAACACAGGCTGAGGTCATTCTTGCCCTCATGATATAGTCTGTACTTTTGAAGATCGGGTTTCATCCACAAATCATTCACGAAAAAAGCTGTTAAGTAAAAATATTTATTGCCACAAAAAACTCAATATATATTGCACAGGCAATTAAAATTTTATATCGTGCAAAAAATGCTGATGTGTTGGGAGATCTTTCAGCCTTGCTCAAAAGAAATGCAGACGTGTATGGCTGTAGGCTACTACGAACTGTTTTGTAATGGGAGCATATAGCCAGAAAATCTTTGAGCTTACATGCTACTTTAACCTTGATTAAGATTTATGTTTAAAGACTGTAGTTTTGTAAACAGCAACTAGCATCCGATCCATGTCAACGTCAAAGTAATCAAAGTGTGAAATCCGTTACGTAAGCCAGTATAGTATCCAGTGACTTGCACTTTCCCGCTCGAAGTTCTAGGGCTCCTCCTCACATCATAGAAAACGTTCTTGAGGATGCAACTAGATTTGCTCAACCTACCTTAGCCGTCGCAACATTGACTGCCATTGATGTCAGCTAACTTTAATCGCTTTGGAATACAAACAAGAGTTTGAAACTAAAATAATTGCATGCGCCACTTACGATGATGCAATGATATCCCCGTTCATGAAGGAAAACGAGTAAATATTGTCGTCGTGATACATAGTACTACAATCAAAAATTCATATTCTATCTACCAGATCTCTATGAACGAATCCGTCTGAGAAATTCCAATTACTTCGGACATATATCATGTTCTTAAGTATCTGGTCGGTTTTGTTGTGCAGTTTTAACTTATATGATATAATTTGCAGTGTATTTTCATATTCTAGAGTAAATTTAGCGATATGTCTTTTCAGTAAAAACAAATGGGAAATGATGAACGAAAGCTAGTGAAAAATGTATCTTCACTTTTCTTGTAGAGTGTACATGTATAGACTCATACTTTGCATGTATGCAACAGGAATGAGAATGTACATAAAGTATTTATTACATCTCTTCTTTTTTCTTAATAAATGAAGTAGATAAAAAATAATCTTCAACTTATGCAGTATTCCGTAGAGAAGAAAGAATAAGAATTAAAAATTTTAATGACTACTCATTAAGATGATAATGCCATTATCACCAGAAGTAAATGAGGTGCGGCTATTCAAGGGACACTTGTTCTCAGCATTAATGACGTAGCTAGGCCTTGGCTATCAGAGATACAAATTAAACATGTAAAGCACAGCTCTTCTGCAATATTAGAAATAACGGGATGATACTTCCAGTAATTTGATCCTAGTTTTTATTTCAGATTAATGTATTAATGCGTCAATTTTTGCATAATTGTATCAATTATACTGTCATGCAAAACATGACCCTGCTTCTTAGTGCAAAATCATGAAACTTAAATAATAATAATAAAAAAAGTCATTAATTTACTGAGCACACGCGTCACCCTTGAGTCTTCAAAGTACATTTAAATTTCATCCTCCTTTCTGTGTGATAATGTGATTTTAATGATATGTTAATCTCAAAGCGTAACTGCCTTTCACGCAGACATTACCTTCTCGCATTAGATGAACCCAATATTACATGAAGGGATAAAACTACTATGTCCGGCGTCTGCTTCTTGCATTTATAAACTGGATTTGGCATGTTATGACGTTCGATCAGTCTTCATTGATTAAAATGAGGCTGTAATATGGACAAAATTAATATCACCCCATCAATATGCCTAGTAGCACGCGTCGTCATGAAGGGTGCAGCCTTGGTCCGCTGAATTGAATATAAAAAAAGATATAATTTATATGTTACATGGAATATGTGAACGAAATTCTTAGGGCATAAGTGAAATAACCAATTCGCTTAGGAACATTTGGTCCCAGAGGGCTAGTACTAAACACGGTGAAACAGTGATTCATCTACACTGTTTTACCGTGTTTGGTACTAGCCCCTTGGGGGTTCAAATGTGTTTCGCCGTGTTTAGTACTAGCCCCTGGGGAAGACCCTGGGTCGATAAAATGCACTTAGGTACATTTGATCCCTCAGGGGCTAGTACTAAACATGGCGAAAGTGTAGATGAGTCAGTTTCACCGTGTTTAGCACTAGCCCTCGGGGTTCAAATGTTCCTAGGTGAACTGGTCATTTCACATATTCCCTGTAAGATATACTTGAATTAACACTAACCTTCCTGCAGTAGATTTGATAACTTGGTTATTCTAAATGAACAGTTTCTTAGAGGACATCTTCGAATCTCCTACAGACTAAAAGTAGGGGATAAACGATGAGAAACGTGGGTATATATGAACTCAGTAGTGATCAATGTACCTCGGTAAGCATTAAATACTTTAAAGATATCACTGATACAAAGTAAAAAAAAAAATGTAACATTTTAGAAGTTCAGATTGAAATTAAACTTAATAATCTTATTTTGCTTACCAAAACGAAACATTCATTTCGCATATGTGATATAGAATAACGGCGCTTGCGTACGTTCAGCAATGTGTCTACCTAATGACGTTTCAATATCAGTCCTGAAGGGAAAGAAGCAGGTTAAACGATTAGAAGGTAACCATAAAAGAAGGGAGATGAATAAGAGAACAGAATTAGGAGAGGAATACACAACATGGTGGAGGAAAGTAAAAAATGTAACAGACCGATCATTACGGTAGTGATGTCAGCCTACGGGACCTGACGAGGCCGCGTCAGAGGAAGATGGGTTAAACAAATGTATTATTAGTTAAGTATTCGGATTTTTTTCGAATTGCACGACAATGGACGCCCAAACACCATAATAACTAAAGGTGATCATTCCCCTTCGGTGGCATTCTTTAAGTAGCGTGAGTTGGACATTCAACGACATTAGTAGCTTAATGATTGTTCAAAAACCACAGTGTGATAAAACTTTAATAAAAAGAGCGTGTTCCAAACATACCAATTAGTTATCATGGTGGAGGTTAGTTATAAATGACGCTAAGTACAATTTCCCCGCGTTCGATGGGTAAACAAGTACTTCAGATTCGACATTACTAGTTTATTTATACCTTTTGATGGCTAAGTGGTTTGACCGTCGACTGGAGGTCATATGTCGAGTGTCCGGACACTTCAGTATCAATCCATTTATTACTTATAATTCCCCTTGTTATATTCCCGAATCAACATGAATTGGATATTAAACGACAGTTGTAGCTTAATGATACTATATTGATAACGGTATTACAAAAATTTAATATATATATATTATATATAATATATATTCTATATATATATATAGTATATGTGTATTATATAGTAATATAATATTGAATATCCTACCGACATCACCGTGATATACATTAAGCTACAAATGTCCTTTAATATCCAATCCTCTCTACCTCGGAATTAACATAAATGAGAATATATTAATTCCTAGGTAGAGCGAATTGCATATTAAACGACATTTCTAGCTTAAATCATGTAATATATATATATATATATATATATATATATATATATATATATATATATCTATATATATATATATATATATATTATCTATATATATATATATTATATAATGTATATATATATATATATATATATATCTATATATAATATATATATATATATATATATATATCAATGTATATATATATATATATATATATATATATATTATATATAGATATATATATATTATCAAGTATATATATATATATATATATATATATATATATATATATATATATATATATATATGTGGAGATCTATAACAGTATAATAAACATTTTAGAGGGGCAGACGACATTTTCATTGCAGTGAGTTAACCGGAAGCGTAGTACTTACAAGAGCGTACCCTTAACAATGACCATTCTCAGAATTGGTATTTCAGGCTAAAGCGTCTTTCTTTTTCTGTGTTCCTCAGCATTGTATATATTTACAAAAGATAACCTGAAACGCTTGTACATACGACATAAATCCTCCATAATCAAGGCTAATAGTGAATGTAGAGGTACTATACAATACTTCAAATTAAGTCTCATTCTACAATGAGTATTGATCATATATTAAAAGTTCAAATTAGAAGTTGTCTGCTTATCACTTGTACAGGGAAGGAGTGATACTTGAAAAGATGACTGCATGTATATATAATATAAAAACATATAAAACACACAACAAATATATATATATACACACACACACACACACACACATATATCATATATATATATATATATATATATATATATATATATATATATATATATGTGTGTGTGTGTGTGTGTGTGTGTGTGTGTGTGGTGTGTGTGTGTGTTTACATGTACATGAGTATAATTTACTTGCAAATAGAAGTATATCAATATACTTAAGCATATCATCTCCAGTAATATATAAAATGAATAATTCTCATACAATTCTTTGGTTTTATATATAGACATATTCCCGAGACACGAACTGGAAAGAAGTGACACACAGGGGTTCCATTACATTCGGCAAAAGACAGAGGGAGAAGGAACGACCAAGGCACTTTTTCAACTAACGACTTTGTGGTGTCATTACACCGAGTCCCATAGTAGAATATCTGGCAACGAATGGCATTTCTCGAGCAAAATTTGCCAGTACAAGAGTTGGTGAATACTATTGTCCACTCATAAACAGTAAACTGGAAATTTGTCGTTCTCCTACAAACTGTTTACTGATAATCATTTTGCAATACCATATGAATTATTGGCAAACAAAAAATGAGTAATGATCGATGAAGTGGATTCTACAAGCAACGCTAGAGTAATTCCGTGCTCTATATTTAGAAATAGTGTGAAAGTTTATAGGTGTATACTGGCTTACAGTTAGTGACTTGATATGCAAGTAAATTAGTTTTACTACCTTTAGCAGTAGTACTTATATTTGCCTTTACGTTGTAGAACACTGCGTATATGAATGATAATAAGATAGTTCTATGAAGATATATCTTTAATAACTAATATAAGTGGCATTGTACCCATATTGACTACTATTCATACTGTTAATTTCGTATATGGAGCCTGTACATTTTGTTTGTGCAATCGTCAATTAATCTAAAACATATCAAGTTCTGTTCTTGTTTCAATGCATGCATTTCTCTTCACAAAACTTACTATCTAGGCCGGATAACATACATTAATAGCAAATATGCAACGAAATAAGTTTGGCGCAATTGAGTTTTCTGTATGCGCCGCGGCCCATTAAACTTTCAGCCACGGCCCAGTGGTGGCTGTTCTATAGTGTTGCAGCCGTACAATTATGGCTGACTTTAACCTTAAATATTATAAAAACTACTAGGACTAGGAGCCTGCAATTTGATATTTGATGGTTGGAGGGTGGATGATCAACATACCAATTTGCAGCCCTCTAGTCTCAATAGTTTTTAAGATCTGGCGTAGAACAGAAAAAGTGCGGACTGACAAACAAAGCAGGCACAATAGTTTTCCTTTACAGAAAACTAAAAAGTTCATGGATATCTTAAATGCCTCTGGATACTACTACCTGAATGTAATACTTGCAGGTATTAACAAAGACTTCTTAATTAAAATAATTTTGGCTGCTCTGTTGGAGAGTGCAGTTTTATATTTATAATGGCCAGTAAACGAGAACATTATCTGTTAAGACTTTCGTAAATAACGAAGCACAAAGGAACAGTGATACCTCTTGAGTGTCGGAGCATAAAGTCGCAGACGGCAAAGTGAAGTATGTGCTATTAAACATATCAGTGAAACCTAAATAGTCTTTTAGTAAATTCCTTCTTTTAGTTCACTAGTAAATGACTCAGTGCTGTAAATAGTTCTTTTCAAGTGCCGTAATGTGGTTTGTCTTGCAACAGTTCCTTCCATGGAAATAAAATGAAGATGTTGAATCTATGGGATGAAAACAGTTACAATCTGGTGAGTAACTATCTAAAATGAGTGTAGTGTAACAAATGGTGAAATGGGTATATAAAGCAGATATGACGTACCAAAATAGATAAACGTCAAAGGATGGACCAGAAGGCTCTCTAATCCATAAACCTGCTAACCTATTCCGGTACATAACATCCCAATATCATCCCCAATAAGTATGATGGACAAGGTCCAAAACAAACGACTAACACCCTACAACCACTCGAGGTACTCTTTGAAGTCCGCCATTGAATTGACAGACATCCTTAAAGCCACTGAACCCTACAAAGGCAGTATCACTATAGATAAACAGCCTGTTTTACCAAAGCCTCAGTTCAGGAGATCATAGACATTTTCTTCATTGATGTCTACAGATCTGGATAGGACCCTCCTAAACCCTTCAAAAGCTAGTAATGGGTGCTGATAACATACGCAATGAAATTCTTGTTTCTCTCTCACAAAAAGGCTTTTCCATCAAGTGTAAGATTTGGTTATATATATGCTTATCTCAAAGGTACATTCTACTCTATGGTTGTCCACCTTTTTCAGTCATGGAGATCCACAACTACCAAACCTTTCATTCAAGCCCTCCCTTCACAAAAGGGAATTGATAAATAGCATTCCAACATATATTCCTTGATAATGTAAATTTTCATTTAGCTTATCCTTTGCTACTTTGCATTTTTGGCATCTTCTGATGAAAATGGGAAGGCAAACAGAGACTCAGGATGTATCAAACTTTTACCGACCATGTGCTCGAAGAAGCACAAAGAATGCAAAAAGCCTCACACCTCGGTTTTAGTTTTCTGTAAAAGAAAAGCATTGTCTGTCCGTCGACAGGTTAATCATCCACCCTACAATCATCAAGCATACCAAATTGCAGCGCTCTAGCCATAGTTCTTTATTTTTTTTATTATTTTATTGAAGGTTAAGCATAGCCATAACCATGCTTCTGGCAACGATATAGGATAGGTCACCACCCAGCCGTGGTTAAAGTTTCATGGACAGCGGTTCATACAGCATTATACTTATACCAGGACCACTGAAAGACAGATCTATTTTCAGTGGCCTTGATTATTCATTGTAGCGAATGTGCAGAAAACTTGATTCGGCGCATCTTTTACTTGTTTTTTATTTTCTTTTATTTCTACTTTAAGTGTAGCCCAAAAATAACAATATATTTCAACAGTGAAGCAATTTACCGTACAAGGCATGGTTACGGAGACAAAGCAAGACGAAGTTTACTGTTGTAGAGATATATCTGTACATATATCTCTCTTTCTATTGATCAATCTATCGTGTATACATACACACACACAGACACACACACACACACACACACACACACATATATATATATATATATATATATATATATATATATATATATTATTATATTATATATATATATATATTATTATATATATAATAAAAGAAGCCCATAAATATGCCAAAATATAGAGTGTAAATGCCATATTTCAGAACCCAACTGTCCCCTCTTCAGGCAGGTGATGAATGAGAAATAAAAAAAAAAAACTGTATTTGTACCATAAGGCCCACAGGTCAGCCGTTACGTCACCCAAGTTGACAAACTCTCTTTAATCTCCTTAACCGCTGGTTGGAGGAAGATTTTATCTACTAAATCTGAGTCTCAGGTTCCTCAAAATCATATCAGAGACGACCAACATTAAATTAAAAATCCCACACCTAGACAGGGTTAAGATGTTGCCACAGACACTTATAAACTCTAACCCTTTTGCTTTTACCTACACAAATACCTTAGCCAAATCCTGATTAACTGCCAACAAAAGACAATCCCCAAAGACACTGGAGTATACAAAATCCCTTGACTAGGCTTAAACGAATCCTACATCGTGTTTACAGGTAAATCACTCAACCATAGATTAATAAGGATCGTTCAGGTAGGTATGGGCAACAGAGCTCAGATATTTTTAACCACATCAATAACCATAATCACAGAATAAAATGGAATTTGTCATGTATTATTTATAGCAGCAATTGTTGGTTCAAAGGACAAATAGTAGAATTAGCTCTGATTAAACAAATAAACATGATGAAGACTGAAGAAAAATTGTCAACTGGGATGGTATAACTGCTTACCTGCGGACGTAATGGTAATAGATACAGATTTTTCTGTTACTCTTCTCATTCATTACTTGCCTGAAGAGAGAGACAGTTGGTCTCTGAAGTACAACAATTACTTTCTACATTTTGGTGTTTTTATGGGCTCCTTTTATTAGATGGAATTCTGTTTTAACAGAAAATATTTCACAGTCATATATATATATATATATATATATATATATATATATATATATATATATATATAATATATATACACACACACACACACACGTGTGTATGTATATAGGTACATAAGTGACCAGATTCTCCCTCTCTCTCTCTCTCGTATATATATATATATATATATATATATATATATATATATATATACTATATATATATATATATATATATATATATATATATATATATATATATAATACTATATATATATATATATATAATTAATCGTTTATATATATATTATATATATATATATATAAATTAATAAATTAACAAACAGATAAAAACATTAAATTGCAAACAGAATAGTTTAAGCATTGCATCTATGCTTAAACTTCTGAAGTTCCAATTGCATGAGGAATAAAGGACATCTGGAACTGAGAAGTTCGACAGCAAGACATTTACTGCATATTGGTGCTGCTGTTCAGCGATTCTGGTTACTCTAGGCAGGTAAAGGGGAACAATGGTCCAAGTCATAACTACTACTATTAGGAAACAGTAACCTACCACCAAGAACCATTCTCTCTAAAAGAGGTAAATCTCTGGCAAAGGCAGACATCCACACCAGAGAACGGTATTCTAGTAAAGGGAGTAAAAATGACCTAAAGCAGGTTGCAGTGATTTTAGGTCTGTTATAAATATATGCGGCCTTACGAACGGTACCTAACTTCCGTGCGGCATTTGCTGAAACTTTCATTAGATGTTTCTCAAAAGTCTGATGTAAGTGTAAGGTGACATCAAGAATAGTTAAAGCTTCAGACTCTTTCAGCAAAGTTCCATCCACCTGAAGGGGAGAATAGGGTGGGAAATCTGTACAAGATTTGCTTATCAGTAGTGTTTTCGTTTTGACGGAGTTCAGCCTCATACCCCACCGGCTACACCGTCCATGTCCCAATTGAGGCAGCGGACACCTTCATTTCTCCTAAGTGGAGACTTTACTAAACCCACAAGTGATGCATCCTGGGCATACTGAACAATTTTGTCTTCCATGTAAACAAGAACACTGCCCTGTGGAACTTCAGACATAATAGATTTTTGTTCACTAAATATCCCGTCCACAGCAACTCGCTGTTGCCTACCTGTAAGGAAATCTTGAATTAATCCTAAAACATATCCACCCACTTCAAGATTCTGAAGGTTATAAATAAGTGCCTTGTGATTTACTAATTCGAAAGCAGCCTTAAAATCTATGTGAACTAATTTCCACTTAAAACCCTTATCTAAGTTCCTTTGCAAATGGGATGTCAAGTCTAAAGGCCCGTCC
>NC_087200.1:114203944-114213944 GCF_015104395.2 Macrobrachium nipponense | reverse complement strand
CCTTACCGCTGTTTGACTGTTCTCTTCAATGAAAACGACTCATTACTAATATATTTCATGGTAAAATACCTTTATGTTTATTACCAATTTCCTGCCACATATTTACTCAGTCCTGAGAAGAAATAATGAGTTACAGATCAATATATATATATATATATATATATATATATATATATATATATATATATATATATATATATATATATATATTGCTTACACCAGAAGGAAGATTAACGATCGCGGAAAAAGACCACTTGAGAGAAATTTTGAAAATCTTTCGATATGGGGATTTTCCAAGAAGAGAGCTTGATGGGAGAGTTTCTCCCAATTAGTATCCTGTTACAGGAGTAATCAATAGACTCCTATAGGATAATAGGATCTTTCTTCGGCATTTTCGAATCTTTTTCTATCCATGGTTTACATGAATACACGACTTATGACATTTGTCTTCGTACTTAATTTAATATATCTTTTCACATAAATATACGTTATCTAATACCTGAATAATGTTGAATGTTTAATTAAATGAGAGAGAGAGAGAGAGAGAGAGAGAGAGAGAGAGAGAGAGAGAGTTATAAGGATTAGAACGTCTCAAAGACTTTACTCCATCCGTGGAGACAACATGTGCTCCTTTATCTCTAAGGGCAGGTTTTACTGCTCATTCACAGTGTCCTAATGATTTTGTCTAGCTTTCTTTTAAATTCTTCTGGTGGCAGTTTATTCCATGTCACATATCTTGTATGTGAAGCAGTTCCCACCATGGGATGTGTTGTATCTCTTCAGTTCTACTTTCCATCCATTATGTCCTTGTCTGGTTTTCGTTTAATGTGAAGAGGTTACTGTTACTTTTGTTATGCCTTATAGTATTTTGAATCTTTCTATTAGTTCTCCTTGCAACTGTCGTGTTTCTAAGTCGTACATATTCAGGGTCTCTGGCCGTCTTTAGTAACCTGTTTGCCTGATGGAGAGAATTAACTTTGAGGCTCTTGTTTGTACCCCTTCTAGTCTATTTATGTCTTTTCAAAGTGTGGGTGACCAAAACTGCACTGCATATTCAAGATGAGGTATAACTATTGATGCGTAGAGTTGCATCAGCGTTTCCTTTTTTTTTTTTAATAGACTGACTCTTCGTGTATCCTACTGGCTTCTTTGACTTCTTTTCAGCTTTTATGCACTGTTTTGTGGATTTTAGGTCTTTAGTAATAATGACTCCAAGGTCGTCTTCTTGTTCCAGGCTATTAATGTCATTCCCAAGCAGCATGTAGTTGCATGAGGGTTGTTTGTTCCTATAAGTAACACTTTACACTTATCCAAGTTAAAAGGCATTTACCATCTTTTGATCACTCTCCTATTTTCCTTAGCGCATTCCTTAAACTTTCCACTGTATTTGGGTCGGCTGCATTTACACCTAGTCTGGATCTTTTTGACCACTCTCCTATTTTCCTTAGCGCATTCCTTAAACTTTCCACTGTATTTGGGTCTGCTGCATTTACACCTAGTTTGGTGTCCTCTGCAAATTTGGCTATCCTGCTTGTTAAACCTACATCAATGTCATTAATGTAAATAAAGAACAAGCGGCCAAGGACAGAACCCTGAAGAACTCCGCTTGTCACATTGTCCATTCTGATTCTTCACCGTTTATTACGGCTCTCTGTTTTCTATTGCTTGTCTAGTCTTCGATCCAGTCTACTATTGCTCCTACAATTCTTAAAGCTCTAACATTTGTCATTAGTTTTTTTGGTGGAAATTTGTCAAAGGCATTGTGGAAATCTAAGTAGATTATATCTAATGCCCTACTACTGTCGTAAATACCAAGCATGTTATGAAAAAAAGGTTATTTCTATCAGTGTGATCCACAATTTGATCTGCAATTATAGACTCAAAACTTTTACAAGGGGCTGACGTTAGACAGATTGGTCTATAATTTCCCAGCTCTTCTCTTGGACCTTTTTCGTAAATTAGGGACACATTACCTAGTTTCCTCCTCCTTTTGGTGCCTCTCGTTGCTCTGCAATTTATATAGGTGAGGAACTATCTATTCTTTTAACTCTTTAATTTCTCTAGGATGAATCCCATCTGGACCAGGAGATGTGAACTTGTTAAATGTTTCTATTTTGTTTTTAATGTCTTCTTATGTAAATATTATTTTGTCAAGCGGTTCTGTCCCTTCATATCTAATAGCTGGTTCAGGGTTTGAGGTAGTGTCTTCAACTGGGAAAACACTAAGTAGTAGAATATTTATTCAATAATTCTGCTTTTTCCAAGTCTGAGTTCACTAGGTTTCATCTATTGTCTTAAGGGACCTATGCTATTTTGTATTGGCTTCCTACTATCAACATGCGCAAAGAATTCTTTGGGGATTTCCTTACAAACTGATGCAACTCTCTAATCCTCGTTTATCTCTGCATTTCTAAATAATTTCTCCACCATGCTACAAAGTTCTTTATGCCTTCTTGCGTCTTCTGGTGTTGGGTGTGGATTCATTGTTTTGTGCAATTTGTCTCTTTCTCTGATTGTTTGTCAACCCATTCTTGGAGGAATTAATTTTTGACAAATTCTGAAGGCCTCTTTCCTTCTAAGTTTGATGTGAAGGTCATAGTATCCCAGTGTACTTCTGCATTGAAACCTCCCATTATTATGCAGTTTGTTGTTTATTTCTTGTCCTAGTAGTGCATGCAGCTCCTCGTCGGACATTTGTGGTTGGTGGGGAGGTCTGTATACTAGTAGTAGTTATCTTCGGTAGACTGCTTTAATTGATGCCAATTAGTTCTAGCGTGGTTGTAATCTTACACTGTACTGGACTGAGGTGGTCCTTGACATATAACGGCTCCACCTTTTTTTTTTTTTTTTTATTGAATCTATCATTTTTGAACAATTCATATCCTGCTGTTTGGTACTCTCCCATAGTCTCTTGTTGCCTTTTGTATCTTTGAAGAGATCTACTTTGTTCCGAATAGTTTGTGCATTAAACTGTGCCACCACTCTGAGGGACTTTTCTATCTTCCCTTCTGTCCTAAGTGGCTTTCTTCGTTTCCCTTATTTTCACCGTTTCCTGAAGTACTATTACTAACCAAATTCCGACTTCTTCCCTGAGTGTTTCAAGAGGTTTTCGTTAAGTTTTAAGGTACATACGCCCACACTACACATACATTTGATAAACACACGTCAGTAACCGTTAGGATATTTAGCACAAACAGGGTGAATACACTTTAACAACTTCATGGAAGTCCTAACTACCGATTTACATGGTTATCCAGCAGTAGCCTAATATTCTTTCTCTAGTTGTAGTCATTACTTGTTTAAAACAAGTTTGTTATATGTATGTTGACCACATGTTTCACTATAGCGTGGACGCACCTTTATGATGACATCCTGTACCGAATGAAGACTCAATACCTAGGAGTATTACGTTACCGAAAAGATGCAATGAAAAGCACCCGGTGCAATGCTCTACAAGCCTCATAGCTAACATCAGCACAAACGTTACCAGTGAAAATGACCGTACATTTCCAGAGCATTTAGATATTAGGAGCACAAAAGAGTGCATTTCCTTCCTTTCCTACAGACTACGTAGTGCCTCGGTTGGACGAACCAACATCAAAAACATGGGCGGCCACGTATTAACGTCACGATGAAAATAAAATTAATCATCAGGCTCTGGAGAGAGAGAGAGAGAGAGAGAGAGAGAGAGAGAGAGAGAGAGAGAGAGAGAGAGAGCAACTATAACACCCCACATCACTCGGGGATCTTGAAATTGATGCGAAGCGAGATCACTTCGGAAAGTCAAGGGGTGTGAACAAATCCTAGCAACGTAATGAGGGATATTGTACACGACTTTTTTACTTTTCCTTTTTCGCTTCTTTTCGGTATACGGGTAAATGATCACCCCCATGGACGTCGTAGCTGTTTGTTTTCAATTACTATGTAACATTTACGGGCTTGAATTATTTCTTACTTGTTTCACTTTCCTTAGCACTCACAAATACTTCAACAGCATAAACGTGATGCTAATAGTATCGATAAAAGAGGCTCCTTACTATGCATGTAATATATATATATATATAATATATATATATATATATATATATATATATATATATATATATATATATATATATATATATATATATATATATATATATATATATATATATATATATATATATATATATGAACACGAAGAACCCACGTGGGTGATAAATTTGTAAGAATGGAGGTCTTCGTTCCCCTTGTTCCTTGAGGATGTATGTATATATATATATATATATATATATATATATATATATATATATATATATATATATATATATATATATATATATATATATATATATATATGTGTGTGTGTGTGTGTGTGTGTGTGTGTGTGTGTGTGTGTGTGTGTGTGTGTACCATTCAGAAGTTATCAGACTAAATATATATAAACAAAATTAAATTTTCGACTGTTTCGAGTTCTTCACCAGCAGTCGTCTGTCGTCCCCACTGTTTTGTTCCAGCAGAGAGCAATTTAGAGCAACCAGGTGATTATCTTGTTTACTGGAGTAGCAAACTTGAAGTTTCAACAGCAAAAGTCGTCTTGTGGCGTCGTGATATTTTCGTTATAAAATGGTAATGTTGCAAATGCTGGTGTCTATACTCTGTTTTTTTTCATCTGTCCATCCGCCTGTGGTGTTTTTGTATGGTAACACTGCGTCCCGGGCTTTAGATAGTTACATTCAGCTTACATTACGATTATAATAATATCCTATTTCGAATATAAACGGTGTAATTCGCATACAGTAAATTATTAAAACACTTTTCAGTTGCAAATGTACACCCAGATATCCTTTTATTTACCTAAAACTTACACATAGCGTAACTATCTAAAGCCCGGGACGCAGTGTTACCATACAAAAACACCACAGGCGGATGGACAGATGGAAAAAAACAGAGTATAGTTAATCTTAGACGTCACTTTCTATATGCTTACCCTGATGACATTTCTTCAAGAACAACTTTTCCTTCCGTAATGTCTTGTGTATAAATCAAACACAAAGGATGAACAAACATATGTGTGTATTAGCACTCAGAATTACTTCTGAAATTCGAAAACCTTTATATCAAAACTTCAATAATGGCATCTATTTGCTCGTCGTGTGATCAGTACAGATTTCTCTCTTACCATGCAAGAAGAGCCAGGTTCGAATTCTTCTCAAGATCGGAAAGATGATAAAACTTACAAACATATACACGCATACATGCACAACCACGCGCACACGCATGGAAAGAGCCAATACAGATTTCTTCATTGAAATAAGTATGTCATTAACCCCACAACCAAGAGGCACAAAGCCTTGGCTTCTTGTGTATGTATGTGTATGTATATATATATATATATATATATATATATATATATATATATATATATATGTATATATATATATATATATATATATATATATATATATATATATATACTATATATATATATATATATATATGTATATAAAGCATTCTTTGTTGTTCATTAATATAATTTTTCTTGTTTATGTTTTACACATCACTATGAACTATATTTCACTATTGATATACTCTAATATTTTGGAAGCTGGCTTGGTAAGTTGATGGTTTCTTTTGGCTCTTACACGGTAAATAGTTATTCATGTTGAATATAATAATAATAATATTACAGAACGGAGGAATGGCACAAAAACGGATAGTACACGAGACAGACTAAAGAACAGGTCAGCGATGAAACATTGCAATGGCCATAGAGGGGAGAACTCCAGAAGGAAACGGAAGTAATGCTAACAGCGGCACAAGATTAGCCCCTAAGAACCAAATATGTCAAAGAACAATAGATGGAAATAACAAATCAACTACATGCAATAAGTGCAATATGAAAGACGAGACCATAAACCACAGAGCAAGAAAATGTCCGGCACGAGCACAGAACCAGTACAAAGAGGTATGATTCGGTAGCAAAAGCCCTTCACTGGAGCCTGCGCAAGAAACGCCAGCTAGGTTTGAGTAATAAGTGGTGCGAACACCAACCTGACGGAGTGATAGAAAACGATCAGGCAAAGATCCTCTGGGACTATGGGATCAGAAAAGATAGGTTATGTGCCAAAAGACCAGACGTTGCGTTGATTGGAAAAATCAAGGAAAAAGTATCACTCATTGATGACGCAATACCATGGGACACATGAGTTGATGAGAAAGAAAGGAAAAAAACTGATAAGTATCAAGACCTGAAAATAGAAATAAGAAGGATATGGGATATGCCAGTGAAAACAGTCTCCATAACCGTAGGAACACTAGGAGCGATCCCAATATCCCTGAAAAGAAACCTTGAAAAACTTGATGCCGAAGTAGCTCCAAGACTCATACAGAATAGTGTGCTACTACATACAATGCCTATATAGAGAAAAGTGATGGAATCCCAAGGAGGCAGGAGGGAACCCGGAACCCCATACTATAAAAATCACCCAGTCGAATAGGATGACTGTGATAAAAAAAGTTTATATAATAATGATAATAACAGTAATAATAACAATATTAAGTAATAATAATTGCTGTGTTGTATTCTACAATGATAGTTCCAATACTTAAGAGTTTGTAAAAAAGCTAAATTGCAAGTACAGAGGTTGTGATTATCATAAATTTGTTCATTTTCGAAGTAAGCAACATAAGTCGTAATAAATACATTCAACATATACTCTTGCCATAATATAATCAACGCTACAGGTTACATTACACATCGTTAGAAATTATTGCATCATAATATCAGGTACTTAGTGAGAGCGCTTCTTCTTTCCAACCGTTATCCCTACACTAGGGGTTGGTTGCCCGATCTGCCTTTCTTTACAACATCAAGCATGGTTTATTATTTGGCAAAGGGGTTTTTACGACCGCATGCCCTTGCTGTCATCAACCACAGTTATTGGCGGTGGGCCTCGCCCTTGACTAAGAAGTCCACCTGCAAGACAGCAGCTATCCATTTAGTCGCCTTTGACGACACGCAGGACCTACGGTGGTAGTATTCTTACACCCCTACCACAGGATAGCTTAGTGACAGTGCATTCATCCGACAATTACTTCACCATACAAACATCTCTCCTGAATGTTCATTACATCTAAAGTATCACATTCCTATTGTAACAGATGTAAAACTGATATCATTGTTAGAATTTTGCCCGCATAATAATATCCGATCAGAAAATAAGAATCAAATACACAACATGCGCTATCACTAACATACCTAAGTGCGCAAGTGCGATGCCTGATGAAACCAGAGGTAAAATAATTATTAATAATAAAACGGTAGAGATAAAATCCCGCATAAAAATATATCCCAAATTCAGAGATCCGGAGACGCCATCCGAGAAATCACGTTGGAAGCTGGATTTCAATGACGGTCATTAGCGGATTATGACTTAGTGTTGCAGTTCTCGACGGAGTTATTCCTGTAATGATGATGCAACGGGATTCTTTATTTGCTTCGGGTACAAAACATGATTCGGTGATTGGCTGAAATCTGCTTTATCTTGGCTTCTTTTCCTTCACTATCTAAATATGAGAAATGTCTCACTAAATAACAAATGGGAGGAAATTAGCTTTGAGAACCAGTGACTTTCATACAGGCGGTTTTCATTCACTATTTGTTTTATTAGTCACCTGATTAAAGGCAACTGAAAAAAACGTTGTTAGTTAAATCCTTTAAGTTTGGAAATTTATATATATATATATATATATATATATATATATATATATATATATATATATATATATATATATATATAGATTATATACATATTTATAGACACCCACGCACATACACACACACACACACACATATATATATATATATATGATATAATATATATCTATATATAATATATATATATATATATATATATATATACATATATACATATACTAAATAGATGAAATCAGGCAGGAACACACAGAAATTTGACATTATGATATTTATTCTGATGTTTCGTAATACATTATTGCATCCTCAAGGAATTCTATAATAGATGTAAATACAAAAAAAATTAAACTTTAAAAGAAAATATAAAATTAAAAACAATAGTTATCTATAAGCCACTTTAAAAGGAGGCCATATTTAAAACATGCAATAAGTTAAGTTAAAACACAAGTTACATAAATAAAAAACTATGAAAATTGAACATTAGTCTACAAGGATTTATTTAAGAATAATAATAATAAAATAATATATATAATATAAATATAAAATAATAATAATCAATAATAATAATAATAAAATCAAAATAATAAATAAATAAATAAATAAAGGAAGCGTGGAGCTAACATGGCAGAGCAAAGTCAAGAGTACAACTGAAGGTAGAAACGAAAAGTAAACAATAACAGGCGTTAAGAACAACAACAAAGTCAAGATAAAATAAGTTGAACAGCTGAGGACTGGGTATTTAAAACCGGAACGAGTTGTTTTGTTTTCAACGTCTAAAATAAATAGGTCTTTAGAGCTGTTGACCTGTCCAATTATAGAGAAATCTTTGCATTCGATGTTAGTTTTATATTGTAAGGAATGATTTCTTATATTAGATGCATCTGGGTTGGACAGGCGATATCCCGTTCTGTGACTAACCCCCCTGTGAGAATCGACTTGTATCCTAAGAAGACGCTTCGTGGATTCCACATAATTTCCAATATCATATCTGGGACAAGTATACTTTTATACCACATTAGACGTCATCAAAGGGCAGAGTCGGTCGTTTACTCTGAAAAGGGAGCCAAAAGTAAGGGGATTTTTCAGAATCAAATTTACTTCAAGAGCATTAAAATGTTCATTGATTATTTTAGTAAAGCCTGTACGGAAGTTGTCGGATTTTATGTACGGAAAGGATGCGTAAATTTTTTTCTTTGGAACGTTAAAATACAAAGGGATGTTAGAGAATTTTTTGCCGAGTAATATCTGTATGATCTTGTTAATGATCTTGGTAGGGAAACAGTTATCGTTAAAATATTTGTAAGAAAGGTATTTCGTTGCGGAAAAGTTGCCAGTGTGAAGTGAGTAATAGTGCCCGATGAATATGTGTATAAACAGAATTTAACTTAAAGTTATAAAAACAAAAACTATAAAAATTTGAGTCCAGACCTGTAAATGTTTTCTTACTGAAAATAGTGGTGTTAAAACAGTTACTATCCCTAGATACCAAAATGTCTAAAAATGGTAGACGACACTCCTGCTCTTTTTCGATAGTAAACGTGATGTTAAGGTGGCGTGAGTTAGCAAATTCAAGGAGAGACTCGGAGTGAAACTCACTGCTGAAAAGGGCTGAAGTGTCGTCCACGTATCGAGCATAAAATAGGGGGCGGGAAGATTTGACAATCATCAAGTATGGATTCCTCCAGACAACTCATGAAAATATTATCGAGTGTTGGGCCAAGAGGGGAGCCCATTGCCATCCCTTCTACTTGCTTTTAAAATTTCCCGTTACAAAGAAAAGCCGTGTCCAGCAAGGCCAGTTCTAAAAAAGTTTTAAAAGCAACACGATTGAATTTACAAAACTTAGAATCGGGATCAGGAAATGACTTATGTAAAATAATACTAATAGTTTCTTTAACAGGTACGTTAGTAAATAAAGACTCATCATCAAGGCTGTCCATAAATAAGTCGGGGTCTTGAGGTAATATTAAATCTTTAAATTTGATAGAGTTTGGCAGAATATATTTATTGTTAGTCAGAGGTTCCAATAAAAGGACAATGTACTTAGCTAGTTTGTAATTAGGAATTTTGTATGAGGCCAAGATAGGCCGAAGATGTGTGTGTGTGTGTGTGTGTGTTCAGAATTTAACTGACAACGTATTTTGTTTTCACTTGACGAGTAAAACAATTGAAGAAAAAAAATTCCTCTCATTTGTTATTTAGTGAGACATTTCTCTTATTTAGATAGTGAAGGAAAAGAAGCCAAGATAAAGCAGATTTCACCGAATCATGTTTTGTACCCGAAGCAAATAAAGAATCCCGTTG
>NC_087200.1:114198944-114201444 GCF_015104395.2 Macrobrachium nipponense | reverse complement strand
TAAGGGCCCAGTGTTAATTAATCGCCATGACATTATAAAACCAGCATTATTGGTCCACTAAATGGGGGCATCTTATCTTGCTCTCTAAAGGGAGATGTAGCTCAATCCTAATCCAGGCGTCATACTTGATTGCAAATTTACTTGTGAGGAATTATTATTATTATTATTATTATTATTATTATTATTATTATTATTATTATTATTATTATTCAGAATATGAACCCTATTCATATGGAACAAGGCCAGAAGGGAAACTGACTTGAAATTCAAACTGCCAAAGAATATGGTGTTCATTTCAGAGAATTAACATAAGGTACTAATGAACACAGAAAAAAGAGATCAGTCATTAGAAAAGAAAATCAAACAAAAAAATGAACAGATAAAATGAAAGTAAATTATTAAAATACAAGGACAATGGTTTTAGGGCATCAGTGCATTGTAAATTCTCCAGCTGAATAACATCAGTATATTGAGGAATTCTTTCTACATTTTCTAAGACCTATCTATCCTGAGATGTAAATGTATTAAGCAGCTGACACATTTATAATCATCCGACGAAACTTAAGTTCTAAAAAATTTCTTATTCCAAATGTTAGCATTAACCTGTCACACCGTCATTCAATATTCATATGCGTTTAAAATTCTGTTGTTTATGTGAGGTTTATTATTCAATACTAGCTGGTGACCAGCGTCAAATTATCTTATATCGTGTAGCTGAATCCCTGCGATTAGGTGGTCGGTATCAAAATAGTAATAACAATGGATATCAGCATTAGGCCGGGAAATAATGGCAAAACTTGACCTTTCCATGTAGAAAGGCAAGTTCCATCGGTCGGATTGATTGCTTACAGAAGAAAGTGTACAGAAAATGTAAACAAGTGAGAGGAATTTGAGACGTTAAGAGGTCGTTGTGATTTAACATTAAAAATAATTGTATCTCATATTTCTAATTAGTGTATTCTATAATATAATAAGAATGCCCAACTGCCCATGACAATAGTAAACTTTAACTTTCTTGAGAAAGTTCTGACTTTCTCAAACACGACAAAATATTGGATTTTTTTACTAAGAACCCGGAGAACGGCGTCTTATCCATGTAAGGTTTTATGCTCCTTTTTCACAATACCGAAATTATTCTGAGAACCGCTCCACACCATTCTCTGGCGTTCCTTTCGGCTCAGCACTTGGGCGAACTTCGCCGAATGCCACAAAAAGCGTCTGCAACCCTTTCACCGGTGCTCCCAAAACGTAGGAAATGGATTATATCCGTTACGCATGAAACCATTCTGGAAGAGTTGCACCTGTACTTCTTAAGGTGCATAACTGGAAGATATGCAAAATATATTAAAATTTTGCTTGGAATGATTATATTCAAAGATATGCGTAGTTTCTTTTTTTTGTCGTTTTTATGACTTCGTGACTTGGGGACTCAATTTGCCGAAATCACTTGCTGTGTGGCAACTTCTTGCCCAATTTCATAAAATGTGGAAAAAGGTAACCATACACCCATGAACAGGAATGATTTTCACGTACCTGACGAATGCAGGTCCTGTAATACTTAAAAAGGACATAATCATAACTGAGGGCTATGTTTGGTAAAACCTGCTTATGCATGGTAAGTGCGTCAATTCAGGACATGCTGTTTTTTAATGCTCAAATATTAAACGACAGATAACCCATCAATATCGAATTCTAACTTTACCTTGAGAATAAGTCACTCCTGATGGGTATTTTAAGTAACTCCTGATGGGTATCATGAAAAATAAACCCTCTTACAAAGACCATCATTCAAGCCTAAGCTTTTGTGGGCTGGAAGTGCAGTGATAGTGAAGGTAACCAATCAAACACCAGGGAAGATATCAATTGATTTCCATATTTGGGTTTAGGTTTTACCTTAGGAAAACTGAATTTGGTATACATAACCGAAACTTACACACATGGCACGTAACTAGTAATGGGACAGGTGGGATGATTTAGATTCTAGACATATGATTTGAATTTATCAGGAGAATATAAAAGGATTGGTTGAACGGTTATGGTCACTCTCACCTGTCTTCTAAGCCAAAGAGTATAGAATTAGATCCTGGTCAAAATAACGAAACTTGTAACTATATTTGGATGTAATCTATCCCCAAGTTCAAGGAAATATTTGCTTCTTAGTATTTGAGAGCATAGTTTCAGACAAACCTGATCATATATATATATATTATATATATATATATATATATATATATATATATATATATATATATATAATATATATATATATATATATATATATCACAGGAAAACAGCAATCGTTCGAGATATATTCTCAAGGAAGCAAGGGAGACGTCTTCTGGTAATTTAAAAAGGCTTTATTAAGCGACGTTTCGGGGCCCCTGAAACGTCGCTTAATAAAGCCTTTTTAATTACCAGAAGACGTCTCCCTTGCTTCCTTGAGAATATATATATATCTATATATATATATATATATATATATATATATATATATATATAT
>NC_087200.1:114188944-114193944 GCF_015104395.2 Macrobrachium nipponense | reverse complement strand
ATATATAGTATATATATATATATATATATATATATATATATATATATATATATATATATATAACTACCTACATAATTACCTATAGTCATAAAATTGTTTTCATGGTCTTTCAAATCGATTGAATTAGTAACAAAAATATAAGGCATGGTCAGGTATCAGAAACTTATCTCCTAGCAATTATAGCATGGAGGTGTTTATTTCGATTATAAGCAAAGACCCTGAGTTCGATAGCAGTACCTATAACAGATTCGAAACTAAACTCATTATTCCCTTGAGGGCTGTATGTATGTATGCAGTATAAAATATATATATATATATATATTATATATATTATATAGTATATATATATATATACATATACATATATATATATATATATATATATATATATATATCTTATAATATCTATATATATGAATAATTTATCCACATCGACCTTGATTCATTTATATATCATCCGAGCTACAAATGTCCTTTAATATCTAAATTCGCTCTACCTCGGAATTGATATATTTTTCATATATGTACCGAAGGGGAATTTTTTTTTTAGTTGATAATTTAGTCCCCATATGGGATCGAACCACCGTCCACTTGGACGGAGGTTCGATCCCATGTGGGTACAAAATTAGTATCAACTAAAAAATTCCCCTTCGGTACATATATGAAAATATATCAATTCCGGGGTAGAGCGAATTTAGATATTAAAGGACATTTGTAGCTCGAATGATATATATATATATATTATATATATATATATATATATATATATATATATATATATATCTATATATATATATATATATATATATATATATATATATATATATATATATATATATATATATATAAAGACAAAATCCACGAAGGAAAGAGAAGCGATGGGTTCTGCAAGGCCTTTTGACTTCTTGTCCTTTACTTAGCAGATCTCCATTGTTACTCCTTTCTCATCACGTTCCATATTTTCGTGATTACTTATTATATATATTATATATATATATATATGTATATAGTATATATATATATAATATATATATTTATATTTATATATATATATAGTATACTATATATCAATTATGTATATATTTCTTCTTATTCCCTAGCGGAGTGCATGTAAATAATCTGGAATGAGGTAACGTTCTTAGCATTACACTTTATTTAAAAGATCAGATCTTAATAACCTAACATTTTCATTCAACGTGTAATATAGCCAGTCTATTCAGAAAATTGAAAAAAAAATCACTGGATTGAAACAAGTGAAAAAATAAGTATTTTTTAAATAGTGACTAAAAAGTCTTTTATGACGGAGAAGGTTAATTAAATCATCACATCTTAACACACCATTATTCTATTCAAGATGAAATTGGCCACCTTACGTCTCCACCAACACTTTGGTAAATTTGTTTCAAATGACGCGGGGAAAGCGCTCTACGACTCTCACTGTGTTTGTGCATTCGCACGCGCGCATGCGCTGCTTTCTTGTATATTAAAGTATAATCAAAGGTCAGTTTACGTCCCAGATGTTTCCAGGAAGACCAAAGAAAATGGAACCTTTGTTGCAGTTTGTTCGTGCGTGTTTCCAACATCAAAGGGAACCCAAGAAGGGTTTTCGTTATGTGTTTGTGATTATCTCTCGTCCTATTCAGCACATACATCAAACGCCCTGGTCCTTAGAGATCGCTTATTCTTGAGATCAAACCAATAAAGCACAAATAATAAAGCTGCACTGGAGGACACTGTGGAATTGTTCGTACTTGTTACCATACATCAGAAAGTCCTCTAGCATTGCAGGAAAGTAAAACAAAAATATATATATATATATATATATATATTATATATATATATAATAATATATATATATATATATATATATATATATATATATAGCATGTGTCAACAATGCAAAAGCAGAGAACGAAGGAATGAGAAAGGAAGTTTGGTGCGCCATTAACAAGTGTAACCTTTTGAAATCATGTGTTTGGTTACCTTTAACTCTTTAGGATCATTGCAAACTTTTATGAGCATTTATCTAACCATATTAAGATTTGACGCAATATATTTTTTCACACATTCACACAAACACCTATATATATATATATATTATATATATATATATATATATATATATATATATATATATATATATATATTCTATATATATATGCAGCTCCTCTCTTAAAGAAACTTTCATTTTTTAGCAGAAAAATTCTGTCTACGCCTTTTTTCGAGATTCCCATCCTTTAAAATCACCAAAGCGTTGCACTCTTGCACTCGACAGAAGAAAACACACACATACACATACAAAATAATCACATTCTTAGTGGGATATACGTAAATTATTTTCAATTAAAATGAAAATATTACAACAAAATCGAACATTAACATAACTTAATAATCTAAGGAAGAATAATCCAATAAAGATATAAAAATATACATCAATAAATATTTGCCAGAAATATTTGTTAATGTTTCTTACTCTATTAGTGTTTTAATTATTACCGCTGTTTGATTCATTACTTATAATGCACACTCCTCTCCATTTTTTGTTTTGTTGCTACAGTCGTTTAGTTTGTTATCTTTAAACTTGTTTGGTTATAATTATTCCGTTTTAGGAATGATAAAATTCTAGGAATTTTATCATTTCATAGAACCCGTACTATGGAGAAGATATCATATAATATATATATATATATATATTGTATATATATATATATATATAATATATATATATATATATATATATATACAGGGTGTAACACTAGTTATGCAAATAGTTCGGGAAATGAAATAAAAAGACATTCTAAGCAAAAATTAATATATATATTTCAAGGGTTCATTCATTTGTCGCTGAGGTGAATTTTCAAAATAACCATTTTGCCTTAACATTGTTCTCGGCCAAGTTGTGGCACGTGATGTCTGAGTAGTCACGGATATGGGGGGATTAGGCACTTGGATTGATAGCCTTTTGATTATGATTTTTTTTCTCACAAGTTTTTGAAAAATGTAAGATTACAGCCCCTTCAATTAATAAATCACCTGTGACAGACTTCACCGCAATCTACTTTTAATGATTAACTTTACGTATCAAGAGTCTTTTTCATCTGACAGAGACGAAAGCATTTTCTTAGGTTGTTTTTTCCTTCGACTGGTGTGTGATGAATACTTTTGATGGAGAATGAGAGGTTTTGGATAATATGTTTTGAATCTTTGATGGGGTGCCTTTCTTTTCTTTATCATCGAAGTCCAGTGAATACAATTGATGGAGAGGGAGAAAGTTTCTATGTTAAATGTATATTTCCCCTGTGCTCAGTATCTAAAGAATACATTTAATTTGGAAGTATTTTATTCATATCGGCCTAATCACCAATTTCCTTTTTTTTTATAACATTGGAGTTCACTGTTGCAAAACCCATAAATAAACCTCACACCTGCATATCCCACATTACTGGAGCGGTAAGGTATTGTCTCCAGTTTCTTACTCACAAAATGAATGGGCAATTTGGCAATTGTAACCCGGACACGCTCTTGGTGAAAAAACGAGACTGTTTAGAGTAATATATCCTTCCCTCCCTCCCCTTATCCATGACTACTCCAGCATCCCGTGCGCGCCTTCTTACTTGGCCATTTAAAGACGGAGGTTATTTTAAAAATTCACCGCACCGACAAACGACGCCTTAAAATGCATATGTTAATATAACATTTCCTGCTCAGAATGACTTTCTCTTTCATTTCCTAAAATATTTGCATAAACTCGTGTTACATCCTTTATATTACACGGAAGCTACTGGTACAGACTAAACAGAGTGCTCAAGAGTGGCATAGTCATGATGCTGTATAAATAAGACATGCATAAACTCAAGTTCATGTTACCCTTCTATTTTGGTTTGGAAAAATATACTAAATATGCAAGATATAGAACCTACTAATATTCCAAGTACATGGAGAACATTGAGTCACTGCATCCTGGAAATTGCCAAGGTCAGCGTAATTATGCATTGTACGCTGCAATAGATCAGCATGGAGAACAGACCATCAACTGAGGTTCCAAAGTTGCAGGTGGCATCAAAGCATTCCCTGCAGATGAGAAGTCAGTTCTTAAATAGAAATTTTACCGTGCCACTCAAGCAGAGAATACAAGTAACTTGAGGACATTCTCAATGCTGAGCCTCTAGTGATGTATACAAACAAGTATGGACATCCAACATCCTGACATCAGAGAAACGAGTGCACAAACTTCTCCATGTCATGACTTCAGAATATATTAGCCCATTAATTTTTTATCCAAGGTTAAGTCAAGATAAGATGTACAATCTCAGTTTTGGAACACCTGTCAAAAAAGATCTAGTAGATGTGAGTGTGTGTTTATTTAATGGTCAAGATATCTTTAATCTTAATACAAAATTTGGTGTCGGAATACCAAACATGGAACAAAATCTGATAGGAGCGATTTTGTTTAGGTAAATTTCAGTTGTTTCGTAAATAGGGGTCCTTTGATAACCCCTACTACTCCCCTACATCACCATCTCATTAAATACATAAGGCTTAATTACCCAACTAGGTTCAACTTTTGAGGTTAATAAATTTTTTTTTTTTTTTTTTGTATTTACGTTCAAATGTAACTTCTGTTACTTCATTTTTTAATAATGGACCGCCAAGGACGGATCCCCAGTGAAAGGGGGGGGGGTTGCAGTGTGAGATCTGGATTTGGATTTTTATTTGACCCAAGATATTTTTATTCCTCGTGAAATTCTGGTCTAGAAAAACCACATCAGATAAGTTCCCCTTCCAATTGATACCTAGCTCGTTAACAATCTTGTCTTTGAGCAGTGGGACAAGAAGATCTAAAAATGTGGGAAAGATGGGGGGGAAATGAGGCATCTGTTTCATAATTGACGTTATCTTCCTTCACATAGAGTGGCCTGAGTTC
Source organism: Macrobrachium nipponense (assembly GCF_015104395.2). Classification (NCBI taxonomy): domain Eukaryota; kingdom Metazoa; phylum Arthropoda; class Malacostraca; order Decapoda; family Palaemonidae; genus Macrobrachium; species Macrobrachium nipponense. The sequence continues at coordinate 114,189,020 of NC_087200.1, read as the reverse complement.
CTGTGTATACTTAATCTCTATTATTGCATTTATTAAGTGTCATTATTATTATTACTGTTGTTGTTGTTGTATTTCT
>NC_087200.1:114178944-114186444 GCF_015104395.2 Macrobrachium nipponense | reverse complement strand
TTTGCTTAATATGCAAACTTCTTCATGTAGTTACGACGATGAGTCATAAGTCACTACAAAGTGAATCGAGTCTTTCGGACATAATGTTTTGTTTACCGAACACTTTCGGAGCAGAAGGAAAATAAAACAATTTCACTGAAAGTTTGCAAGAGACTGACGATAAACAACTTGAGGAAGCAATAAGGAAAGGTGGTTTAAAATACTTTGGTGGATTTATTGCCTACAAATTTCCAAAATATGCATATCTTGGGTCATATGTGCCATTACAAGGTAACTCATGGACAAGTACAAAATGCAGAGGTGATAAAAAATGAATGCAGTCCTCTAAAGAATTTTATGAACAACTGAAAACAATGGAAAACCTATTTAACTGCTATCATTGTGGAAAAGGACTAAGAGCTCGAAAGGGAACTGTCAAAAACGTAGCTGTGAAATATCAAATTTGACTAATTTACCTCTTGATTTAGTTGTCTAACGCTCTTTAGAATAAGAATGAGAATTCCAAACAGGGAAATCACTTCATGTAAAAAAATATTGAATAAAGTAAAGGGGCTCTAAAAGAATGTTCCAAGTTCAAGCTAATGTGTGTGTGTTGAATGATGTGTATTTCGCTTTCAAACAAGTATTTACTCCTTAATTCCATGGCAATGTCTAATCAAGTATCTAAATACATTGTTATTGTTAAGCAATGAGTCTTTGTAAAAAGGAGCATATACGTTGGTCATAGGATACAACAGAGATCAGTGATTTATCGCAATAAATTGGTTGTATACAATAGTGAAAGAAATTTTTTTGCAGGATGTGTATTTTTATATTTTTTCAAGCATTACATATTGGTTTATGTGAAAATATTTGGAAACTCATAAGTTATCAATATTAGTAATGAAATCCACATTCTGTAAAAAAACTAGTAATATTAAAGATTAATGAGCATTCTATAGAGCTAGCTACAGAATCCTAGATCCGTCTGACGTCACAGAATTTACCCATCAAAGGATTAAACCCCCATTACCAGCTCACCCCCATTTTACCTGCGCGTGGTTAGACCTGGTATTCTATAATACATTCCTGATCAGTACTCGACAGCCGAGTACTGATCAGCAGTGTGGGCACGGTCTTCCCACAGAATCGACCTGAGCTGAACAAGGCGTGCTGTATCATCACTGACATGCTAAGAACAACTCCACTACCAGCACTGTACCGACTAGAGATGTATTAGCTATCCGAATTCGCAGATTATCTGCATTCTTCATAAATCTTCATCCGGATTGTTAATTTCTTAACATCCGCGTCCACATCCTCATCATCATTGCGAACATCATCCGCATCCGCATCCACACTTTAAGAATGCAGATATGACGATATCAGCTCCTGCTCAGTGCTCATTCAGTATATACTTTATAAGTAGCTCTGTTTTAGCATATTTGTTTTAAAGCATATTTCTTTTAGTAATTAATATCATGTCCTTTACAGCAAGGTATTGCATTTTTTAGGAAACTCTCTCTCTCTCTCTCTCTCTCTCTCTCTCTCTCTCTCTCTCTCTCTCTCTCTCTCTCTCTCTCTCTCTCTCTCTCATGCAAAGAATGGCTTTGAGTGTTGTTACCCTTATCATGCAATGAGCATGAAATAAAATTGAACCAACACAAGTGAAACGTTCGTGTGTCGCTGTTACTACTTGTACATTCATATGAAAGTATACACACACGTACATGAGCATCACTTGTGTTTCTACTTTCAATTAGTACATCAAATATGATGTGGCGACACATAATTTTGATTTATGTGACTCAAAATCGTCCTAAACAATTGAATATATCTACATTATTTAGATTTACAATGTATCCGCATCTGCAGCCGAAAGGGGATGGTCATCAAATATCCGCATCAGCATCCTTATCCGCATGTGTAAACAAATCTATATCTGAATCTGCATCAGAGGAGCCCATTTTCAGGCATCCGAAACATCTCTACAGACTGGCGGGGATATCGCCGCCAGATGTACTTTGCAAAGCAAATGTGAAGATGGAGGGTGTCAGGCAAATGTCCGACGCACGTCACCCTCTATTTGGTCATCAAGAGGAGCATCAACGTCTGAGATCTCGTCGCAGCTTCGCAACGGTAACTGGTCTTGGTGGAATCACAGTCCAGACATACAGACTCTCGAAGTGGAGAGATAAAGACGCCAACAACACCGATGAAGGTCTCCAGGACATCTGCGATAGTGGAATTAGTCGAAGAGTAGATTGTCCATGTGGAGAAGAGCCACAAACCATCACCCAAATTCTTCACGAGTGCCCCCTGAGCGCCCACTGCACAGATGAAGACCTTAAACTAGCTAATGCCACCCTCGTCATTGTATCTAAGGATGACGCGATAAAATATGATGATGATTTGGATGCCACAAATGTACCATAACGAGTCGGCTAGTAAGAGACAGGTTCAAGGTATTCTGATTTATTGACACAAAATCTCTGACAGGCCAAGAACTCTTGCTAGCGGAAAAATAGAATTTGACATTAAAGGAAAATAGAGTGAAATCTATATAAAAAGGCAGAGGTTTCAAATACTCATGGTTAGAAAGCTTGCAATGTTTTACATACATTAGTAATTACAGTTCTGTTAAGGACATAAGGTGGCTCCTGAAAAAAAAAAAAAAAAAAAAAAAAAAAAAAAAAAAAAAAACGCTTGAATCGGGAGCGCTGGATCTATGTTTCCTGAGTCTCAGTGCATCTAGATTTGTTTGGAAGCGAGAATGGACTGAGGGTCCCGGCGATAGAACTGGTCCTCACAGTACAACGTAAAATAGTCAATGAACTTAATAGCTATGGGTTATATTATCTCTTTATGGAATATCCTAAATCAAGGATTACCCAAAGCAGCATGAAACGCTTCCATTCATCGTTTAATTTGGCGTTTATTTCAAAACCACTTACTGAAAAAATCAAAATAATAAGGAAAATGATGAAGATGGCAACATATGAAGAAAAGAATAAAGTCAAAAGAAGATATAAATAATCACAACTAAAAAAATTCACTTTACCTTCTTCAAACTAACGACTAAAGAAAATTATAAATAAAAACTAAGTAATGAAAAAAGAAAGACTATCGCTTGCTTTTAGAGAGAAAATCGAAGCCTTCACAAAATTCGAAAGGTATTACAACAACGCGCCATGCCTATTAAGCAATGACAGCGCTTCAATTACCATCACAAATGATTTCCGATACACCAGACAGGATTTCATATTCAGTATCTGAATTCCCGTAGGGGGGTAGTGCCGTCAGTGCCCCACATGGGGTGCACTGTAGTAGACATCACTAAAGGTTCTTGCAGCGTCCCTTCGGTCCTTAGTTCCAACCCCTTTCATTTCGTTTACTGTACCTCCATTCATATTATCTTTCTTCCATCTTGCTACCCACCCTCTCCTAACAACAATTTCATAGTTCACCTTTCAAACCCACTTACTCTCAATTTCCTTTCCAGAGCTAAATGACCTAACAGGTCACAGTGCTTGGCATTTGGCCTAAATTCTATATATTCCAGTATTTGAAATCTAGACCCAACACCAATTTCCTGACCAATTCCAATCCTACATACATGAACTTCTAAAAAAAGCCTCCCATGATGTGGCGTGTATAAGAAGGTTGTTGGTTACACTCTCGTACCTTTTTAAAGCATTCATAACTGAGAATGGCCACTTTTATAAATGACTTTTTGCAGTAAAGCGGAGGAGAAAGTGCTTAATGGGAAAATTTGCAAGAAAGAAAATTATTCAAATACATAACACGAAAAAGGGTAGCTACATCATTTTGAGTCTGGATCATCAACAACTCACCAAATAACGTTAAGTGCAAATTAGCCGTAAAATATAACCACAATCACTTAAAACCTGTGAACAAATGAAACGGCTCTCAAAACCAGAATTTTACGAATGAAAAATATGAGACTTTGTCCCCTAAAACCTGGACTATGCCAGCGGCATGCCACGCGCCGAATGTCAATGAGAATGAGTCAATCGTAATTATACGTTATTGAACAAACAAAAGTCTGGGGGCTTACAAACTGAAAAAGGAAGTATATAGAAAAAAATAAAGGCAGTAAAATGATAAGAGAAAAATAAATCACAACAGTTTTACTTGATTCAAAACTTCAAATTATCTTTTTTTCCAAGTATATTTCATCCTCGAGATGTTCATCATAAGAGGAAAGACAAAGTTTACAATTAGAAATAAAATTTAGTACTAAGGATGAAGTCCATTTTGATATGACTGCCAAACGAAAGGTTATGAAATAACACTAACTTCTTCGACACACCCATGATTGTATAATATATAGTTTTATAATATATATTATTATCTATATATATATAATATATAATATATATATATGTTATTATATTATATATATATATATATATATATAGTATATCTATCTATGTATATATTATTTTATTCTATTATACATACCATATTATGCTTATATATAATATTATATATATTATTATATTTATAAGGATTATGTTGTATTATATATATATATGGTATCTAGTGTGTGATATGAGTATATATATATAATATATATATATTATATATATACCTAATATATATGTGGTGTGTGGGTGTGTGTGTTTCGTGTTTATAATATATTCTATGTTTTTATAATATATATATAATCTCTCCACTATATATATCTGTATTATTATAATAATATACATATGTCTATATTAATATATATATTATATCTAGTATATATTATATATATCTATATTATATACTTATATATATATATCTATATCTATCTATATCTATATAAATATATATAATATATCAATTAATTGTATATATATAGATATATATATATCTATATATATATATATAATATATATATCTATCTATATATATATATATATATAATATATATATATATATATAATATATATAAAGCTAAGTTCAGTCATTTTAAATCATTATTCTGTTTTAAATACAAGATAATGAAGATATAAACTAGGGACCCATAAAAGAGAAAATGCGGACAATATAGCTAATTGGAACAACAATAAAAAACATAGTATTTATTAGCTCTTTTATATTTAAGAAAGAATGGTATTTTTTGTTTTTTCGTATGAAGACTACAAAATCCAATTACACGAGGAAACACGATGAGACCAATTACGAAAACCTAAAAATAATAAGAATATCATTATAAAAGTTACTAACATTTTGGATTTGATATCGGCAATACGTAAATGAAACATTAAGAATACTTTGGTAATTAAATTTTTTTGATAATATATCATATTATATATATATATATATCATATATATATATATATATATATATATATATATATATATATATATACACATTACACACACACACACACACACATACACATATATATATATATATATATTATATATATATATATATATATATATATATATATATATATATATATATATACATCATGCAAACAAATATCAAAACACGTGAAAACTCGGTAAGTGATCCCAAGAAATCAACAGAAATATTGGAAGAATCTTTGCTTGAACATGGAGAAAACGTAAGAGTAGCTTCCAAAATTATGGATGACACCTGGCCAGGGACTTGCCTGAAATCCAGAATTCGAGGTCTAAACCAACGGGAAATGGGTCGTACATATCTCAGGGGACAATGCAAACAGCTAAATTTATTAACAACACCCCGATCCAGGTCAGCAGGAAGGTCAGTCCTGTAGCTTGGGAGAGATCCTTCCTTAAAGGGAATACTATGGACAAACATAATTAAATATGATTATAGATGGAATTGTTCTCATCATTTACCCAATCGCGCATGTTTCATTTTGAAGGCTAAATTATTTTAGGCGAAAATTTATTGAATCTGCATATGTATTTCAGATGTCACCTAAAATGAGGTAAAACTTAGAAAAGTCCTTTATATTTTTCCCTCATGTACTATATAGTTATTATTGCATAATTTCAAAGCAACTATTTTAGGCTTTCAATATCCGTTAATTTAAAGATTTTATCTTTTGATGTGGATATCAACAACGCACAAGTATTCGAGGACGTATAACCAGACAGACAAAATACCGTAAAATACATTTCATGTTTGATAAAAAAAGTCATGGAAGTTATGACGAACTTATTGAAAAGTCTTTATAGACAAAATTTAGAGTACTGTATGACATCTAACATAGAGAAGAGATAATATTGTATCTTGACTATACCATGTATCCTAATCGAAATAAAGAAAATACATGTTTTATTTTTACATCCTTATAATTTCACAAGTCCTCTATTTAAACATGCCTGTTTTCGCCATTCACACATAAAAGCTGTTCGAAACACTTACTCTTTGCGGACATTACAGAACTACACACTTTTCAGAAACCATTTCTCCCTTTGCATAATTGTTGTTAGGAGATTCCCTCTACTGCAATTTTATTTAATACAAAGTACTAGATCATAATAAATATCATCCACTACAACTTTTCAGTTCTTTCTTCTTTGTATAGATCTATATGCACAAGCATTACTTGTAGACTTTGCGCCCCCCTACGTGAATCTTACACACTCATGGTAGAGTTCTTTCACTCTAATGTCTTTGACTTTAGTTCATTCATTTATTCGATTCCTAATATTGTTGCACTGAATACGCTTGTGTCAACTACATTTATAAAGATGTTCTGAATGCTTTCTTGCCAAGTACAACTAATTTAAATATGTATCATTTTAGCCCCAACTGTAATAATCACATATTAAACCAATCATTCCATACATTCATTTTATGCCATTGCGGACCCTGATACTCTTCAGTTTACCATTTCATACTTCCTATTTAAACTGAATTATTTTGTTTTATACAGATCAAGTGCACCCAACAAACGATTCACTTTTGGGGACATTTCCTCCTCACCCTTTTCTTTCACATTTACTTCAGCCACTGTGCACCTGTCAACAATCTCACTCTTTCTCTCTCTGATGAAATCACCCAGGACAACCGCCTTTCTCATTTTACAAACCTCCCTGAATGTTTTCATGATATTCTCGTTGTTTTCTATTCTCGATCATATATCTACTTATCACATTTTCCGGTCACAACACACACACGAGCGGACAAGCGTACAAGGATATATAGAATCTTCTCTTCTCTTTTAATCTCGAAACTTAGCCTTGACCTATTTTTCTAAGCTCCATCAGCCAATCACATCCTATCGTCCATCCATCATACTTAATATCTTCCATTTCACCTCAATAAAACTGCAAACATATTATCTGAGATTTCCTCATCATCACTACTCATTATTTCCTCGTTAAACATATAAAACTGCCTTTAAGGTATTATGACTCATGTTTTCAATATAATGGCTGATCCGACTTTTACAGATGAAACATTTACTTTCGATGTTCAAAAGTTTAAATTCTCATGGCATACTGCATACAACACTATTATTTTTTACCGCCATCTTTAACAATTCTCTTGACCTTAATGTTTATTTG
>NC_087200.1:114161444-114171444 GCF_015104395.2 Macrobrachium nipponense | reverse complement strand
CAGGGAATGTTTGACACCTTCCTCCATGTGTGGGTAGCTTCAAGGAATCTAGCGTGTTAAATAAAGCGAATCAAATACAAAATTGAAAAAAAAGAAAAAAAAAAATGCGCTGGAGTTTGTGCGGTGCAATCACCGAAAGTTGATCTAACTTTCGGTGTTTTCCGTGCAATGCTGTATGAGCCGCGGGCCATGAAACTTTAACCACGGCCCGGTGGTGACCTGTCCTCTATTGTTGGCAGACACACGATTCTGGCTAACTTTAATCATATATAAAATAAAAACTGTATACTGCACCTAGAGGGTTGCAATTTGGTATGCTGCACTCTAGCCTCAGTAGTTTTTTAAGATGTGACGGGGGAGAGAAAAAGTGGGGACGGACAGACAAAGTAGTCTCAATAGTTTCCTTTTACAGAACTCTATACACGTTATCGTTATTTGATCGATGTAATGCTAATATAGCTGTTATTTGTTAATGAACTCATGGCAAATGTTAGTGATGTATAACAAGTAAATACTACTGTCGATTCTAAAAACATACTGGGAAAGTATCAATTTCTGGCTTTTATTATATTAAAAAATATAATCTAGTTTTCTGAATGAGGAATTTCAAGTTATAGTCTAGTCTAATCGTGAATTTGTGGCATCCAAGTGCATAAGTTTCATTCGAAATCCCATGAGCGAGAATATATTTTTCAATGAAGCTTTTCGTTCTTTGCAATTATCGAGGAATTTTTGTTGTCGTGTCTGAGTACAGAAGTTTACTCTCAATCTACTAATGTAATATTATATATAGGTATTGGGTACATATGAGATCAACATATTTTGTTATTCCATCAATGCGAAGTTTAAGTTAACCTGCCAGTTAATGAAAGTTTATGTATATCCAAAAAGCTTCGGTCAAGCACTATGTTCAGCAGCCAGATCCACTGGTTTACAAAAAAAAAAAAAAAAAAAAAAAAAAAAAAAAAAACAAAAAAAAAAAAAAAAAAAAAAAAATTTTGGTCTGAGGCAAGAATGGGGATAGGTATTTTTTGCTAATTTGGGTGTGCTGAATTCAAATTTATAAATAGTTTTGCTCTATCACCTCTAGTTTTCTGGCTTTTCAATAGTCTCATTTTAGTATAAACAGAGAATATATGTGCACATTTCAAGAGTTGCAGCAGCTTATAAGAGATAAAACAGGATAGATAACTAGAGGTGATGAGTAAAAACGGATTTCAAATTTGAATTCAGCACCCCCAAATTAGGTAAAAAAGGGTATTTTTGTGCTTGCCTCAATTTCTTTGTAAATCAGTGAATTACTTACCTTACCTTACCTTACAGACCTTACATCTTGTTCGGGTTGCCCCAGGTCCCTCAGTGTGAGGCACCTCTAATGTCTACCAGAGAGTTGCTAGTACATCTTCCGGTATATTTTGCATCTTCCAATCTTGGATGGTCTGGGATGCAGTTTAGATATTTGTCGAGCTTATTCTTAAACACATCTACGCTCACTCCTGATATATTCCTCAGATGAGCTGGCAACGCATTGAATAGACGCTGCATTATCGATGCTGGTGCGTAGTGGATTAATGTCCTGTGTGCTTTCCTTATTTTTTTTTCCTGGTATAGTTTTGGGCACTATAATCTACCTCTGCTTGCTCTTTCTGATATTTTTAGTTCCATGATATTTTCTGCTATTCCTTCTAATCTGTTTCCATGCCTGAATTATCATGTAGCGTTCTCTTCTCCTTTCTAGACTATATAATTTTAAGAATTGTAGTCTTTCCCAGTAGTCTAGGTCCTTAACTTCTTCTATTCTAGCTGTAAAGGACCTTTGTACACTCTCTATTTGTGCAATATCCTTTTGATAGTGTGGGTACCATATCATATTGCAATATTCAAGTGGACTACGAACATATGTTTTATAAAGCATAATCATGTGTTCAGCTTTTCTTGTTTTGAAGTGCCGTAACAACATTCCCATTTTTGCTTTACATTTTGCCAACAGAGTTGCTATTTGATCATTGCATAACATGTTCCTATTCATCATCACACCAAGGTCTTTAACTGCTTCCTTATTTGTGATGGTCTCATTATAGGTCCCCTTATATGCATATAGCTTTCTTTCTCTGTCTCCATAATTTATTGATTCAAATTTATCAGAGTTAAATACCATCCTATTTACCTCTGCCCAATCATATACTTTGTTAAGGTCTCTTTGTAGAGCGTTCCTATCTTCATCACAAGTAATTTCTCTACTTATTCTTGTGTCATCTGCGAACTACTCACTACCGAATCCTTCACATTATTGTCTATGTCTTCAATCATAATAACAAACAGTATTGCAGCTAACACCGTACCTTGCGGCACACCGGATATTACCTTGACTTCATCCGATTTCTCGTCGTTTGCAATAACTATCTGTTTTCTGTTGTGTAAAAATTCTTTTAACCATCTTCCTACTTTATCCCACGATATTGTGTTTCTAATTTTCTTCGCTAATATATTATGGTCTACTTTATCAAAAGCTTTTGCAAAGTCTAAATAAACCACATCTGTTTCATTTCCGCTTTTTCATATTTTTGAATATGTTCTCACGGTGGACTAACAGTTGGGTTTGTGTACTTTTTCCGGGTACGAAACCATGTTCGTCCTTTATTAAACAAATTATTTTTTATTAAATGTTTCATAATATTTTTCTTCATTACCCTTTCATACACTTTCATAATATGTGATGTTAGACTCACAGGCCTATAATTACTTGCCTCTAGTCTTGATCCACTTTTGAAAGTAGGGGTAATATATGCTAATTGGTGCTCATCATAAATCTTGCCTGTATCTACACTTTGTCTTAATAATATTGCAAGTGGCTTTGCGATAGAATGAACTACTTTCTTTAACAAAATAGCAGGAATTCCATCAGGCCCTGCAGCAGCTCCATTTTAATTTCATTAATAGCCTGCACAATATCAGCTTCATTAATATCTATGTCAGCTAAATATTCACTATTTTCATCCCTTACTTCTATATCATTATCTTCATTATCTATTCTAGGGGTGAATTCTCTCTTATATCGTTCTGCCAGTATGTTGCAAATTCCTTTTTTTCATTCGTTAATCTCCCTTCAATTCTCAGAGGGCCTATTCTATTCTTCTTTTATTCATCTTCTTCGCATATGAGTATAATAGCTTGGGGTTTGCTTGATATTTTATAGGGTTTTTTTTTTCTTCCAAGTCCCGTTTTTCATTTTCTTTTGATTGTATAATCTTTTGTTCTGCATTTTCTATCTTACTTTTTAGTTCTATAACTTTCCATGCATTTTTTTCTTTTGCAAGACCTTTTTTCCACTTTCTGATTTTCTGGAACAAGATCCTTCTGTCTCTTGGTATGCATGAATGATGTTTACTTTTCTTCTTCGGTATATATTTTTCCCACTATTTTCTCCCAATATTTTATATAATATCTCCGTATTTACCCTTATGTCATCACTTACGAAAATGTTATCCCAATCTTTGTTTAATTCTTCATTTAATTTCTGACCATTTTATATTTTTTTTTACTGTAGAAGTTGTATTTTCCATATCCTTCCCACTTTTTCATTTCTTGCTTATCTCTATTTTCACTTGCTTTGGAAATGAACTGTTAATTCTATGACATTATGGTCTGAAATATTCGCATTATAAATAAAACTATTATTTCTTTAACATAATTCATCTCGTTCACAAATACTCGGCACCATTTCAGCGAATTTATGGCAAGATGAACCTTCACACAGATGGCTGCTATTCAGAAAGGAAGTAAGAATTAGAACATTAACATAAGAAAACGTATTATAATGACAAGCAAGTTTTATAAACTATCAAGCTCTTCACTGGGATAAATGAGCAGGATGTAGCTAAGTAGGAAGAAAATAAATGATTAAAAAAGAAAACACTGCCCAGTTTGAAATCAGCTTTCAATATGATACTAACTGAAGGTCACTTTATTCATCGGATAGTCTGATATCCCGCGTACACGGTAACAAGGTGGAAAAAATGTAATGAAGGCCCAAGCTCACTTGTTGCATGCTGGCTAAGGAAAAAAGTGGCGGGGGGCGGGGCGGGGGGGTCGGTTTGTGAATAAAGAAAGAAGAATCTCCTCACTGTTTTTAAGCGTACCCTAGTGTTGGAAGATTATGTTTTAGTGATTGTTTAAACGTCTGAAGGGGTTCAGTTTTCCTTTCCTCGGCGGAAAATATTTCTAAGTAAAATGTAACTCTTATTAATCAATCCATTTTGTTAATACGGTTTTTAAAAAATATTTTTATATAGCTCAAGCAGTTTGATTTTCATAGTGCTCTTCAATATAATCAGAATTTTTGGGATAAAATCTCTCTCTCTCTCTCTCTCTCTCTCTCTCTCTCTCTCTCTCTCTCTCTCTCTCTCTCTCTCAACCTTCAATCCATAAAGTTCCTCAAAATTTTTTTTAATTACAACTAGGATTATTTTCTTAAAAGCCTAAGATAATGAAAATGGATGAGTGAATTTCCGATCTTTTTTGGTCAGTCATTAACAAAGCATCAATATAAGGTCCTCTATCGTAGCATATGTGAACTCAAATAGCCATTTTGTTTCCCTTTAGAAATACCAGTTACAGTCTCTTTGCTTATGCAACACATGTGGGTATAAAATATTTGTGTGTTGCGTGAATACCTCACTGAGAAGGAAATCCTAATTGTCGTTGTAGGGTTTTTTGAGTAAGTTACTTTTTTTACATGAATTAGCCTTGCAGATAACGCATTCAACATCGTAGTGCGTAGATGATAAGATTTTCATAGAAATATGTTTATTTACAATTCATACAAAGGAATTGATTCTGCTTATGTAACTAACCATTATGATAAACAAGATAGTTTGGGTATCAAAACAAATACTTTCTTGATGTTCAACTGACGAGATGTAACAAGGACTCGACGAGACATCCGCCAATTACCCGAGTTACTGATTTCTCAGAGATTTGCTTTACAACCACGAATTTTTTTCCGGAAAATTCTCTCAATTTGCTTCTCTTTCCGCGTCTCACCACAACCACGAAATCGCTTAACAGCGCAGTTTCTAGGATATGTGATGTATCATCTAGAGTCTTCTTTTTTTATTTATGGAATTTGAGTGATCGTATTTGCTTTTAACTACTATGGGAAGAAATTCAAGAATTTTGGCTTCGAACCTAGGAAACAATTTGTTTATATACTAGGGGTTTGTAAAAGACCTATGAGCCTGGTTATAAAATCTTGGCACCTAGGTGCCTACCCAACTGTTGTAGAACTTAAAGAATCTCTCTAGGTCTTTAGAATCGAAATGACACATTACGGTACACATAGAGAGGGAACTGTTATTTTTTCATTTTCTTTCTGCACTTTGTAAAAAACACTGCATCGATCACGTGGGATCTTCTTGTTATATAGATTATGTCTCACTTATCCATTACCTGGCAGCGTTACGGAATAACTAAACTATCATATATTGTGGTTAGCTAGGCTTACTTACTTGTGCTAAAGATTTTAGATGGAAGAGCATATCTCCCAAACCATATAAATTCAACACCTTCTAAATGGTACCACATTAAAGGTATCATCTGCAACGCGTTCTACAAACTCTCTTCTCTGTTTAGGCTGACTTTTTTTTTCCATGTCATTCCTTCAGTAATATGTTTTACTTTCTCTAATTATAATTCTTCCATCACTTCAATACCTGCAAGGCTAAATCATTTTTTTTAAATGCTTACGAATTATATAAATGAATATTCATCATTTTTGCAAAAGAAAGAGCAGACAAAAATTTGTTCTAGGAATAAAAAAAAAAAAAAAAAAAAAAAAAAAAACTGCTCCTAATCTAAACGTAACATAATGTTGACGGTGCATACGAATCACGTAAACATTCATTAAACATCATAAAGAAAATTATGAAATATTATGAAATAAGAATGATCTAGGTCATTGCCAGTACAGTGAGCACGCATAATACGGGAAATGAATTAAAACTTCAGTCGTCTGATTTGCTATGCTTTCCGCATTCCCCTAACTGAAGGGAGAAATATTGGATGAATCCCCTTATCCTGAGGGTAAATTTATCCATGATGACCATTCTGACCTCAAGGTAATTAAACTCCCAAGGGAGTATCATGAAAAATCTAATCTCTGTATTGTGTCCAAGTATTTCCTTTGTAAGATGTGAATCGTGTGCATCTAGTATATGAGTTTTATAAAAACATTGTGTAAACTGCAGTCAGCCTTCATGATAGCGAACTGTAGTATTACCAACGTAAGCTACATTTATGACTCATAGTTCGTAATAGGTATATGCATTTGTAAAAAACACTGCATCGATCACGTGGGATCTTTTTGTTAAATAGATTATGTCTCACTTATCTATTACCTGGCAGTGTTACGGAATACCGTAATTATCTGTCTTGCATGCTGCAAGATTGTAGCATAATCAAATACCACTTTGTCGAATCTCTTTATTTTTTCAATAATTTACCGAATCCATTATCTGCACAACAGAATAACCCTCAAATTACAGTGCGTGAAAATTCGATGGACTGATATTTGGATTCGTTATTCATACAAATGCGTGGGGCTTTTGAGTGACATTCACAAACATACCTATATTAGTTTTCTCAAATATACAGTCGTTCTATATTCATGTAAAGCGACTCTAGCCATCGCGCCGAGGAAAGCCAACGAACCATTTTCATTTCGTTGCGAAATGCAGGCAGGAATTCCATTGTATGTTCGTGCGTTTGATGTAACTACAGGAATATCTCAGCAGAGAGCCTACCTTAGCTGCCCGCGAGAGAAAAAAGGATAGAAAACGGGAGGCAAGGAGAGAACTGCAAATCCCGACTGCAAGGGGAAAGGGAGAACTTGGAGCTAAAGCACAATTTCTTTCAATGAAATAGAGTTTTGATAAATGGTTTAGAATTGAGCTATAAGAATCAAATTCTCCGCCTTATATATTTCTCACCTTACCACAAAGATCCATCTCTGATAATAGCGATAATGACACACTAGGAACAACGGAGTACACCGGTTGTAGGACAAAATGTCGACGGACATAATGTCGGCGGATGTAATGTCGATGGACAAAATGTCGACGGACAAAATGGCGATATTTGTTCAAGTAGACAAATTGTCGACGACGACTTGTATTTAGTTATTTATTCTTCTTACTCTTTCATTCATTCATAATCATATAGGTTGAAATGATAGTTCCGAAATAAGCAAACTTGTCCGTCAATCGCATTTTAATGAATCACAAGATAGCTCAATTGTAGAGCTACAAATTTATTAAAAGTAATATAATCAATCAAAAAGTGTTACGAAAGATATAATGAATACATTTATCTATTCAAAACAACATAATTCTAAAATGTGTTACAAATTATGAGCTACTGCTCTTAAAAACGGGATCCCTTTATCTGGATTAAAGTTTGTGACCAGGTTCTTCAATCTTTCGTTGATTCTCACATATTTTAGATTCTGCCTTCCAATTCCTCTCATACTGCTTAGTTGTGTTAACAACATTTCTGTATTTGCTTGTTTACTTTTTGTTTTAGTTTTTCTAAACCAGTTTTTTCCTAAGGATGCAGATGCTTAATCACCATTCTTCTCTATTGAAAGCAGTTATGCCACCCTTCCTAGTGCATTATTCGTAGTGTGGCAAGTCATCTGCGACACGACTATGAACTGACCATGGCTGGATATCATAGCAGGGATTTACGTCGTCGTCCACGTTGAACTACACCTAACCAGGTCACTTCAAAATACGCCAGAAATTCGTCGAGAGCACATTCTATTTCTTCAGTTAGGGAACCAAGAAGCTCTTAAATGCAAATGCTTGAAACTGCTTGATGATGAATGCATTACTGGTTTCATTATACCAGGATTGTAAACCCAATGACTGTATTTTGCGCCAGACATTGACCGAAATTGAAAAAAACTTCCAAAAACGATAGTATCTGGAAATATCTTCCTTTTACTGTTAATAGCAGCTCTTTCGAAATCAACACTGATAGAGGTTGGGTTTAAATTGCGGTCTCTCAAAAAATGAAAAATGAACTCGTAAGTTTACTCATCCTTTTTTATTGTAAGGCAATACACCATTGGTAGTGTTTTGTTTTCTACACAAGGACATGGATAGAATGCAACTGCTTCCCAACAGGGGGAGAATCAAATGTCCCATCGCAAAGCTACGTTCAATAGGTTTCTAACATTCTTAGATTGTTAGACGTTGAGAAAATGCTTATGTCCTCACTATCGTGCAACAAAAAAGATTCTCCTCTTGTAGTTGTCGTCAAATCTTCATCTTCATTACACTGCGCTGTCGCCTAATTGTTTGGCAAAGTCCTACACACATCTAGTGATATGTTTGCTGTAGTGTTGTGAATTATATTTGAGGGAATATCTTCTGTACCGCTGGCCATGCCTTTTATTTTGTTCTGGAATTTTAGAGCATCACATCTGAGACTATCTGGCTGGTGAGAATGACTTGCAAAAGAAAGTACAGACTCGTTAGTTGTTATTCACTTATCGACAATGTAAGCATAGCCTTCGTAAACAAGTTTCTTGCCGCATTTGTTCGTTTTTGTTATCTCCATTAAGTGATGGGCAGACCGAAAAAACAATTTCATTATACTACAGATCTTGGAGAACTAATGGAATTTGAAAAATCCTTCTTCGTTGCGAATTTGAAAAATCATTCTTCGTTGAGAATGTATTTGTTAGGCATTAAATGGCTTGTAAAATGAAACATGACAACTACCGGTGCTGGAATATGTAAACAAAAACTGAATTATTATTATTATTATTATTGTTATCATTTTTGTCGACATTTTGTCCTACCTGAACAAAGGTTGACATTTTGTCCGTCGATATTTTGTCCATCGACATTATAACCGTCGACATTATGTTCGTCGACATTATGACCGTCGGCATTTTGTCTGCACACCGTATAACCACTCCCCCTCAAACTCAACGCATGCGCAGGAAGGGCGAAAGTATCCTGTAGCATAATCTCTTACCTCAAGGCCAAAAAATAAGGGGGGGGGGGCGACTTTTTATTGGAGTTTACTATTCTAATAAACTGAGATATGAAAGAAGAGGGTGACAAGACTAGAAAAGGGAGGCAGATGCAAGTTTGCGAGACATAAAAGGATCCGTGAATGGAGTGCTTGTGATACAATTGTAGTATGCCAATGTGATACGAATCCGGCAACGCTGGTGAAAGAGCCTGAACGTTTTTGCAAGTGGAAGTTCTTGAAGTTGAGTGTTATCAAGAGTATGGTCATGGGGGCAAATGGAAACAATGGAGATGTAACAATAAAATTCAGGATGAATGACTGAATGACGGAGGTGCGTAAGTGGGTACCTCGAAAGGTTAATTGATGATGGAATGGAATTGAAGATAGCATCTGCATCTAGGCCAATTGCTGAAAGGAAAATTAAAAGCAGAAACGTTTGAAAAGTGTAACAGGAGGAAAATCTCGCAGTTGCACTATGAAACAATTCCTAAGAGAGAGTATAAAGAAATATTTAAGAAAGAATATGAATGGAGGTAAAGTAAAGTGAATGAATGGGGTTACAGCCGTGGGGCGAAGGGACGCTGTATAGAACCTTAAGTAACACCTACAGTGCACCGCATAAGATGCACTGATGGCACTACCCACACTCCCCCTTACGGGGAGTAGAAGTTGGTGAGATTCCAAAAGTTTAAACCGTATTCTCCTTCTTGGGAGTGATACGTCGACTCTGACTGCAACTGAGATCGAAATGAAATCTAGTAAGAAATGACCACAGACTATATAGAAAAGGACCACTTGAAGAAAAAAAAGAACACGAGAGATGTAGGCATAGGACAGATTTGGTCAAGAAATGAAAATACTGAAGTGATAATCGTTCAATCTGCAAAGATTTGGAGGAAGTCGGAGAAACTCTAGTATAGATTTAACTGACGGAGCGGATACGTCGTTATCTCTGTCT
>NC_087200.1:114131444-114153944 GCF_015104395.2 Macrobrachium nipponense | reverse complement strand
ATCAGAGGTTTTTATTTAGATATATATATGGGCTATAAGAAGTGATTACAGTTGCACAGTGAAATCGACAGGGAAGTTGGTGAATAGGCATTCAGGCATTCCACGTCAAGAATGCCATGGTTCTCTGGGACATCGTCCTCCGAAGCCTCTGCAAATATTCTTCTACTCATCAAAGAGCACTAAACTGAAGACGTTTGATTGGTCAAAATTGAATCCAATTGTGGTTGTCTAGATTTGGCTCTTGGAAGTGGAGTTCACCAAAAAGCAGCACAGTCTTTCTCAGGATTTCTTTGTAGTTTTTTTTTTTTTTTTTTTTTTTTCCATCACTGGGAATGTTGTCCAGTTTTCCGTGGTGCGAATAAGGAAATTAAACCACAGTTTTCTCTGGTCTCCTGATGATTGTTATGTCTCCGGGTTCTTGAGATTCTGAGCTGCCCCCGGTAGGCTCCCGCTCAACAACGAATTCTAGAGATCGCATTTTTGAAAACTTCCTTCTCCAAGCAATTTTGTCAAGAGGGGTTCACTGGTTCTGATTGCGCAATTATCTTCCAAAATATATATACCATCATCAGTTGGGTCGTATTCGTGAGTTTTATTGTTCTATTGAGGCTTCCTCCCGTGGAGCACCATAAGGATCTCTCTCTCTCTCTCTCTCTCTCTCTCTCTCCCTTGATTCTTGGTGTGGAATGGCCGGTCGACGCTGTAGTGGATTAGGATCCGATCTGGGCAGAAACTGTCTAAACTTTGGACTATTACGATAAAGTCATAAAAATGCGCAAATTCAAGTGGAAGAAATAGCATTAATTGTAAAACTATATATATATATATATATATATATATTATATATATATATATATTATATATATTAATATTATGTATATATGTATATACGTATATATTATATATACATATATATAAAATATATATATATATATATATAATATATATATATATATGTGTGTGTGTGTGTGTATCTCTCTCTCTCTCTCTCTCTCTCTCTCTCTCTCTCTCTCTCTGTATATATATATATATATATATATATATATATATATATATTATATATATATATCTATATATAACTATATATATATATATATTATATTAACACATACATACATACATACATACATACATACATACATACATACATACATACATACATACATGCATACATACATACATACATACATATTTATTCTTTGTATCACGTATCAACGTACGCCTGCCCCAGGATTCTATTTCTCATGTGACTCACGTCCCGGGGTTAAAATTTTCGGTGTCAGCAACAGAACTCCATCTGTATATTTATGGGTCAGGAATTCAATATTTCATACGCGGTCGTCGAATACCTTGAATTTATTTGTTTGATAGCCTAATACGCACATGAAGCAACCTATTCCAGTGATATGGACTTTGGTATTTAACGTAACTTTTATCAATACAGCATAATTATCATATTCACCCGCCCCCCACCATATTAAAATCAATGAATGAATGGCAAGGCATAAGATAAGAAAATCCCATTACGATGAGAACGATTCCCATATTGAACTTAACTAGCTGAAATAAATAATTAAAAGAAGAAAGAGCATTCTTATTGACTGTCACGGGTACCTTGTAAATATTGATTCTGGAAAAAATAAAATGGGTGAGTATGTATATGGGTATATGTATGTATGTATCTATGTACATATACTTTATACACATATACATACATACACAAATATGTATATATATATATATATATATATATTATATTATATTATATATACATACCATATATATATATATATATATCTATATATATATATATATATATATATATATATATATATATATAGAGTGTGTGTGTGTATTTTAAGAACAGGGCAAATTTTTCAGTGGCTTTGGCAGTATTAAAAAATTAATAGTTCTGTTACTTGCAACGCACAATTTATTATTCTTCTGTCTCAGTGGCATTTTAGATGCTTCAATACTCTTTTTATTGCTAATAATTAGCCTCAAAGCAATTATACTATTAACTACACGACGAATGTGTGCAGTCAGAATTTCATGCTCAATTCAATATTTGCTCTTCTCGCCCTTTTGGGTTTAACGGGAAAGATTTCAGTACGTGACTACAGCAAAATTAAATTGCTTAGATTTTATCATTCCTACCATTTGGCAGAAGTTTACAGCTAAAATGTCTAAAAATTGTGACTCATTCTATATAACACAAACATGATTAAATATAAAAAAGTGAGAAACAAAGAGAACGGAAAATATTGAAAAATAATGTCTTAAAAATACAAACATTTCAAAGGGTTCTTGTCTTTGGAAGAGCCCGCGATACTCATGAGCTAAAAATAAAACTTGCGTCCCCTCTTCCCCCCAACCCAAATCTAAACGGACCCGGTTTCCCACTATGGTAATCTGGGGATACGTTATCGAACTATTTTGGAAGCCAGAGGAGACGACCGTGGTTGATAGTCAAACCTCGAGTTTGCCGGTTGCGCTGGAACCTGGAATCATTCCAAGACTGCTGCTTCGAGGAAATCTCGCCTCGTGATTGGCGAGTGGAAGGCCACGAGAGATATTTATTGGCCTGCGAAATTCTCACTTGTTTTCGAAGCTTCTGTCTCGGAATGTTTGGAGGCTATAGCTATAGCGTGAGCGACAAAACATCCGAAAATGTGAGAGTGAGTTTATATACTTATATTTTTTTCTAAATACATTATATGCTCAGAAATCTTGTGTTAGTTAACACGGTTAATGCAACAATTCTCATATTGGCTAATGTACCATCTTATCTGAAGTTATATTTTAATAAAACTATATTTAATTTTGTAGCTGCAAAATCCATCATTCAACAAAAAGCATAAAATTGGAAAGGTTTACATTCAGAATATACTATAATAGAATAACATAAATTTTAAAAATTAGTCCTCCACTTTTTTATATTTGTTTTATTTTTCATTACATTTTATTAATTTATTTTTTTTTACGTGAAGTCGGAGAAGACCAAAACTTATCCAGACATTCAAAGTAACTATTCAACATAAAGTTCTGCTGATGAAAATTAGGGCATAAACTGAAATTGATATGGACAAAAACAAAAGTATTTCAGAACAGGTATCCTTTAAGATACTACCAATGTTTTCACACTCATTAAGGTCAGGGCAACTACCTGGAAATTCATTCGACGAGAAGAAATCGATACCACTGTTTCGAAGCTGCTCCTGTGTCTGAAGAGCCTTGAAACATGGTGCCTTATCATGCAAAAATGTGACTACTTCAACAGATAACACATTTTTAGGATCTTTGAGGAAAGGAAATACTCCAACAGTAATCAAAGTTTCTCTGAAGTATTCACCATTCCATGACTGTCCTTTTTATTTTATGATCCACATTAACCGTTTGGCTGTGAAACAGAAAAATTCCCCAACACGATAGCACACGTCATCGCTGATATCATCCAACTTTGCAGCCCAAATGATGTCATTTTTATGATTGAGCTTCCTGTGTAAATGAAGAATTCGTCTGATGCGGCAACATGGAGAAAGTCAGCTTCATCCCAATCTTTAAGAAATGCACGGTCTTCTGTCGGTTTTAGAGTGATGTTGGGTTTGCTGATAACATGAAATGGCTTGATACCAGATTTTTTCAACTCACTATATACAGCACTATAACTTCTCTTCTTTCCCTTTTTTGTTTCTAGTTCAAGCGCCAATTTACGTAAAGACTTTCTTGGTCTACCACTGCCTCAGCTATGATGTCTTTTGACAACTGAGAAAGGACTTCAAGCCTTCCAAGATTCCCACTCTTTTTGCGATGACAGTCATATGGATTTTTGTTCCAGTTTCTTTTAACAAAGGATGCATCTCTTTTAATGTATTTAGCTATCTAGGAACGTGAAATGAAGGATGCGTCAGCATCCCTGGCCTCTCTGAAGGTTATAACCCGGATTCGGTCAATCCATCT
This sequence comes from Macrobrachium nipponense, assembly GCF_015104395.2. Classification (NCBI taxonomy): domain Eukaryota; kingdom Metazoa; phylum Arthropoda; class Malacostraca; order Decapoda; family Palaemonidae; genus Macrobrachium; species Macrobrachium nipponense. The sequence continues at coordinate 114,149,984 of NC_087200.1, read as the reverse complement.
GACTTCCTCCGAGTCTTTAGCCATTGCTGAATCTAACTCCGTCATTCAGTCTGAAAATACAAGAAATGTAAAATGAAAAATAGCTTAATAGAAACTTAAGATAATGTACTTGGAGAAAGGCTATAGCAGAATACTTCATAATTTTCCATTTGTTCTGTGGAGGGAGGGGCCCTAATTTCGAAACACCCGGTACATATAGGATACATACATAAATGGCTAAATAAACAGAAAGATAGATAGACAGAGGAAGTGTATAATTAACCATTTTTATGTATGAATATGTACATGTGTTCAGAAGTATATTTGGGCTCTTTTATGCATCCAGCGCTTTTATAATTGTTTTATTTTTGCATATAGTTAAATCCAATCATTTAGGAACACACACACACACATACACACACACACAGATAGATAGAGAGAGAGAGAGAGAGAGAGAGAGAGAGAGAGAGAGAGAGAGAGAGAGAGAGAGAATTCTTAATGCAAGGAAAAATGTTTGAACTTCACCATTCAGTGATGGAACACATCTGTCGAAAAAATTGACAGAGTAATTCAGCTAGGATATAAATTAACTGAAATAAACTATACGACAGCTCAATAAAAACTGTTGCCTGTTGGATCTTTTTTCAACTCAATATACGTGCCACTTTGAAGTTTAATGTGCGCAACGAGGACGACTTAATAAAGGAGGATTAGAATCACAAACTTTCCTTTGAAGAACGAGACCAAAATAATACTGTTTGTAAAACAAACAGATGATGGAACCATAAAGTGATTTGAAAATTAAACACTTTCTTATCTAAAAGTAACTGACGGGTTCCTTTTATTTTTTAGATGGATGTCTTTGATTAGAAACTTAAGGAAAATGAGCTTATGATAAGCTTCCCAAGTATGATTAAAATATTTCACATAAGGATGAGCGACACCTACACAGGGCACTGTTCAAAAGAGATGTATATGCAGTACATTTCAGGAAGCAGACTTACTTGGTTGTATCTTTTGTATGCCCAAATGTCGATATCAGGGAATATAATCTCTATACTCTAAACATAACCATGTAGGTATGAGTAAGAGAAAAAGGGAAAAGGAAGAAAACTGTTACCGGAAACATTAAGAGAAACAAGGTTTGTGTGTTCCGCAAAAGATATTATTCATATTTACGTTAACAAGAATACAGAAGCTTACTCATGACCAAGAATGAGTTCTTGAAACGGGTCAAGAAAGAAATGAGGAAGTTTCGTATAGAGCAGAATCGCCTGAATATGAATGAATCGGGCACAAGACAAAACATATTGCTGAAAAAACAGAGTAGACGAAGGGAAACAGACTCAAATCATATATGGAACATAATATTATTCTTCAGGGAGGGTTGAAGTCAAAAGCAGATGTGGGAAATTACCAGCATTACAAATGTCCAAATCAATGAGATAAGATTCGAGATAGTTCATGCGGTTAAATGACAAGGCTGTCGGTGAAATATGATACAAAAGAACTGATTGCTCTCGCCTCAAGAAAGCCAAAATAGAGCGTTCATTCCAAGCGGCTTGTAAGATGAACACTGAGTGGTATCAATGACTGATGGGTTATTGGGAGTAACAGCAACAAAGTCATACTTGGAAGGGGTATGGGTGAGGCATTTCCCAGGAGAAGGCTGTTAAATTTTTCCCGTTTTCGAAAGTGAAATGGTATGATGAAGGACTGGTACGAGGTGAAGTGAAAAGGATATCTGCTATCGAATCTTTAAAAGGGCGTGATTACATAAACATATGCGTATGTTTGTATAAGAGATCACCCTGTGGTAGGGGTATAAGAATACTTCCACCGTAGGTGTTGCATGTCGTACAAGGCGACTAAAAGGACAGCTGCTGCCTTGCAGTCTTACTGTTTAGTGAAGGGCTAGGCCCACCACCAATAACTGTGGAAACTGCTGTCTTGCAGGTGGACTTTTTAGTCAAAGGAGAGGCCCACCGCCATGCAGTCGTAAAAACACCTTTGCCAAATAATAAACCATGCCTGATGTTGTAACGAAATGCGCCAGGCAACCGACCCCTCAGTATAGGGATAACTGTGGGAAAGAAGAAGAGGATGCTTGTATATGAGAGAGAGAGAGAGAGAGAGAGAGAGAGAGAGAGAGAGAGAGAGAGGACGCGGGGAGGGGGAGGGGGAGAAAACGATTAACCACACAAAGAATTGTTAAGGACAGACCACTCTGATGCGTTCAGTTTGAAGGAGACGTATCATTATTAGTATTAGGCACAGTAGTACTCTTGTTGTTATTTTTATTATTCAAAATGAGCGAGCATTTAAACGAAGCAATCCTAAAGGCCGTCAAGGTGCAAAACAGGCAATTACAGAACAAAAACCCCATGTGTGGCAGGGGGTGAAAATATTGAGATTATAACAAATTAATAATAAAGTGAATATGTATGTATGTATGTATGCGTGTACATACACACATATATGTATATATATATATATGTGTGTGTGTGTGTGTGTGTGTGTGTGTGAGCGTGTATGTGAGTGTGCGTGTGTGTAGTTATAATATTCAGCAAAATGAGCACAGAACGGACACTAGTGTTACATTACATCCTTTTAGAAATGGCAAGTATCGCCATTAATACTCCCAGAGAGTCCATTCTACGAGTATTTGACAGCAGAGGGACAGAAAAGAACTTCAGTAACTGAGCACTAGGTGATCTAATGAAAATTTTTTATTAATGCATATCGATTAATGAAGATGGCTATATGGGATACCTTTCATAAAAAAAACACAAAAGGCCTGTCTGATTAATTCTGGCAGAAGGATAATGATTCTGGGAGACTGAAATTATTCACAAAGGAGAACTTGGTAGAAATTGGTAGAACTAAAGATCTGCCCATTCTTTATAAAAGATGCAGTGAGCATTACAAGAACATGCAGGCATATAATCTTATGATGTATATATAATATATATAATATATATATAATATATATATATATATATATATATACATATATATACTATATATATATATATATATATATATATATATATATATAATATATATATATATATATATAGATATATATATATATATATATATATATATATATATATATATATATATATATATATATATATATATATATATATATATATATATATATTATATATATATATATATATATATATATATATATATATATATATATATTTATTTATATATATGTATATACGTATACATACATACATACACGTGTGTGTATACGCACACGTATGTACAAGTTTGTTACGGCCGACGTTTGAGTATTGTGAGAATGAAAGAGTGCAACCAAATCATTAAAAATATAGAGGGTTTTATTATAGTTTAAACAAATAACATTGGGTACGCCTGGTAACGTCGAAACACCATGAAACAGTAAACCGATATTACTGTAATTAGTACCACAGTTAAAATACATGAGTTGCTTTTTTCGGCCCGAAACGCTGCAGTAAATATTAAATCCAATCTTGCTGTAAATATCCATAAACTGAAAAGACGAAATACCCATTAAAAGTTTTTCTGTGTTTGCAAAGGAGGAAAGGAAAATATTCCATTTCGTCGCACTAAATGATATGTAATCATAGGTATCGATACATAATATTTTGTGAAAATTGTATGTATATTGCTTTTAAGAAGTTTAATGTTCTACTGTTACTACTGATTTTTTTTCGTTGTGTTATTACTTCCAAAAGTCCGTGCATACGTGAATATTGTTCTAGTTTCACAGATTTTTGTGGGAATGAATAAATGTGTCTTACTATCAAATGGGTGCCTTGAAAAGTATTTTAAATGAGTCCTGATTTCTTTCTTTTGCGGCGACAGGTTCCAGAAATCAGTTATCAAAGATAACTGAAATAAACATTAGGCAATTAGAATAAAAATATTAGATGCAGGAACGTTTAATAACAGAAAACTGGGACGTAAAGACTCCCCCGAATTCTCTTCAGTTCCTCCGATGACAACTTCATTCATCAGACCAACATCTTTGGCTGGAATTTTACCTCCTGTTTTACCCTTCTCCCCTCTTCCATGGCGTTTCCCCTCCTTTATATCTTGTAGAGCTTCATTGCTCATTCTTCCCCTTTTCGAGTCTCTTCTTTTATTTCTTTAAAATCTTTCGCCCGTTATCCACTACCTCCAATCGTTCCCCACTTCGTTAACTAAAACTTCGGTTTTCGCGTTATTACAGAATCACTGGTATTCACAGTAAAAATATTTACAGATGACCATCATCGTTTCCTCAAGACGCCGTCAATTACATTCTATGTCGTAGAAGAAATTAACAAAAATCTATTTCCCCTCTACGCAATTTATGCAGACTTCGCAGCACGCATGTTCGTGCTGTTATATCCGTAGTTAAAAAAGAAATCTTCAAGATGATTTTCCTAAAGTTTTCAGGAGTTATGGCAGCAGGACAGTGACCAATTGATTACATTTTCGTCGTGTTTGGGTCCAGATCTGCATCCAAAGCAAGGGACGAATTCTGATGAGTTTTCTGCGGAAAGTCCGCCACAGGACAAAGATCAATCTGCTACATTAAGGTTGGGAATTCAATCTGGATTAATTCGTACACCACGAGCCTTTCAATTCAATAGTATCTTTCTACGAGGGTCACAACCGAGATTACGGTTATGCTTCAGTAATACAGTTGAAATGCTCATTGTTTTATACAAAACCCTTTGAACGCACATGAGTTGATGAATATCTTCTATAAACATTAGAAGACTTTCTTACCCATTTGCATTCAAAGTATTTTGAATGCATTTGGGTAGGATAGTCTTACCCATGTCCGTTCAAAACACTTAAATGCACATAGTAAGATAGTCTTACCCATGTCCATTCATAACACTTAGAATGCACATGGGCAAGACAATCTTAGCGCCATGTGCATTCAAAACATTTGGAAAGCACATGGACAAGACAATCTTATCCATTTGTATTCAAAACACTTTGAATGCACATGGGCAAGACTATCTTACCCATGTGCATTCAAAACACTTAGAATGCACATGGGTAAGAAAGTCTTCCAATGTTTATAGAAGATACCCGTTAACATTTTTCCTTCTTACGACCCATATTACTTACTGTCTCTTGTGTGGGAAAAACGTCAGGTGAATGTTTGTGCTGATCTAATGCGAAAATTTTCTGGTCATTTTAATAACTTGTGATAAGTTTACTCAGTAAAGCCTTATATTTACTGAATGACGAAATTTGATGCATGGCTCCTATTTTCATTATTAAAAGAGAGAGAGAGAGAGAGAGTGAGTGATAGAGAGAGAGATAGAGAGAGAGAACGAGAGAGAGAAGAGAGGAGTGAGAGGAGAAGAGAGAGAGAGAGAGCGTGTTTAATTAAGCGCGTATGCAAATACCAATGCTGATAAATGTATATTCTGATTTATTGCGCAACTTTATACATAATTCTAATAATAACTGCAAAAGTTATCTGTCACTCTTAAAGCTTCCATTAAATCGAAACCCGCAACATATTATTCAATGTTTATCTAGATTTTTTTTTAACCAGTTAAGATGTGGTCCTAAAACCTCTTGCGTTCAAGATAAGATACCTGATACGTAATGACTCATGAAAGCGCTTGGAATATAGATAAGAATATATAATTTAGGGCAAAAGCCAGACACTGGGACCCATGAGGTCATTCAGCGCAGAAAGGAAAAATGAGAGTAGAAAGGTTTGAAAGGTGTAACAGGAGGAAAACCTCGCAGATGTACAGTGAAACAATATTGTTAGAAGAGGGTGGAAAGTAAGAAGGAAGAAAGAGAACATGAACCGAGGTACAGTAAAAGAATGAAAGGGGGTGTAGCTAGGGGCCGAAAGGACGCTGCAAAGATCCTTAAGTACTACCCCTACCCACTACGGGGGTCATGAAAACTCTTATTCAGCAGCCCCCTAGGGAAGTAATGCCGTCAGTGCACCTCATTCGGCGCACTGTAGGCATTAATTAAGGTTCTTTTCAGCATACCTTCGGCCTCTAAATGCAACCCCTTTCGTTCCTTTTACTCTACCTCCTTTCATATTCTCTTTCTTCAACCGTAGTTTCCAGTATCTCTTAACAATTAATTCATAGTGCAACTGCGAGATTTTCCTCTTGTTACACCTTTCAAGCTTTATTCTGTCAGTTTCCGTTTCAGCGCTGATTGACCTCGTTGATCCCAGTATTTCACCTTTGGCCTAAATTCTAGTATATATTCATTCATTCATACTTTTTCAGCAGACGGCGATTAACGTTTGAAATGTGTCGTGAGGGGGTGGGAGCGGTATTCGCAAGTGGGGAATGAGACCTTCATTTAAACGGTTACAGAGAAATCTCTCTCTCTCTCTCTCTCTCTCTCTCTCTCTCTCTCTCTCTCTCTCTCTTTATCTTGAAAAAATAAAGGCACTATTCTTATGAAATGGGAATCTAAGTTTTCATCATAGATGTAGTAAAGTATGTAATATTAACCCTTAAAATCATTGGACATATCTTCAAGACTCTGACTCTCTCTCTCTCTCTCTCTCTCTCTCTCTCTCTCTCTCTCTCTCTCTCTCTCTCTCTCTCTCTCTCTCTCTTGATGAATAAAAGCATTGTTCATGGGGAATGGGATTCCTATTTTTCGTCATAGACATAGGAAAGTATAAAATATTAACCCTTAATGACATGGGACATATACTCAAGAATCTCTCTCTCTCTCTCTCTTCTCTCTCTCTCTCTCTCTCTCTCTCTCTCTGTCAAGCAATTTCCACCACTTAGGTTAAAGCGTTTCATGATCTGTACTCGGATATAATAATTCATATCTGAAGCTGCATTAAATACAGCAGCCTGATGTTATGGCCACTGATCTCCTGTGAGTTAATGGAGTGCAATCACCGGCATTTAACCCAATAACAAACTACACTATTCCTGTAAACAGGCGTTTGTTTTGTTTGGTTTGTTTGTTTTAAAGTTCATCAGTTTCATCAGGCAACTTATAACTTCGTGTGTCTGTTTGGATCACACATAAAACAATGAGTACCTTTCCATAAATAGGGAACAGCTGCAAACATTATCCATATTTATATTAGTATTCTTCTACTTCTTGTCTGATCTCTCGACCTCTAACGAACTGATATTATTATTATTATTATTATTATTATTATTATTATTATTATTATTATTATTATTATTATTATTATTATATCCAATTCCATTATGTAGAAAATTAAACGATATTGCACATAAACCTACGGAGAAATGCCTGTGAAGTTGCTGGATTCCCGTGAGTATGTCAGCAATGCAAATCAAATTATTATTATTATTATTATTGGTATTGTTGTTGTTGTTGTTGAGTATTCCGTCAATTGTCGAAAATCAAACGATAATACAAATGAACCTAATGAGAAACGCCCGTGAAGTTATAGGATTGCCGTGAATAGATCGTCGGTGTACATCACTCTCGACGTGAGCGTCACTACTCATATAGATGCAATAAAGGGTCAGGAGGACTCCTTGTAATCAAACCACGGTTGTTTATACACTGTATTGCCCATATCCCCCAACGCCTCCTAAAGGGGAATTATAGGGGATGGGCTGATGCTGCAATAATAGGAAAGGATCAGATGGATGCAAATGCAAACTGAGGAGAGAGAGAAGAGAGAGAGAAGCGCAGAGAGAGAGAGAGAGAGAGAGAGAGAGAAAGAGTTTACATTTCATTCAATCATTTCATTTACATGTCTAATTATACTTTCAAGTGTCCTGGTACAACAAGTGTTGCGCATTTGTAATAAATATATCATTACTTATGAGAGTAGGTATTCATATGAGTTAACTTTAATGCACTGTTCTCACCTATAAATTCTTGTTTCTTCTCTAGAATATTTTTGGGACCCGCTGAGAGACCGCCAGGTTGCATCTATTGGAAACACGTGAAGAAAAAGGCGTATATATATATATATATATATATATATATATATATATATATATATATATATATATATATATATATATGTGTGTGTGTGTGTGTGTGTGTGTGCGTGTATATATAAATTATATATATATTTAATAATATATAATATTATTATCTATATATATATATACTATATATAATATATATATATATATATCTATATATATATATATATATATATATATATATATATATATTATATATATGTACATTATATACATACATACACACACACACACACACACACACACACACATATATATATATATATATATATATATATATATATATATATATGTTATATATATATACACATATACATATATATTATATATATATATATATATATATATATTATATATATATATATATATATATATATATATATATATATATCACATCACCGCGATTCATATAGAAGCATTAAGCTAAGCTATAAGTGTCCTGTAATATCCAATTCGCTCTACCTCGGAATTAATATATTTTCATACGTGTTAACCAAAGGGGAATTTTTTAGTTGATGATAATTTCGTCCTCTCGTGGAGAGGACGAAATCAGGATTTCAGTGACATTACCGACTTGTTGGCTGAGAAGGCAAAGTCACTGAATTCTTGAATTCTCCTGTGTACGCTAGTTTGAATCCACGAGAGGAAGAAATTATCATCAACTAAAAAATTCCCCTTCGGTTAACATGTATGAAAATATATTAATTCCGAGGTAGAATGAATTGGATAGTAGGCCGAATACAGAAAGTATCATCCACATACATACGAGTAAACCATATAACTTTTTGCGTTTCAAAAATCTCCATGTAAACATTGCAATGGACAGAAGATAAGGGATTACCCATAGCCATGCAGAACCTTTATACAAAAATTCACCATTAAAACAAAATTTACTATCATTGATAATAGGGGTTTGCTATAGTAAAAGGAATATCATAACTTTTTAAATCTTCCTCCAAAATTTCAAGTAATACACCCGCAAGCACTTTTGTAAACAAAGAGACGACATCAAAACTAACCATATTAAAATAAAAATTCAAATTCAAGCTATTTAATTTATTTATAAAGTCGACGTTGATTTGTACATTCGTGTTAGAAATTTCTCCTACCAATGGTGTAGGAATTATTACAAGCATTTGGATAAATTATACGAAACTGAGCCTATTGAGTTAATGATTGGTCTAATAGGGCTATTGATTTTGTGTCTTGACTAAACCATATAAATAAGGCAGAGCTGTTTACTAAAATAAGAGTTCACTGTCTGTGTAGGATCAGACCTCAGCTCTGTGTAAGTCTCACTGTTATTTAACAATGTCATTATTTTATTTACATGGTCACTTTTATTCATTATAACCATTGTATTCGCCTTCTCTGCTTTTGTTACTTGCACTATTTCGTCTATTTTAATGTGATTATTAGCCTGGAGAAATCTTACGCGTACATTAGGGGGAGAAGGTTTGGCCATAGCCCTAAGGACATAAATTATGACTAAATCTTTCCATATAACGAAATGATTCTGAAATATCGACATAGTCAAGGTTACCGCCAGAAACACCAAAGCTTAATCCATATCCCAAAGCCACGACTAAACTATGAATCTGTGTATGTGTGCGTGCACGTGTGTGTGGTAACTATTTTCGTTTAAATGTTTGTTTTAAAGGCAACCCGACCGAACAGCATCACTGTGACCTCCGATTTTACAAAAGATGGCCCTCTTTCATTGTGTGAAGGAAATTTACAAAAATTGCATAACACATATGAAGTTTTGATGGAGCATAATTCATACAAGATTAAAATTGTAATCAACTGTTGAAGGACAAAATATTTCAGAAAGGGGTAATTCCCCCGAATAATGGTCGTGGTATACCATGATTTTATCAACTTTACAACACCAGAAATAATTGCAGGAGGTTCAGTTAAGAGGCGATGTAAAGCTCTTGAAACTACATTGCATTTTTCATATTTTCGTTCTATAATAGACTAGGAGAGATACACGACTCCACCTAGACACAAACATAGTTTGACGTGATAAACAAGGGGGGACATTTACTTCTTATCCATAAAAGAAACATGAAACATGCTCCCGGCATCCCAAGTTTAATGGTTGGTTGGTAGAGTTCGACATAAATAATACTAAAGTTCAGATTCTGTGTGAAACCTTTCTTTTCGTATAAAATATTTGTACAGGAATTTGCTTATTTTGTATTTTATTATAATAATTATGAAGACTAATTGAATAATATCAATGCTAGCGAAATGAATGATACACAGAATCCTTCGCTCCTGCGTTTTTCTTAGAGCACGTGGAGTTAATGACATTCTTGACAGCAAATTGGCATGAAATGTTTAAATTATATTGATAATTTTCCTACTTGACATTTACGTGTGAAACATTAATCGCGTTCAGTGAAATCAATGTGTTGGCGCTTGTTCATTATACGGAAATTATGTCAATCAACGGAATTTTATTATCATTTCGAGCATTACTTGATAACCGGTCTCAGTTCCCCTTAACATCACATTTCTCTCTCTGAAAAACGTGGTCATGTTACTCCCTCTGAATTTTAGGGAAATATGCTCACACTCGTCTTTCAATACTTAGGACGTTTGAAGATTATTTTTTTTTTCCCGTGCCGGCAGTTTTCTTTAAGTTACTACAGGAGTATTCTGGAGTCTTTCCTTTTCTATTATCCAATCTTTTTTTGGGGCTGAGTTGGGGGGTGGGGGTGGAGGGAATCATGTCATAAGAGAAGAATTTAAGCAATGACATTTATACCATGCAAAACCTATGAAAGCTCTTGTAATGCTCGAATAATTTACAAACTGTACAAAGAATTTTATGTTTTACAGACAGAATCATCTAATAAAATTAACACTGACTGTAATAATTTTAAATACGGGACATAGAAGCAAGCAACGTGTTAAGAAGAAAATGCCAACACAAACACACCCACATGCGCGCGCGCACACACACACACACACACACACACACACATATATATATAATATATATATATATATATATATATATATATATATATATGTGTGTGTGTGTGTATATATATATATATATATATATATATATATATATATATACATATATATATATATATATATATATATATATACACATACATATATATATATATATATATATATATATATATATATATATATATATATATATATATAGTGTATAAGTAAGTGAGATTTTAGGTAGTGTGATTGCGTGCGTCTGTGTATAGAGACCGGAAGCCCAGATTGTTTGGATGTTAGACGCCGTGGAAGTTATAACAAATGCGTGTCAGTACTGGAAAATCAATGCTTGTTTCAAACCGCATGAGTGATCACATTTTCTACTGTTTTGAAGACTCGTAGGATAATCTAGGCTCCAAGTAGGCTCTAAATATCTTTCTTTTAATATAGATATTCGCTTTTTAGCCTCAAAAACCATGCCTCTCGAGTTTTAACAAAAACCAAACATATATCATAACCGCAATATTAAATTTTATTTTTATTTTTTTCGAGTATTTATATATTAGTCGGTTTTTGGGGGCTAAAGATATAATGGAAAAACAGTTTGTAAAAGTGTTGGTATTACATTGTAGTCACTTAAAATGTTTGGTGGCTATCAAGGTTTTAGCGATTGAGATTATGCACGGAAGCAGCTTTCACCTCTTTCATTCCTTCTTGGAAGAAGAGTCTTCCTCCGAAATTACCAGATGCGCAATGCAGTTCTCGTTCGCGTTCGAGAATAAAATCATGACATGTACTCACTTTGAACAATAAGTTTTAGTAACAACTTTTAATGTTAACCTTTCTTTGAAAAAAAAAAAAAAAAAAAAACAGTACGTAAGAAGACTAGTTTTCCTGAAAAAAAAAAAATAGAACATAATTCCTTTGGCCGTTTGTGTGATCGCTTGTCTTCCGCACTATCAAATGAAATTTTCTGATGTTTATTTCATGAAAACACCATACATATATATGTAATTATGTTGTGTATATATATATATAATATATATATATATTATATATATATATACGGTGTATATATATAATATATATATTATTATATTATATATATATATGTGTAATATATATATATAGAGAGAGAGAGAGAGAGAGAGAGAGAGAGAGAGAGGTTTGCTCGACGTATGCAATAACGTGTTGTAATTGCTTGCCTCGTGATCAAGCAAATTAGTTGGAAAATCGTCCTGAAAGTCTATGCTACTCCGATGTTGTGCACTTGAGGAGAAATGTATGATAGCTGATTTATTTAACAAGAGGAAACTATAGTAGATTCACATCAGCTGTGCATTGGATGTCTAGGCCTGTCCCTTACGACGCTCCTGATTGGCTGTTGATAAGCCATTCACAGAGCTGGAAACTCTCAGTCTCTCTCGAGAGTTCACATGGGCAGAATGTATGTTCCACCTCTCCTTAATGATACTGGTGAAAGACGTGCCCCTCAGGAGAGGTGGAACATACATTCTACCTATGTGAACTCTCGAGAGAGACTGAGAGTTTCTAGCCCTATGAATGGCTTATCAACAGCCAATCAGGAGCGTCGTAAGAGACTGGCCTAGACCTCAGATACAAGGTTGATGTGAATCTACTATAGTAGGTGACTGGCACTAAAAGACACGAAGATGAAAGAGCAATATGTGCAAGATTGGAATGGGCATCGGATACTTGTATTTGGGGCAGCTGAAAGATGTAAACTACGAAGGTTGTTTGAGGACTTTGTGGAGAGAGAATGGTGCAGCAGTCTAGGACTTACTGACCTAACCTGGAAAAGAATGAGAATGAGAGATTGTTAAAGGGAATTTGAATCTGTGAATTGCAGAATTTAGAGAACATGAATAGGGTTTTTGCTAGGTGACAAAAATTTAATGGGAGGTGAAAGAACAAATATGGCATTGTGGGAATAACTGAAAAAGTGACAGAGAAGTCTAAAAATTATAAGAACGTTATTTAGCATAATAAGGCATGTATATGGTAAGATTTTTATTGCAAAGGCAAAACATAAGCGATAGGGGAATGTGTGTGCGTGTGTGTGTGTGTTTCTTTTAATTTATACTGGGGAAGCTGATTGTGTGCGAATGAAATGTTTGTTATGGTATACCCATAAACGAAATTTAATAGAAAAGGGAGTCCACTATATAATATAGTGACACTGTGGAGGGTGCTAAGGATGTAGTGCAAAAATGACACTAAGACAAGAGTCTATAACATTTTGAGGTGACTTAACACTGATGGATGCAGTGATGGAGAGACAGGAAAGCTGATGAAGGGGCAAAATTTTCAGGGAGAATGTCCGTCGTGAACTGGTGATTGGTGATAGTGAAGAGAAAGTATAGACTAATAACAGAGTGAAACTGTTTGCAACAGGAGAAACAGAACCAAGGAGTTGGAACAATGTATGATAATCCTCTGCTCCCTTGCAGTAGTAAGTGCTAGATAGGTAGCGTCTACCGGTTCTAAGCAAATCTTTATAGATGAAACTGCTAGTGCCCTCTCTCTCTCTCTCTCTCTCTCTCTCTCTCTCTCTCTCTCATATATATATATATATATATATATATTATATATTATATATATATATACATATATATATATATATATATATATATATATATTATTATATTATATATATTTATGATAGTCTCCATGGATGGACTAATAAGTCTTTGACACCTCCTATCCTTGTAACTCTCTCTCTCTCTCTCTCTCTCTCTCTCTCTCTCTCTCTCTCTCTCTCTCTCTCACTCTTTTCGTCGTTACTCCCTACTATCACTGAAGTCTATTCGAAAGCTGGGTCGACAGATAGTAGTGAGGCATAACCATGAGGTCGACAGTGTATCATGTTTCTATTTTTATGGCTATTTTATAGTATATTACTCCTTTTATCGATATCCTATTATTAAATAAAAATCATTCGTTGTCCATAAATCTCTCACTTAACATTTATGGGAAAATCAAAATCAAAACCCATCATGTCCTAAAATAGTAAAACAGCAGGTGCAGCTAAATACTCGTCCATTTAGTAATAACGAAGAGAACAAAATGAGAGAGGGGTTGGGTGGGGGCTGGGTCGCATCCCCACTGGAAAACGAAGTCATTTTGGTAAAAGAGAAATGGTTCCCGGAAGCTGGAAGAAAGAGCATCATCAACCAAGAGGATAAAGAAAAGAAGGACAATATGACCACTGATGAAGCGGCCACCTTGAGGAAGAAAAACCAAAATAGATCTTCAGAGGAAACGTACAAGGCTCAGTCAACACCGTCTGCTAGTCACGGCATTGATGAGTATCTCGGATCGATGTAAACACAGCAATGCAGGTCGCTTTTCGGAAGACTGTGTAGGTACTTCTTATCCGCAGGCAAGTAGATAAAACAGCAACAACAAAATACGAGTAAAAATACGCTGAAGTTTTCTGTACAGCGTATAATCAAGGCCACCGAAGAGAGATCTATCTTTCTGTGGTCTCGGTATAAAACTGTATGAGCCGCTGAAGGGGAAACTTTCAGCCACGGCCCAGTGGTGGTCTGTCCTTTAGCGTTGTCAGACGCACGATCATGGTTAAATTTAACCTTAAATAAAATTTTTAAAAACTACTGATCCTAGAGAGCTGTAGTTTGTTGTTTGATAATTGGAGGGTGAATGATCATCATACTAAATTTCAGCCCTCTAGCATCAGTAGCTTTAAAGATTTGAGGGCGGATGAAGAGATAAAGCCATCTCTCTAGTTTTTTTTTTTAAGACGAACAAAACCTAAATTAAAACAGGTACCTAATACTACCGCCTATAATAAATGTGCAAAAAAGATAGGAGGAAAAAAGCAAAGAGTGAACATCTGCAGGGACGACCACGTAACCTCAGCTTTACGAAGTCAACAAAGAGCAATGAGGTGTTTGCTCTACACGGAGATGAACTGGCTTCAAAGGGGCGTATGTATGTATGGCCATTGGAGGATCGCTGGGAGCTGTAAAAAGAGGAATTCTAAAGATAGGTTTTTGATGTGCACCGTTTGCTAGAAGCGATGCTAAAAGAAAAAACCCGGAAGTAATATGGCATTTTTCTTCTTTAGACGTCGATAGAACGCTTTGGGAAAAAGGTTTTTGGAAGTCTTGTGGCTGACAAGGCTTTACGGTTTTATCCAAACAAACGACGTATTTAAGAGAGACTACAAGATTTCCTTACCTCGCGATCTTAAGTTTTTTTTTTCTTTTCTTTTTTGCTGCTGCGCCACTTTTGTTTTCGTTACGCACTTATTTCAACGAAAATAATGACAACACCTGAGGAAAACTGGGTCTATACGTAGACTTGTCTTGATAGAGAATGTTGACAATGTAAAGTCGCACACAACCTATGGAAATCTGTATATTGCCAAACGAAACCCATGGATAAAAAAAAAAAAAGTTATTTCCATAGATCCTGTAAATCCAAATTGACATTAAACATGAAAACAATGACTAAAAACGTCTTCTGCTTCAAAACAGCCGTATGACGTATAGACGACGCCATCACGTCCCATTATCCTAATTGCGGATGACAAACGCGAAAGCCAGTGAGTCCGTGACAATGGAGCTGAATTGCGATAATAAAGAGGCTTTTCACTTTAAGTCTGAAGCCACAACAATTTGCATTTGAGTACAACAGTTGACGGAGGTAGGGAAGAAAATAAAAGGTTGAGAAAACGCTGGTTACTCCATAAATATGCAGTTGCTGTCATCTCCCTTTTGCCATCTTATTATTATTATTGTTGTTATTGTTGTTGTTTCCTGTGTTGATCTAGAATAAAATCAGTAGCTTGCTTCTTATTAACATAGCTACTACAGTTACTATTATTTCTAACATTACTATTAGGTCCCTCGTTGGCCGAGTGGATTTCGCGCTCGGCTACCAGTCCGGTGGACCGAAGTTCGATTCTCGGCTCAGCCAACGTGGAACCAGAGGACTTTATTTCTAGTGATAGAAGTTCATTTCTCGATATAATGTGGTTCGGACCCCACAATAAGCTGTAGGTCCCGTTGCTAGGTAACTAATTGGTTCCTACCTATGTAAAAATATCTAATCCTTCGGGCCAGCCCTAGGAGAGCTGTTCATCAGCTCAGTGGTCTGGTAAAACTAAGATATACTTAACTTTCTACCATTATTAACATCAAGGCTTAAAAGTGTTTAATAAAAATAATAATTCTATTCTGTTAATAGATTTGTCATCACTATAGCCAGTGCAATACTCTTACTATTATAACTGACTTTAAATACTGCTCTAAAAAATGTAATAATTTGTTTCTTACAAACAGCACTGCTCTACTGTTATCACTACTGTACTATTAATATTACCATTGAAAGTAACATGGAAATTTACCAGCATTAGTAGTATCGAATAGATCTTCAACTACTGCTACTATCTCTACTTTAATTATTATAATTATTATTATTATTATTTTGGTCTGTCACACTCCTCCAATTCAACTGGGTGATATTCATAGTGTGGGGTTCCGGGTTGCATCCTGCCTCCTTAGGAGTCCATCACTTTTCTTACTATGTGCGCTGTTTGTAGGAGCACACTCTTCTGCCTGAGTACTGGAGCTATTATTATTATTATTATTATTATTATTATTATTATTATTATTATTCTTTTGTATACCCTTCTAAGCGCGGTTAAGGGAGACTTCGAACTTGAATAATCACGTAAAAACGAGGATTTTCACAAGGTGTGCCTCGGAAAACCCAAATTTTTTTTTCACGTCTAATTCTTTCCATTTCAATAAATATGCCCATCAGCCTCAATTCCTAACCTTCCGCACTTTTATCCTATCTTTCATTCACGTATTTCGACACAACCGCGACAATAGGGCCAACAACTTAAACTCAGGCCCGCTGAAACTCTTGGCCTGCTATTGCAACTTTAAAGACCGTTTCACACCGGAAGCGATGCTAAGCGCGCTACCCTTTGCTATGGAGCCATGTTCGCTATACTCGCGATGCGTGTGTTCACACCTAAAGCTATGAATGACTGCGAACACTTCATGCAAGTGTGTAAGTATATATTGTTAATCTGTTCACCTTTACTGCTATATTTAAAGTTAATTTATTTAAAGGTAATTTATATATTAATAATAATAATAATAATAATAATAATAATAATAATAAGAAGAAGAAGAAGAAGGAGAAGAAGAAGAAGAAGAAGAAGAAAAAGAATGATATGGGATATGCGAGTGGATTTCTACCCATAAACATAGGAACACTAGGCACAATCCCAAGATCGCTGAAAAGGAACCTGTAAAAACTAGATGCCGTAGTAGCTACAAGACTCCCGCAGAAGAGAGAGAGAGAGAGAGACTACCTGCTGATTCCTGTGTTAAATATCAGCCACTTCCAAGACCAGGCCTTGGTCTTGACAATATATTCGCCGGCTTTCAAGACGATAGAGAGAGAGAGAGAGAGAGAGAGAGAGAGAGAGAGAGAGAGAGAGAGAGAGTTTAATGCAATCTAATTCCTTCTTATATATCTCTGATAATTACCTTCCATTTATGGAATGAAGATAGACAACCCTCGAACACTTTTTTTCCACTTTTTCTATGCATTTCAACATTTCTTTTATGTCTAGGAAGACTGGTCGGTATTTATTTCATTACGCCACTCGACAGCATTTCCGTTTTTTGACTGACATAATCCTTCACTTTGAGAGAACCAATTTCATTAATCTTTTGCATAAAAGGTGTATGCAATTTACATCGTCATTTCAGGCATATACCATGAAAAATAAAACACTGAAAACAGGTAAAACCAAAGAAGGATATTGCTGACACCTAATTCCTATCTTTGAATTTCCTTGAATAAAATAAATGCGACTGATCGTCGTGACCTTCTTCAAGTGAAACTGAAATCCAATGAACAAACTGACTTGTCTGTCTACCTATCTATCCTTTATCACAACTCGGCATATTATGCATTTATCCCTGTAAGCTTTCTAGCACTTTACTCTTCGACAAAACCCAAAACGAAATTGAATATTTTTCTAGAACCGTATGAATCTAGGTGGGGTTCTCTCTCTCTCTCTCTCTCTCTCTCTCTCTCTCTCTCTCTCTCTCTCTCTCCCTCTCTCTTTGCACACTTGCAACAATGCTGCTCTCCATCTCACTCCTCATTGCCATAAATATCGTCTAATTTCACACCCAAAGCTCATCGCTGCCTTTACAATGAACGTTTATAATTCACCCTTGTTTGTGACTAATTAAGAAACAATGATGCGGCCTCAAGGGCGGTGATAGAGTATTTATCTTATCCTGAATAACAGAAGTTGGTTCAATCGCTGAACTATTAAGAGATACATTTGAATGCAACCTGCGACCATGCCTTGCATCTTGGCGTATTATGGTTTATATGATTTTAAATAAACAAAAAGAAATATTCAAACATGTTTCTGAAATAATCCGTACCAAGAAATCATATGGAAATCTACAAATATCAGAGGCAATGTCAAATTGTCTTATTCTAAAGTTCTAAACCTATGTATCAATATCGAAATAACTTTTTTTTAGACCGTCGTGTTACTCCATCCATAAGA
>NC_087200.1:114121444-114126444 GCF_015104395.2 Macrobrachium nipponense | reverse complement strand
CCGGAAAAGCAAAATAGAAAAAAAAATAAAATAAAAAAGGCCAGTTTGAACAGATATTTTTTAATATTTTCAATTTCAAATAGTTAGGCTTTTTTATATATATAAATGAGTACTCAAAGGCGCTTTGCAAGATGTAAATGTGACTTTGGGTGCGATGAAAAAAAAAAAAAAAAAATTTATCAGAAGAAATATTCTGAAACTTACTGAACATTTTGCAAACTCTGAAAAGTAATAACTATGTTATTAATAGTGTCGGCAGCTAATTCATATATCAAAAGAATGCTTATTAACGAACACTTATGGAGCAGTCTATAAAAATTCACGTAAATTGTGAAAAACAACTTTTATGTAAGCAAGTTAATTCATTTGTAAAACGATAACATATTATAATAAGCTTACTTAATAAACAGAAATAGACTTGAAAACTAAATATATGAAAACGATTAAAAAGGAAGTCAACATTATTCAGACTTCAAACAGCAATAACTTAAGTTAATGTTATTTTTTTATTAAAATGAAAGAGTACTCACAGGCGTTATCATGCACGGGATGTTACTTTATTAAAAGGTTATGGATGCATCACTGAATGATTACTGTAATGAATTGAAGCATGTATCCAACGACGCAGATGTTCATCGTTAATCTTTGCATATTACTTTTCTGTAGGCAACACCCAATGCCATCTTTTTCTCAGCCTTCAAACTGAAAGCATTTGCAATTTCTACATCAGATCATACTTTATCTTTTTCACTTACCAACTTGACCAAAGACAACGTATAAAATCAAATACAAATATTGCAATTTTAGGCGAATCACATACCTAGAATGTACAGAGACAACTGATGAGTGTAAGCGTGTTCTTGGATATAGTCACAGAAGCAATGGCTAATTGCTTACAGTCACGGGAGCAATAGCTGAATGGTTACAGTCAAGGGAACAATAGCCGAATGGTTACAGTCACGGGAGCAATAGCTGAATGGTTACAGTCACGGAGCAATAGCTGAAGGGCTGGGACCAGTTCACAGGAAGCAATAGCTGAATGGTTACAGTCACGGGGCAAATAGGCTGAAAATGGTTACAGTTCACAGAAGCAATGCTGAAGGTTACAGTCACGGGAGCCAATAGTGAATGGTTTACAGTCCAAGGAAGCAATAGCGAATGGTTACAGTCACGGGAAAGCAATACTGAATGGTTTACAGTCACGGGGAGCAATAGCTGAAAATGGTTACAGTCACGGGAGGGCAATAGCTGAAGGTTACAGTCACGGTTTAGCAATAGCTGAATGGTTACAGTCACGGTAGCAATAGGCTGAATGGTTACAGTTACAGGAGCAATAGCGAATGGTTACAGTCACGGTAGCAATAAGCTGAATTGGTTACAGTCAGGTTAGTAATAGCTGGGAAGGTTACTGAATGGTTACAGGTCACGGGAGCAATAGCGAATGGTTACAGTCACGGAGAATAGCTGAAATGGTACAGTCAAAGGAGCCATAGGCTGAATGGTTTACAAGTCACGGGAGAAAGCAATAGCTGAATATGGTTACAGTCACGGGACGCAATAGCTGAATTGTTACAGGGTCACGGGAAGCAATAGCTGAAATGGTTACAGTCACGGTGCAATATGCTGAATGGTTACAAGTCACGGATAGCAATAGCTGATATGGTTACAGTTACAGGAGCAATTAGTGAATGGTTACAGTCACGGTTAGGGCAATAGCTGAATGGTACAGTCACGCTAAGAATAAGGCTTGAATGGTTTACGAATGTTACAGTCACGGGGAGAAAATAGCTGAAATGAGTTACAGCACTGAAGCAATTAGGCTTGAAATGGTTACAGTCACGGGAGCAATAGCTGAATTGTTACAGTACGGGAGCAATAGGCTGAATGGTTGTACCAAGTTACGGGGCAAAAACTGGAATGGTTACAGTCCACCGGGTAAGCAATAGCTTGAATGGTTACGGTTAAGGAGCTTAATTAAGCGAATGGTTACCAGTCACGGGTAGAATAGCTGAATGGTTACAAGTCACAGGAGCAATAAAGCTGAAATGGTTACAGCACGGTCGCAAATAGCTGAATGGTTACAGTCACGGTTAGCAATAGCTGAATGGTTACAGTTACAGGAGCAATAGCTGAATGGTTACAGTCACGGTAGCAATAGCTGAATGGTTAACAGTTACGGGTTAAGCAATATGAATGGTTACAGGGTGGTAGCAACGCTGGAATGGTTACAGTACACGGAGCAACTAGCTGAATGGTTACAGTCACGGAGCAATAGCTGAATGGTTACAGTCAACAAGGATGCATCGCTTGAATGGTTTACAGTCACGGTAGCAATAGCTGAATGGTTACTGGAGTTACAGTCACGCGGAGCAATAGCTGAATGGTTACAGTCACGGTAGCAATAGTGAATGGTTACAGTTACAGGACGCAATAGCTGAATGGTTACAGTCAGGGTGCAATAGCTGAATGTTACAGTCCACGGGAGCAATACTGAATGGTTACAGTTCACAGGAGAAATAGCGAATGGTTACGTCAAGGTAGCAATAGTGAAGGAATACTGAATGTTTCCAGTCACGGAAGGCAATAGCTGATGCGGTACAGCCGGTAGGGCAATTAGCGGAAATGGTTACGTTACAGGGCAATAGTGAATGGTTAACAGTCACAGGAAGCAATAGCTGGAAATGGTCAGTCACGAGCAATAGCTGAATGGTTTACAAGTTAACAGAGCACTAGCTGAATGGTTACAGTCATGTTTAAGGCAATAGGGCTGTAGGTTACAGTCACGGGGGGAGCAATAGCGAATGGTTTACAGTAATGGAATTCATCTCTGATGGTTACAGTTTCAACGTAGCAATAGCGAATGGTACAGTCACAGGAGCAAGCAAGGTAGCTGAATGGGCTACAGTCACGGGAGCAACCTAGAGGGAAGGCAATAGCTGAATGGTTACAGTCACCGGTAGCAATAGCTGAATGGTTACAGTCACAAGGAAGGCAATAGCGAAGGTTTACAGTCACGGTAGCAATAGCTGAGTGGTTATAGTCACAGGAGCAATAGCTGAATGGTTACAGTCATAGGAGCAATAGCTGAATGGTTACAGTCACGGGAGCAATAGCTGAATGGTTACAGTCACGGGAGCAATAGCTGAATGGTTACAGTTACGGGAGCAATAGCTGAATGGTTACAGTCACGGTAGCAATAGCTGAATGGTTACAGTTACAGGTGCAATAGCTGAATGGTTACAGTCACGGGAGCAATAGCTGAATGGTTGCAGTCACGGGAGCAATAGCTGAATGGTTACAGGAGCAATAGCTGAATGGTTACAGTCACGGTAGCAATAGCTGAATGGTTACAGTCACAGGAGCAATAGCTGAATGGTTACAGTCACGGTAGCAATAGCTGAATGGTTACTGAATGGTTACAGTCACGGGAGCAATAGCTGAATGGTTACAGTCATGGGAGCAATAGCTGAATGGTTACAGTTACAGGAGCAATAGTTGAATGGTTACAGTCACGGGAGCAATAGCTGAATGGTTACAGTCACGGGAGCAATAGCTGAATGGTTACAGTCACGGGAGCAATAGCTGAATGGTTACAGTCACGGGAGCAATAGCTGAATGGTTACAGTCACGGGAGCAATAGCTGAATGGTTACAGTCATGGGAGCAATAGCTGAATGGTTACAGTCACGGGAGCAATAGCTGAATGGTTACAGTCACAGGAGCAATAGCTGAATGGTTACAGTTACGGGAGCAATAGCTGAATGGTTACAGTCACGGGAGCAATAGCTGAATGGTTACAGTCACGGGAGCAATAGCTGAATGGTTACAGTCACGGGAGCAATAGCTGAATGGTTACAGTCACGGGAGCAATAGCTGAATGGTTACAGTCACGGGAGCAATAGCTGAATGGTTAGTCACGGGAGCAATAGCTGAATGGTTACAGTCACGGGAGCAATAGCTGAAGTGTTACAGTCTCGGGAGCAATAGCTGAATGGTTACAGTCACAGGAGCAATAGCTGAATGGTTACAGTCACGGGAGCAATAGCTGAATGGTTACAGTATCGGGGGCAATAGCTGAATGGTTACAATCACAGGAGCAATGGCGAAGTATTGGATGGCTAACAAAAAAAACAAAAAAACAAAAAACTCCTGCAATTTTCAACCCTTCCCTTCGCCGTCCACCCACGCTGAGGGGACTGATGTTTTCTAAGGCTTTGCTTTCAAGTTTTACAACCACAAGTGGGTTAGTATCAAAGGCGCTGAAAAATAATTCTTTTACAGGATTTTTTATCTAACTTGCAGTCGGCATTTTGATGACTCAGTCTGGCAAAATAAATAAATAAATAAATAAAAACTCAAATGAAAATAAAGGAAATGACTCCGGATGGCACTTTCCTTTGCCGTATGTTTCAGGGCATAAAGTTTTATTTCAATGTTCTTTGTCCATAAGTTTATATAATCCGGTATTATGGAAGTCCGGATTTTTAGAAACTCCCTTTTTATGTTTAAACGTCAATTTAGATTTAACTGTGTAATCTTGTCGAGTTTTCAGCCTTGTGATGTCAAAAGATAATAATCATTTGCAGACTTTTGTAAATGAAATATAAGCTTTTAGTTTACTTATGAAGTATATTCCTATGGTCCCTCAATGCAGTAAAACAGGGAAGAACATGCAAGACTCAAATAAGCATTCTGAACAATTATCAATTTCCATTTTCATACTACGAATTAAATCATTAACAAAGGCCATACATAAATAACACCCAGGCGTCAGATCTGGGCATCAGAAATTCAGTCAATCACTAACTTCAATATTTACTCCCTTTTTTGAACTTTATGCTGTTAAGCTGAGCACTGGGGCGCTTTTGACCACTCGCCATTTAAGGCAGTGAAACAAAGGAGCTGGAGTGGTTGAACAGCAAGAAAATGGGATCCAGAAAAGAGAGAATGAGCACAAGGATATAAGCAGAGGTGGAAATGGGAGAAAGAATAAAAACGAAT
>NC_087200.1:114103944-114113944 GCF_015104395.2 Macrobrachium nipponense | reverse complement strand
AAAATGGATTCAACTGATGGGTACACCCATTTGGGAATGAACAAAATAGATAATGGAAAGGATGAGAGAAATGGGGAACCACATAAGAGGTGAATCAAGGAAGCAGATTGTGTGCAACAGAGTAGGAAGGCCTCGATAATCTTAGGAGACCAAGGTCATTATTCCACAAAAGGGAATGTTGAACTAAATCGACGCTAACAAAGTCCGTCTGCTGTATGCAAAAAAAAAAAAAAAAAAAATTGGAAGCTATAAGATGATTTTGTTGGCAGTGAAAGCTGTTTAAAAGAAAGAAGTGCCAAGACACGAGTAAGTGGTAGAATCTTACTGGAGGTGAAAGAACAGATCAAGTGCTTCAAGATGGTTTTATCGTATACCAAAAATGGAGACGAGTAGGTTAGTTAGCACAAGTATAATTCCCAAAAACTAGACAGAAGAATAGGTACATCCGGAAAC
Organism: Macrobrachium nipponense; assembly: GCF_015104395.2. Lineage (NCBI taxonomy): Eukaryota > Metazoa > Arthropoda > Malacostraca > Decapoda > Palaemonidae > Macrobrachium > Macrobrachium nipponense. The sequence continues at coordinate 114,113,491 of NC_087200.1, read as the reverse complement.
TGCCGGATAGGTGGTGTGAAAGTTCGGACCTTGATATACAGAAAGCATGAGAGCGCAAGACACTAAAGAGATAAATACAACTTTATCTATAACGGGCTTCAACACGTTGCTTATGAGCTTTATGGGTATATGTAGGAAACAGTTAATGATATTCATGTTTGGAGGATTGTGAAAGATGCGTTGGCGTATCTGTAGTTCAATCTCCTTTAAGATAAATGACTTTTACAACGCACATACAGAAGCATAAATACAGATATGAATATATATATATATATATATAAATATATATATATATATATATATATATATATATATATATATATATATATATATGTAGTTCCCTTCGAATTCAAAGAAGCGAAACTATAATAAAACATGAAATCATAATATGAAGGACTCCTTCATAGTTAGTTTCGTACTCCAAGGGACCTCTTCAAAGGCGATTTATTTTAATAATAAATCGCCACTGAAGAGGTCTATTGGAGGACGAAGCGGATCACTTTTTTTTTCTGCCTACTTAATAACTTCCGTCTTTTAGATATTGAGGTAAGCAGCACTGACACTCACATACAGATTCTGACACAAACACTGACACAAAAACAGACAAACAAAGCACACGCGCACACAATATATATCTATGTAATGTGTATGTATTGTATGAGTGTGCTCGCGTGTGTGTATGTGCTATCCATGCGGTGAATAAGGTCAAACAACATAAGTACTGATAAAATGAATGTGGCGATGACTAATGTCTTTTTTTCTTCATCTAATTTTCAAAATCATAACGTACCCTTTATGACTATCGTTTATTTCTTTCTTTTGATGTTTACTTAATGCCTCTAAGAAAGGCCATAGCCCATCATTACATAACAACCTTGGACATGAGTTTGAACTGACACAAACACACACAATAACAGCCATAAAAGAGAGGGTAGAGCTAGCACGTTCCGTTTCTAGGGACATTGCGCACCATACTGGTGATGAGGTCAAGGGAAATAGGGATATAGTATTGTGGAATAATGGATATTTTACTATGCAATGGCTGTACTATTCATTTCCATGTATTTAATAAAATTGCCTATTGTGAACGCATCCGCATGTGTCGCCCTGTATGCACCCCGCACATGCGCATGACTATTCTTCTTGCTTCTCTTGGCGCGAGCTGCACGCCCTGCATAGCCTCTATACTTATTTACCTTTTCTTGCTTGGAATAAACAAATCTACGACTCGGGATATCATTTCTCCCATCCTGCAATCTTCCGTCTTCTAATGTAAGACATCACCACCTATCACCAGATATATGTATGTTTATATTTTATATATATACATATATATATATATATATATATATATATATATATATATATATATATAGTATATATCACACACACTATATATACACACACACACACACATATATATATATATAATATATATATATATATATACACACACACACACACACATATATTATATATATATATATATATATATATATATATATATATATATATATATATATATCAGTTGTATTCCACATAAGAGCGTTTATTTATCTCTTTCCTTAATAAACGCTCCAAGAAGATGTCCATTGGAGGACGAAACTGTTGGGCATTTTCTGAGACATACCTTTTTCTTTTTCCTATGTGGAATATAACTGAATTACTATATCTTCGTGCCTAGAATTAACCGTTAATATTATATATATGTATATATATATATAGTATATATATATATATATAATACTACACATACATACATACATACATACACACACACACACACACACACACATATATATATATATATATATATATATATATATATATATATATATATATATATATCCATGCCCTTTTATCCCTTGATCTCAACATCAGTGCGGTGCGTAATGTCGTCAGGAAATGGCTGTCTTTTTTCTTTTTTTTTGTATGGACACCCTCAAACAATTATATGACCTCCCAACCGTGCACATTTTTCACTTAGGGTGCGCCACACAGGAATGAGATTGTGCTTACCTCATCCCTCTTCCCAAAAGGGGCAAATCGGTACATAAGCCTGGGCAGGAATTCCTCCCTTTGTTTCTCCATATTGCTGTAACCCACTGTATTTAAGCCACTGCTTGAAACTAAATGCAATACCTTGCAGATTAACTGCAATTAACCGATCCTTTGAGACTGAACAGAACGTAACCCAGTTTATGAGTTATTGCCAGGGAATCAAGTTCCGGTACACTCTCCTTTGACGCGAATGTCATGACCAATACCCCATTAGGAATATATGTAATATATATATATATATATATATATAATTATTAATATAATATATATTTATATATATATATATATATATTATATATATATGATATATATCATATATATATATATATGTATATATATATATATATGTATATATATATTTATATATATATATATATATATATATATATATATATATGTGTGTGTGTATGTGTGTGTGCGTGTGTGTGCGTGTATATGTGTATGATTGTGGTGTGTTGTGTTAGCAAATGAACATAATACTGGATGTGAACATACAGACGAGTCGACAAACAAATTCATAAAACATTAGAATTATATATGCTAGTCAGCTATCATATTCGTCAGTACAGCAAAAACTCAAATAGGAATTGGCATCACTTTTTAAACCAGTTATGAATGCGATTTGTAACCCCACTGAATCCTTATGGATTGGCGTGGATTGTTGGCGTAGTGTATATCCTTTTATCACATCAGCTTTTTCTCTCAAATGTGAATGCAATATTCAGAGGTATGTCAATATATAAATTTTTAACAGCCAAGTTAATACACTATCGAATAACAGTAATTAAATTTGCAAAGACAAATTATTAAATATACATTTCTCGGTTTAGAATGGGATCGCTGTGAATTTGACGTTGACATAGCTTTAGGTAACAGTTAAGCTACTTAAATTCTTTTCTCCATTTTCAATGTTGAGCAGATGTATATTACAGAATTACGAATAGATATATATATATACATACATATATATATATATATATATATATATATATATATATATATATTATATATATATATATTAGTGAAAATTGAAGGGGGGTTGTATCAACCGGTAGACATCTGTCCGGTGCGAGGTGAAGGACAATCCTTTATTCCCATTAATATATAGTATATATATATATATATATATATATATATATATATATATATATATATATATAACTACATATACTGTATTATAGTAATACAATAATAAACTGGGATCAAATCATTCACCACACCCAAAGTAAGAAGGGAAAGGTGAATTAGAAACTGAAAATAAGAAGGGTCCTTCATTGGCCGTGCGGATTCGCGCTCGGTTACCAATCCGGTGGGCCGAAGTTCGATTCTCGGCTCGGTCAACGTGGAACCAGAGGAATTTATTTCTGGTGATAGAAATTCATTTCTCGATATAATGTGGTTCGGATCCCACAATAAGCTGTATGTCCCGTTGCTAGGTAACTCATTGGTTCCTAGCTACGTAAAAATATCTAATCCTTCGGGACAGCCCAAGGAGAGATGTTAATCAGCTCAGTGGTCTGGTAAAACTAAGATATACTTAACTGAAAATAAGAGGAGAAATAAGGTTGGAGAAAATGAATATTTGTAAAGGAATAAATGGTCTTGAAAAACCAAGCCAAAGTTTTGAAAACAAATGGGTCATTCATCAATACAAATAATAAAAATATGACTACAAAATCAATAACTATGCACCAGTTAGTAGAAGAAGAGAAAATAAATATTAAGGGGATCAGAAGAGGCACATTTCCTGATGGAAGGAAATCTAATACCACTACACAACTAATGACATCAAAATTTTTCTTTATCAAATCAAACCTCAGTCGCATCACACTTAAAAATAACATAAAATTAGATAATAGAAATATGCTCTACTAAGAGATTCAGGGACTCTGTAACACGGTTTTTTTGCAATAATTTTGTATCTATGCATTTCATAAATATAACGCTTACACAGAATACACATTATATCTACACATAAATTTTGACTGTATTCTGCATTACGTAGGTTGAATAAATTTGGTACTTATAATGTAAAAGTGACTTTTTTTGAAGACGGGCCAACTTACTCAGAGAAAGGGTTTCGAACGCACTCGTTACGTAACTTATGACAGCATTTCTTTCCTCTTTCTCGATGGATGATTGGTTATACGTAACGAATGCTAGACCTCTGGCAACAATGACAAGCAAAGCAGTACACCTTTATGAACTCTGAAACCTCTCCACTGATAATTGTCATAATGAACAAACCAACAAAATATGTTAATAAATACAAAAACACTTCGATTATTAGTCTGACTCCCAAAATAAGTGTCCTGAGAAATTACAGTCTACTTTATAGGTCACAATCAGATTGACAAGATGTAGGGAATAGTTGGTAATTTTCAAAAACATAGTAGACAAGCTTGATTTGACAACTGCTATATCCAATGTCAAGCAATTTTTATTTATTGGCTATCTACCTATTTACTGAAAAAAATAGCCGGTACCGTATTTTGGCTTTTAACCTTCACCAATAATTATCGTCAGAATGATGACTTCATGAGGTTCCACCCACTTTGGCCTCGTAATAATTCAGGATAACATTGAAGTCTATCATGGGCATTGTTGGATTAGAAAATTTATGTTATGGCTATAAAAACTCATTTCTGGAGTTGTTGTAAGAAGTGCTAAATGATCCTCAAGGATCCAAGCGGTTTGCCTAAATGTTTAATTCATGCATATTACTGCTATTACTACAGTAGTATTACTACGCCAGCACAGATACCCCACCCACATCTATGTATCGTTCCGCCATTCATAAAGTCTTTATATCCAACACGGTCGTATGGCCTAAAGAAGAAGAAAAAAAACTATATCGGATGATCCGTAGGTCTGCTGGAGATTTTAGCAAATATAAGCTTGTATTTACTTTGGATAAAAATCTTATTTCAACAAAAATATTTATATAAAAACTGTTTACATACAATCTCTCTCTCTCTCTCTCTCTCTCTCTCTCTCTCTCTCTCTCTCTCTCTCTCTCTCTCTCTCTCTTTGTAGCATAGTGAATAGTTAATGGAAATGTTCAAAATCCTGAATGACATTACAAATATTATAATCATGTTACGCTAAATACAAATCAGACCATAAACATTGGATTTAAACTAGAAACTGAATAATTACCTATTCAGGCTATAGTAAGTATGGCCACAGGCTTTTTCTTGACTGTATAAATTTGCAAGTCGTAAGACAAATGCAGTTTTGCAACCACGGGACAATTCGAAATCCTGTTAGCCATTCTTGACTGCTATGGGTTACAGAGCCGATGGAATAAGGTGAATGGGTTTCTGTCTGGTGAATGGGCGGGGCAACATTTCGTAAAACGATGTTTACCTTGCTTACGTAATGAATGTTTTTCGACTCTTGGCTCGTAATCATTGGCCTTGGCGTCGGCTAGATAATTTTTACTCTATAAAATTTAAAACTATAGGGTTTAGGTTATTGATAATGCTGACAAAATTTGTGTGTGGTTGTAAAATATACATATGTCAACTTTCAGCTACATCCGATGCTTTGATAAGGAGCAAAGTCCAAAAAACCGTGTTACAGAGGCCCTGAATCTCATAGTAGTTATCGTTGATAGTGCTCACTTTTCCCAACGTTTTCCCAGTCCCCTTAAATAACTAGACTACGAGACGAGAGACTTTTACCAACACAGACCAACTTTGATCATGAATTTTCTAACGAAGTTCTCGAAGGAGGAAAATAACCTATTTTCTGTTCTTAAAATTTCCCATAGGGTTTGGATTGAATTACAGCCCTTTCTCGTTCCTCAGAGAGGTCTGTTACCTCTTAGGTAGGAGCCGAAGTTATGCAAATGATGCTTTGTCTTCTTAATACAGGCTGCTTTCATTCCATCTTTTTTTAATCGCTGCAAACAGTACTTGAATAAAAATTATAAGGTAAGTCTTCGAACTTTTAAATCATTGCTACCATATATATATATATATATATATATATATATATATATATATATATATATATATATATATATATGTATATATATATGTATATATATATGTATATATATATATATATATATATATATATATATATATATATATATATATATATATATATATATATATATATATATATATATATATAACGCTTTGTCCACTAATTTACACAAAACATACAGAGGAACCAGATATGACCATCCATACGAATAGAATCATATCTGGTACCAGAGTACCCCTAACTATGGGGTGACCCCCTCCCTACCCTCCTCCGTCATTGAGAGAATACATTTAATCCTCCAACCCAATGGGCAAGCGGTAATACACATTATAAGCAGGCAATATCGCTGGAAATAGATGTTAACAATAACCTCCTCTTTGGAGAGTTGAACCGTCGATTGCTGATGGAGCAGACCAACAGTTTATTTGTTATTTCATTATATACAGTAGGTGCACTGAGCTTCTTACCTTTTACGAAATTAAGTTTGCGTGATTTTTAATGAGAGACGATATTCACTTTTCACTGAAAATTACTGCTGGACGATAGAGAGAGAGAGAGAGAGAGAGAGAGAGAGAGAGAGAGAGAGAGATTTTCAATAAGCGGATTAACAAAAATATGAATATCAATCATTATACAAAGAAAACGGTCTCGTCTATAATTATCTTGACTGGCACTAGCAACGCGGAAGCACACTTTTTACTAATCATTCTTAATACCTGAAACTATTTAGGAGCAAAAAGGTGTTCCAGGTACGAGCAGGTTCTGAAGCACTTTTCATCAAGCCGAATATGGGGCACCAAAATGACCTCAACACTGCTCTACTTAGATGAGATCACCGACTTAACTGAGTGTTCATACTTTCGCTTTTTTATCTTCGTGTTCGCTGAGATTACGGCATCTTTCTTTGAATATAATAATTGTCTATTCACATAAAATTCTAGAAGAAAATGTATCTTTAAATTGCCTGCTAAATGGGATTGCTATTGCTAATAATAGCATCAATGAGAAGGCGAATTGATTATGTCTCGAAAGCTCTCGTTTTGCATATTTTCTAATACATATTTACACTGACTCCATTGGGGATTTTTTAATAAATATCATCAGTATTGGGCTATCATTATTGTCAATAATAATAATAATAATAATAATAATAATAATAATAATAATAATAATAATAATAATATGGGATATGCCAGTGAAAATTGTACCCATAATCATAGGAACACTGGGCACGATCCCAAGATCCCTGAAAAGGAATCTGCAAAAACTAGAGGCTGAAGTAGCTCCAGGGCTCATGCAGAAGAGTGTGCTCATTGGGAAATATACTCAGACACAATTAGGAGCAAAACACGCACACATACACAAAATTATTTCCTGCAAAAAAGGAAAATCTTCTTCTAAACAAATGGAGACAGGAGAATGCAACGCAAAACGTACTGACAAAAGCAAATTCCACTTTAACAACATGGAAATAGTGTACCTGTAAATTCAGCAAAATTATTGTGCAAGAAATACATGATAAATTTATACTGCTATGCAAGATTAACTTTACTTTGCCACTAGGCAACAAAAGTGACATAATAAAATACAGGTAATAAATAGCAATGGCAGTAAAACTTCAAGTATCTAACAGAAATGAAATATTATCTGTTAGAATCACAGGTAAAACGCAATGTGAAATAATCTGTTAGAATCAGAAGTAAAACGCAATCTGAAATAAAGATAAGTTATAGCGTCAAAATACTTTATATTTTATTGCCACATTTTTAAAAGTAAATCTGAAAATGAAGACAAGGCGAGGTTGCAAGTAACGCATCTATCAACTCTGGAAGACAAGTGAATAAGAAAAAAACTTTTTTTTTGAATACATCACATAGCAACTTAAATTTCTTATTAAAAAGTAGCCACTAACACCAAAAATTGAGTAGCATAGACTGTACGAAAACCAAATATTATCCAACATAACTGTGCTTAAGATAATGTCTTAAAAGAGGGAGCGGTTCAAGGATTCACCTTCATATGAGGGACATAATTATTGAAGTGAAACACCAGATATGAATCATAAAGGAGTAACAACCATCCAACGAGTATTTAAAATATGCTTACAATTCGGAGGTTCTAGTTTTTCTTAATCAAATGTTAGTAATTTAATAATTTTTAGAATTTTTGGTTACCTTGTCACTTCATCGTTAAGTCACCCCAATAAAATGTAACTAATAAAATGTCACTCCAATAAAACGTCACTCCTTTAATATGGCACTTATGTTACTCTTTGGTAAGTCACTCCTTCGACACAGACTCCTTAAAGGATATTTGTTTCTCAGTGAAAGATGAAAAATATTATCCTTAGTAATGGACGGAAAACCTAATTATAATGCCTATACTCTGTTTTTTTCCATCTGTCCACCCGCCTGTGGTGTTTGCGTATGGTAACACTGCGTCCCGAGCTTTAGATAATTGCGCTGTGTGTAAGTTTTAGGTAAATAACAGGATATCTGGGTGTACATTTGCAACTGAAAAGTGTTTTAATAAGTTACTGTATGCGAATTACACCGTAATTATTCGAAATAAAATATTATTACTAACGCCTAGGACGCAGTGTTACCATACACAAACACCACAGGCGGGTGGACAGATGGAAAAAAACCGAGTATAGTTTTGTTTGCGTCCCTGGTTCTATTTTTGTCTTCCGGCTTTTGGCAAATGAGACTAAATTCGCGTCAAAAGAATGATCAGCGTCGGGAGGGATCAAACTTTCGACAAAAAGCAGAGCGTCGATTTTATTTTTCTACTCTTTGAGCAGAACAGGGATGAAAGTTGCTCCGGCAGAGGCTATTATTAAAGTTTATGCGAAAGTTACTTGGCGTAAAAAAGTTACTTTCTTTTTTTTCTTTTTCGAAACACGTTGGGCTTGTTGATGGAAAGCAACGCGATATGGGCTGCACGATAAAAGAAATGTTTTATTCCAAGTCGTGAGGCCTTCCGATATAATTGTTGTTCCAATAAAAGATAAAGTTTTTTCTATAATCTAAGTCCTTTTTACAAATATATAAATTCTTTGTATCTTTAAACATTTACTTATATTGCTAAACATATGTAATTATAAATATATATATATATATATATATATATATATATATATTATACATATACATATACATATATCTACACACACACACACGCACACACACACATACATATATCCACAACTGTACAACTGTACTTAATAAAAGTAATACTGGCATCCCCACGACAACTTATCCTTCTTTCTATATCCAGATAAATCCCCATGTTATATATATAAACATAAACTGTGGAGACCGTACATGAAAATAGTTGTTTAAAAAGTCGAAGCCTGTGCTAACGAAATGTTTGGTACGATATAACAACTTCTACGTTAACGCATGGTTCAGAAATTCATGGAACAAGATGCGATGTCATTGGAAAGGAAATTAAATGAAGCCTTTTCAGCGGAAGGAAACTACGATCA
>NC_087200.1:114061444-114098944 GCF_015104395.2 Macrobrachium nipponense | reverse complement strand
ATAATAATAATAATAATAATAATAATAATAATAATAATAATAATAATAATCCTGATCTGACAAAAACTGGGAGCAAGAAAACACCTTTGTGTATATCTTTGTAGGGATATTATTGAAATACTATAAAATTCTATAGCTTGTGAGGGTCTCGTCACAACAAATGAAACAGTTTTCACGACAAAAGGGCCAGAAGTTTTACTGTTTCAAATGACATATGTCAATGACATATGTCAACACTAAACTATAAAGGCCTCTTTGTGTCTTGAATAATAATAATAATAATAATAATAAAATAATAATAATAATAATAATTATTATTATTATTATTATTATTATTATTATTATTATTATTATTATTATTATTATGATTATCATTATTATTATTATTATAATTTTTTTTTATTTTTTTATTTTTGCTCTATCACAGTCCTCCAATTCGACTGGGTGGTATTTATAGTGTGGGGTTCCGGGTTGCATCCTGCCTCCTTAGGAGTCCATCACTTTTTTTACTATGTGTGCCGTTTCTAGGATCACACTCTTCTGCATGAGTCCTGGAGCTACTTCAGCCTCTAGTTTTTCTAGATTCCTTTTCAGGGATCTTGGGATCGTGCCTAGTGTTCCTATGATTATGGGCACAATTTCCACTGGCATATCCCATATCCTTCTTATTTCTATTTTCAGATCTTGATACTTATCCATTTTTTCCCTCTCTTTCTCTTCAACTCTGGTGTCCCATGGTATTGCGACATCAATGAGTGATACTTTCTTCTTGACTTTGTCAATCAATGTCACGTCTGGTCTATTTGCACGTATCACCCTATCTGTTCTGATACCATAGTCCCAGAGGATCTTTGCCTGATCGTTTTCTATCACTCCTTCAGGTTGGTGCTCGTACCACTTATTACTGCAAGATAGCTGATGTTTCTTGCACAGGCTCCAGTGGAGGGCTTTTGCCACTGAATCATGCCTCTTTTTGTACTGGTTCTGTGCAAGTGCCGGGCATTCGCTTGCTATGTGGTTTATGGTTTCATTTTTCGTATTGCACTTCCTACATATGGGAGAGATGTTATTTCCGTCTATCGTTCTTTGAACATATCTGGTTCTTAGGGCCTGATCTTGTGCCGTTGTTATCATTCCTTCAGTTTCCTTCTTTAGCTCTCCCCTCTGTAGCCATTGCCATGTGGCATCGCTGGCTAGTTCTTTAGTCTGTCTCATGTATTGTCCGTGCATTGGTTTGTTGTGCCAGTCCTCTGTTCTGTTTGTCATTGTCCTGTCTCTGTATATTTCTGGGTCTTCGTCTACTTTTATTAGTCCTTCTTCCCATGCACTCTTTAGCCACTCGTCTTCACTGGTTTTCAGATATTGCCCCAGTGCTCTGTTCTCGACGTTGACGCAGTCCTCTATACTTAGTAGTCCTCTCCCTCCTTCTTTTCGTCGTGTTATGTATAGTCTGTCCGTATTTGCTCTTGGGTGTAGTGCTTTGTGTATTGTCGTATGTTTCCTGGTTTTCTGACCTATGCTGCGGAGTTCTGCCTTCGTTCATTCCACTATTCCTGCGCTATATCTGATTACTGGCACTGCCCATGTGTTTATGGCTTTTATCATATTTCCGGCGTTGAGTTTTGACTTGAGTATCGCCTTGAGTCTCTGCATATATTCTTTCCTGATCGTGTCTTTAATCTATTCGTGTTTTATATCCCCTCCTTCCATTATTCCCAGGTATTTGTATCCAGTCTCATCTATGTGTCTGATGTTGCTCCCATCTGGTAGCTTTATCCCTTCAGTTCTCGTTACTTTGCTTTTTTGTATGTTGACTAAGGCGCATTTTTCTATTCCAAACTCCATCCTGATGTCCCCAGATATTATTATTATTATTATTATTATTATTATTATTATTATTATTATTATTATTATTATTATAACAGATGTATTATTATTATTATTATTATTATTATTATTATTATTCTTATTATTATTATTATTATTATTATTATTATTATTATTATTATTATTATAACAAGGTATAATAATACAGGTCTTTCAGCTGCCTGTCGATAATGTGGAAGTTACTAACAAGTATCATTAGTGAAAGGCTATGCATTACCCAGAGGATACAAACACCATCCCCCACCAACAGAAAGTACTTACAAGCTCTGGGATAAGACTAGCAGAGGAATCTTTCATGGCGACTCACTGTCCCCACTACTCTTCGTAGTTGCCATGACTCCCAAGGCAAAAGTACTGCAGAAGATGGATGCTGGATACAAACTCAAGAAAGGAGGAAACGGAATTAACCATCTGATGTTCATGGACGACATCAGGCTGTAAGGTAAGAGGATAAAGGAAATAGATACCCTAATCCCGACTTTAAGGATTGTATTTGGCGACATCAGAATGGAGTTGGGATTAGAAACAGACTCCTTGGTCAATATATAAAAAGGCAAAAACTATCCGAGAGAAATAGCATCAGACACATAGATGAGACAGATACAAATACCTGAAAAATTAGAGAGAGAGGATATAAAACACTAAGAGATGAAGGATACGATCAGGAAAGAATATATCCATAGACTTAAGGCGATGCTCAAGAAAAACGCAACGCCAGAAACAAGATGAGAACCATAAACACATGGGCAGTAACAGTAATCAGATACAACGAAGGAGTATTGAAGAGGTCGAAGACTAAGCTTAATTTTACAGCATAGAATTTGGTGTTCTTTAAAAAGAAGAAACAGAAGGTATTTGGGAAATCCAGAGAGAAGAGAAAACAGAAAAAATAAATAAAATAAATAAAAAATAAATATATGAAAATGTAAGTAAAGTATCAAAAATGAGGAAAATTGCAATAGGGGATAGGGGAGTAAGGCATTGCATCTTCGCTTGAACTTTCACAATAATAATAATAATAATAATAATAATAATAAGAAGAAGAAGAAGAAGAATAAGAAGAAGACTGGGCTTGGGCCTTGACCCAGGCTAACATCCCAAACATCTCTTGAGAATGGGCCACAGAAGGGCCTGAAAGTACTCGAGTGTGAAGTAAAACTAAATGTAAATACTTAGAAGTAAACAAGTTACAAAGTGATTTTGTGGGTTTCTTTTTTCAATAATAATAATAATAATAATAATAATAATAATAAATAATAATAATAATAATAATAATGTGGAAAAGTAAATCCACAGTAATATGTCTGATCTGTTATTTAAAATACAAAGCAGAGAGCTTTCGAGGACCGTGCAGGTCTTCGAAAGCTCTCTGCTTTGTATTTTAAATAACAGATCAGACATATTACTGTGGATTTACTTTTCCATTTTATTTTATTAACTCATGTGATTATGAGGTTTCTTTGAATAATAATAATAATAATACATTCAGTTTTTACGTGCAACAGTTATAGTCTAATGGTCAAGAGGCTACATTTCGTCTTTCGTTCTTTCAGGCTCACTTTGCTGAATTATGCAGAATAAAAAGTGACACAGTGAGGGTTTTGGAATGGGGCATAAAGTCCTTAACGTCTTTCACATTGTCCTAATCTTTGACGCTATGGGCCCAATAATAATAATAATAATAATAATAATAATAATAATAATAATAATAATACACTACCATCATCACAACCATTACCAAGAGATTTATTATAAACCCACATTTTTTTTCCTTTTTCCTAGTTCACTTGTGTATGTGGATTTTTATATCACTAAGGCTGTATTATTATTATTATTATTATTATTATTATTATTATTATTATTATTATTATTATTATTATTATTATTATTATTATTACAGCTTTTATTAAAAGTAATGACTATTTCAGCCGCGTTTATTTTGTATGGAAGTTTCTCTATTCTTCTTATTACTGACTTTTCTTAAGTACACAAGAAAAGTCAGTAATATGAAGAATATAGAAACGTCTTTACAAAATAAACGCGGCTGAAATAACCATTATTTTCAGTAACACCTGTATTGATGAAGGTCTTCTTCCAGCTTGTTATTATTATTATCATTAGGTAGGAAACCCTCCTTCCATGAAGTCTTGTTGAAGGTTATTTCTGCTTCGGCGGCATTAATCTTTTAGAGGTTTTTCTCTTATTTTCTTATAGCGTCCTTCTCGTTGTTACATAAACAGGTAAGTAACGCACCTGCGGTGGCCATTATAAATGCAGGGACACATATCCGTATTTAACCTCAATATTAAATGAAATGAAGGTGTGGACCCCGTAGAGTTTATAAGTCAAAAGACTTCTAAGATTATAAGTAAAAAGATTTAGTCAAATTGAATTTGCCGCGACGTTTCATCTGGGACATCTAGACATCCCCTTAGTCGGAGGATGGATGAGGGACTGGTTTGTGTGTGGTAGTAGTAGTTAGATTCAGACATCTCTTTCGTCTGACATGGGATCTTGCTTTTCGGCAGCCCGTAATTGATGATTGGTATTTGTGTAACTTCTCTGGAGATACCCCTGGCTTACTTTAACCAGTAAGGGGTGGGGGGAGAGAAAGTGTTAAAGCAGCAAGTCCCAGTAAGTAGGAAAGCCTGGGAAGGAAGGGATAAAATTTGAGTTAGAGAAAAAGGATGGGAATGAAAGTTCCTTTTCGGTATGTGATGAATGTAGGTGATGTAGTGAATGGATGATATTTTGCTTACACATGGGATGGCTGTAAGCCATTTAGGCTTTGCTCACTTGAGAGTGGTTCAGTTTCCCAGCAGTCACTAGGATTATTGATCTTTTCCTAAACCACTCGTGAAGGTGACAGGAGAAGAGGACAACAGGAGGGAATTTGATTTTTTAAGTGAGGCACCTTGTATTCGAATTGTAAAGGCAGCTACTATTCAAATTGAATCGCAGGTGCTTGGCCCTGAAGATTTGGATGAGGTGAGTTTGTATGCAACTTAGCTGGTATGCAACTTAGCTGTGTCGCCCTGTCAACTGGTTTTCCTGTTAGTTGTTCAAAGAGATTGATCCCTTCAATTGTGAGTGTTATGCAACTGTTGCTGATTGATGTGGCAATTTCGTGGTTGGCACTGGCTAGGAATTTGGACGAGGAGTGAGAAGGGTATGAGGAATGGGTCTGGGCAAGGTGGAAGGGAAGGGGGAGGCATTGTTTCACTTAGCACCAATGTGTTGTTGACTTTCTTGTGCTGCTTTTGAGTTTTGGTTGGTGAATGCTGCTGTGGTCCTGCTGAAATTGTTTTTTGTGATTCGATCTTGGTCATCTCTGCCTCACTTTTTCAAGTCTAATTTTGCATTGCCGCTTGTTCCAAGTGCGGTGTTGAAGAGAATAATTTGGGCATTTGCTTTCTACTGTTTTGCCTCTCTCAAAAGCATCGTGGGACTGGTTTGTAGGGTGTGGTTTGCTGCATATACCACACCTCTCTTTAGCTCTGCAGCGGCTGTTGTGGTGTCCAAATCTATGGAACTTGTGTTGATTTCCTTTGGTAGAAATATAAAACTCCAGAAACTGCGTGCTGTGCTTTATTCCTATTCCTTTAGAATTTCTATATACACTGACTAACTTATTTACAGTTTTATAGTTAAGTAAACAAAAGATAAATATCATACGAGTAATGTTACAATAGATTGGATATTTACAGTAGAGTAGTTAAGTTGTTTTCAGATAACGGTATGTACACAAACAACTAAACAAGTAGTTAACATAAACATCCCCTTTCTTGGGTTTTGACAAAAATAAGAAACTAACAAATTGATACAACATAAAATAAGGAACAAGTAGGATACATTGCAAACATTAAAATATAAAAACAATAAATTATTCGCCCTTCATCTTTTCTTGCAGACGAGCTGATCTTCTTGGCAATTTAGGCATGTCGCAAATAGGATGATAGCTTGTTTGTTCATCATTAACGCTGGTTTCCCTCAATTTACTAGTTTCTTCCATTTCTGGTATTGCCGATGAATCCTGTGTAGTTGGACGGATATGAATTCTATTTCTTCTATAAATTCCTCCTTCCTTTCCTTCAATTATATAGGATCGGTTTCCTTGTGCATGGCTAATGAGCCCTTTTTCCCAACCCTTCTTGTCTGGGTTTTGATAATATACAGGTTGCCCCTCGTTTAATGGTGTCATATCTCTTGCAGTTTTATCATAATATTTCTTTATGGATTCTCTCCGGGTTTCCCTTTTTTGAGAAATTGGATTGTCATTGTTCATAATTTCAGGAATTATCGACCGTAATTTTCGTCCAAACATCATCTGAGCTGGACTTAAGTTAGAGTCTTGACGTGGTGTATTTCTCAGCTCTAGTAACGCCAAATATTGATCTTTACCATCTGCATGCGTCTTCTTCATCATATTTTTTACTATTTTAACTGCCGCTTCAGCCTTCCCATTTCCTTGAGGATGTCCCGGAGATGACATCCTGTGCTCTATACCCCACTCTTTAACAAAAACTTTAAACTGAAGCGAGCTGAATTGTGGTCCTCCATCGGACACTAATTGGGTAGGAATACCGTATCTAGCAAACATCTTCTTGATTATCGCTATCACATGATTTGAAGTTGTTGACGTTAGAAACTCTACTTCAGTGAATGAGGAATAATAATCAACAATGACTAGATAATTTCTTCCAACAATCTCAAACAAATCTAATCCAATTTTATTCCAGGGTCTGCCTCCGTCATCAACATCCATCAACGATTCCTTCTGGTTTCGAGGTTTATACTGCTGGCAAATGTCACATGAATTGACCATTTGCTTATTTCTTTCGACATCCCTGGCCAGAATATTGCATCTCTTGCTCGTCGCATCATGCTATCGTAACCAAGATGAGCTACATGAAGTTTCGTTTTGATGGAATTTCGTAGTTTACTAGGAATCAGTATACGAGTTCCCTTTAGAATGATGCCGTCTTGGTAACTCATGGAATCTCTAAATCGAAGTAAGGCTTTAATACTTCCGGAATTTTGTCTTTGCGATCAGGCCATCCTTCCTTGATTACAGACAATAATTCTTGCAGCTCTTCGTCGTTTGTGGTGGCGTCTCTTACTTCCTTTAAAATTGAATCGGGGTAATTTTTCAGTGAATCTATCATCCTTACCAATGTGTCTCTATTTTCCTCTTTGGGGCAGGCCCTGCTAAGGGTATCGGCTAACAATAGGCTTTTTCCGCTTTTGTACTGATATTCGAAGTCGTACTGGTTCAACCTCATCATTAAAACTTGTAAACGCATTGGAGCTTGACTTAATGGCTTTTCGAGGATTGAAGAAAGAGGCTTATGGTCATTATGAACAATAACACGTCGCCCAAAAGTATACTGGTCAAATCGCTCTAAACCAAAAACCACAGCAAGAACTTCTTTTTCAATCTGAGCCCAGTTACGTTCGTTTCCAGCTAAGGTCCTTGATGCGTATTCTATTGGACGTCCTTCCTGCATAATGACTGCACCAATACCATCCTTGCTGCTGTCAACCTGCAATACAAGCTCCTTACTTTGATCAAAATAAGCTAGAACTGGTGTACAGGTGACCTTTTCTTTGATCACTGAGAAAGCGCGAGTGCACTCATCATTCCATTCAAACTTTGAGTTCTTTCTTGTCAGCTCTCGGATAGGTTCTAAATCATCAGCCAGATTGGGTAAAAACCTTGATAGATATTGCACCATTCCACAAAACCTCCGAATTCCTGAAATATCGGTAGGGGCAGGCATTTCTTTAATGGCCTTTACCTTATTTTCATCCACCGTCACACCGGATGATGTTAAACGATGTCCCATGAACGCGATTTCCTTTTTTCTATAAACAGATTTCTCTTCATTTAGTTTGATCTTTTTTTCTTGACAACGCTTCTGTAGTGACTGAAGATTTTGTTCGTGATCACGCATTGCGTCGTGTTCCTCATTTCCAAAACCAACGACCACAATAATCATCAGCTACACAGTATACACCCCGAAGCCCCTCCAATGCCTCATTTAATTTTTGCTGAAATATTTCACTGCTCACCTTCAGCCCGAAAGGTAGACGAGCCCATCGATATCTACCAAAGGGGGTAATCATTGTTGTTAACCTGCTGGATTCTTCATCCAGTCGTATATGCCAAAATGCCTCTTGAACATCCAGTTTGCTAAATATCTTGGCATGTTTTAGACTTGGCAGTATATCCTCCAAAATTGGTAACTTGTAATATTCCCTTTTAAGAGCTTTGTTGAGTGGCTGAGGATCGATACATATTCTTAACTTTCCATTTGTTTTTTGAACGACTGCCATTTGACTAACCCAGTCAGTTGGTTCAGTCTCCGGAATTAAAACTCCTCTTTTCACAAGAGAGTGTAACTCTTTTTGAACCTTTGATTTTAATGCAATGGGTAAACGTCGGCACGGTAATATTCTTGCTGGTAATGTAGAATCTACATTAAGTTTAACCTCTCCAAGGTCACCAAGGTCGCTCATCTCATGGTCTATGTCAATTTTTGATACAAATGCTTTACCATTGACAAACACGAATCCCATCTCTTGACATGTCTTTGACCCAAGTAAACACATTAGGTCATTTGAAACCACAATGAAGGTTACACTTCTAATTTCATCATTTTTGGGGTTCTTCACATTCAATTTCGTCTCGCCAATGGGCCAAAGCTTGGATTTATTCCACATGGCGAGTTTCACAGACGTTGGTCGCACTTGATCCCTTTTGACATACCTTTGACATATTGCATTCACGTCAGCACCCGTATCCAAATGAAATCTAACCTCGGTATCGTTTACAATTAGTAATGCAGTTAATCTATTTGAATTTTTCATTGCAACCGGTGCCATCCACATGTAATGATCGTAGTCTTCATCTGCCTCTTCGTTCTTCTCTTTAACAATTTTAACTGTTTTCTTACACACAGCCTTGAAATGGTTTCTTCCTTTACATGCTTCACAGACTTTTCCCCATGCTGGGCATTTTGATTTTTCAAATTCATGCTTATACCCACAAAATCGACACTTCACGGCATACCTGTCCATATTTTTTGAGTCCGTAAAATCCTTATTAAAGGAACCATCTGTAGTTTTGGTTCTCCAATTGTTCACCTTATTAACATTCTCAGAACCAACTTCGCACATCTCTTTAGCACAATTAACGGTTGCTTCATAAGCCAAACATATCTCGACAGCTTTTTCAAATTTAAGTTTCTTTCTCGAAGTAGCAGCTCCTGTAGTTTCCCTGTCACTGAAAACACAATTTTATCCCTTCTCTTTTTCTTGAAAATTACATTTATCGGCCTGAACCTTGAGTTCTATCAAAATGAATTAAAATGGCTGTTTGTATGTAATTTTCCAAAACCTGAAGGACTGTAACACTTCACTGTACGAGGACAACAATACTCTTCTAATCTCCTAATTACATCATCAGGATTATCTTTCTGCTCCTCTGTTTCAAAATTAAACTGGTCAAATATTTCTACCATTTGTGGTCCTGCGCAATGGAGTATAATTGCAACCTTAGTTTTCTTGGGTTTAGAACTAGCTCCGCTTGCTGTCATATAGATGTCCACTTGTCTCTTCCATTTTTTGAAAGTATCAGCAAGATTATCATCCAAGGGGTCTAGTGGTGGAGGCAAACGAAACACAGATTCAGCCATTTTCTTCAGGAAAACAAGTTTTGTAGCAATAGTCTTCTTTCTTTTTTTTTTTTTCTTTTGGATTCTTTAAATAACCGCTGCCACCATGTTGATTTCCTTTGGTAGAAATATAAAACTCCAGAAACTGCGTGCTGTGCTTTATTCCTATTCCTTTAGAATTTCTATATACACTGACTAACTTATTTACAGTTTTATAGTTAAGTAAACAAAAGATAAATATCATACGAGTAATGTTACAATAGATTGGATATTTACAGTAGAGTAGTTAAGTTGTTTTCAGATAACGGTATGTACACAAACAACTAAACAAGTAGTTAACATAAACACTTGTAGCATCGTAGTGGCTCGGGTGTGAAGGCCTCTGTGGGGAAGGATCCCTATACTCCAAGGGAAACTTGGTTGGGAATGTTTCCTTGGAAGGTGGCAATGATTTTTCTTGTGGTATTCCCCCACCTTCCCAATACATTCCTGTGCATCTAGGACATTCTGCAGCTGTAGAATGGGGTCCAGAGGCAGGGCAGTCAGGTACTTGCATATAACGCTTTCTTAACTCTCAGATGGACGAAACGGTAGGAAGTGGGTGTTGACTCATAGAAAGTTCTCTGTTTCTTTAGTTTTTGGTGTGATGCTCATATCACCAACCCGGCTGTGTTTCACTGAGATGCTCAGGTGTGGATTGGATTTTGTTTCCAGAGCGTTGCTATTGCTGCATAGACAGATAGTTTTCCTTGAGCAGACACTCGATATTTAGGAAGAGAAGGCAAGGGATTGGTTACAGGAGAATGGTTTGGGAGGGGGCCTTCTTCATTACGATTAGGTGTCCATCTCTTTGCTTTCAGCATCAGATTCAGGCTCAGCAATAGGAGGGCATTCTGTGGCTGGGTTTTCATCGTTAGAGAAATCATCATACTCTAACTGAGCAGCAGGAGGGCTTGATGGCTCAGAATTTTCATTTGTTGAACATGGTAGAGAAGGTGTTCCTGTCGATATTTCTTCAACATCGACATCTGCTGGTGATAAGAGGTGGTCTCTTCATCTGGAAGAGATAGCTGTTGATTAGGACGGTGAGTTGCTAATCACTCAACATAATAGGTGTATAGTGGATCATCCTTTGGCAGGCGAGAACGGTGAGTTTTGGAGGCCATGATCGGGATCGACGACTGAAGACGACGGCTCTACGGCAGCTACGACGAAACTGAAGTCCTTCTGCCCCTTATACCAAGGATTCAGCGGGAGGTCCTCCGTGTCCTGAGGTGTGGTTGGCTGAGCGCGCCAAGTTGGTCTCTTATTGGCTGCTTGGGGGCTGGCCTAAGCCAGTCTCTAGACTCGATGGTTGCTTGCTACAGCCTGACGGATCTTCAGGGTTGCATGACGACACCGCGGGCTGAATTTTAATTAGATGGCAACTGAATAACGTCACCGTGGGCTGAATTCATATATTCAGCCTCATATCTCACATTTCAATTCAATATACCTCGCTTCAAGTCCAGGATCAATGAAATTTGCTTATGAAGAACTTGAAGGAAACTTGAATAATAATATGCTAACAATTCTTCAGTACTAAATTACAGTCCTTTAATGGTGTACATTATCAGTATTTCTTAGTATTTTTTCCACTGTTTATGAAGTGCCTCTTCACTTATAACAACTTGCAGAAAAAAGTATAAGCTCACTTGTAAATCATAATAAAATTGTAAATAAAAAAAAAAACAGTTGGCCAAAAATAAATATAAACAATAAGTAACAAACAAATGAAGCATGTGGCTGTTACGTCCTTTTTCAAAATTATTATTGTCAATTCATGTTAAGTTAACGTCTGAGCATATACATTTTTATGAAAACTAAATGTATGTCAAAGTCTAATCTTCCTGGAACTCACTACGGAGTATATTAGGTCAACAATATATGGTGACACCACTTCGTTACCCTTAATTGTGAAATGTTTCGGCAC
Organism: Macrobrachium nipponense; assembly: GCF_015104395.2. Classification (NCBI taxonomy): domain Eukaryota; kingdom Metazoa; phylum Arthropoda; class Malacostraca; order Decapoda; family Palaemonidae; genus Macrobrachium; species Macrobrachium nipponense. The sequence continues at coordinate 114,087,409 of NC_087200.1, read as the reverse complement.
TAATGAATTTAATTATACCCGTAAAAAATGAAAGTACAAAAAAAATTCTTGGCCTTCATATTCTCCCTACGAGTTCCTTTCCTCCAACTTTTCCAATATTTTTCCCTCAGTTCTCCCCTCGATTTTGTAATCCCACGGGTACTGCTTCTCTCTCTCTCTCTCTCTCTCTCTCTCTCTCTCGTTACTTCGTAATTTATCACCCCTTTGTTTTAAAAGGGTGCAATGTTTATTTTACTTTCTGACTTGGCTTAAAGGTAAAGGAAATGTCGTGTCTGGATGTAAATATGGCGTAATCATTTTTGTATGTATCAGCTAAACCACAGGTAATGTTCAACAAAAACCATAGAGTGTCAAGTACTTTCGTGTATTTTACACTTTTTCAACGCACAGTGATACAAACTTTATAAGTGAGAAGGATATGTCTTTAAAAAAAAAGTCCAGTTAAAAATATTACTAGGCCATTGCAACCGAAATTATGTTTTTCCACATTACTGAAATACTAAACACTAAATGAGTCACCAAGGAAAAATAAATTGCAAAGTAGGTGTATCATATACAATTCTGAAATGAAAACAAAGTACCTAACTACTTGTCGACCAATACATAAAATCAGCTGAATACGCAAATATGACCATTAGTAATAATAATAATGATATGAGCGCACGTTAAAAGACATTATTCGAATATACTTGCAAAAGATTTTTGTATTCAAGAAGAACAATTAATTTTCGAAAGAAGTAGTCAGTAGTCTTACAGTCTGTCTCATCAAACTTTACTTTAATTATCTGAAAAGAAAAATATTGTGCCGGCTTTGTCTGTCTGTCCGCACTTATTCTATCCGCCCTCAGATCTTAATGACTACTGAGGCTAGAGGGCTGCAAATTCTTATGTTGATCTTCCAACCTCCAATCATCAAGTATACCAAATTGCAGCCCTCTAGCCTCAGTAGTTTTTACTTAATTTAAGGTTAACCTTAGCCATATTCATGCTTCTAGCAATGATATAAGCCAGGCCATCACTGGGTCGAGGTATATACCGAGACCACCGAAAGATAGATCTTTATCCGGTGGCCTAGATCATAGTAAAATCCATGGTCCTTAACAGCTAGCCCCGCCCACTGCAGACTTGTGATTGGCTAGCTCTCGCAAGGGGAATGATGTCACACTAGTTAACAGTCCAAATGATTGCCAGTACGGATTTAACTCCGTTCGGACATGTTGAGCGCCGTGCATAATGATGACACCTCAGATTTGAGTTCCCGGAATTGTAAAGGAGGCAATTGATATTACCAATAAAAGATATTTTAAGTTAATATCATTAAGAAGATCTTGGACCATTCTCTCTGTGCACCTTTTATTAGTTTTCTCTAAAAAAAAATTGTTGTGCCGGCTTTGTCCGTCTACCCATATTTTATTCTGTCCGCCCTCAGATCTAAAATTACTATAGAGGCTAGTGGGCTGCAAATTGGTATGTAGATCTTCTACCCTCCAATCATCAAAATTACCTAATTGCTACCCTCTAACCTCAGTAGATTTTATTTAATTTAAGGTTAAAGTCAGCCATGGATCGTGCATCTGACAGCGCTTTCTGAATGTTTGGGATGCACCCTCACTCTACCACATCTGCGAAGCAAATGAAACGCTGCCGGTGGTAGTTGATGGTTTTATACAGCATTATACGTTGTACAGAAAACTCGACTGCGCAGATTAGGCTTTTTTTTTAATTGGTGTTAGCCTACATAAGCGATTCCACCTAGACCATAATAACTGAAATGAAGCATAGGCCTACCTTATATATTAAGGCAATCCAGGGCATAGACATAAACGCCAGTTTCTCATATTTTGAGGCAATGACGGGGCATAGGCCTACACATCAAATTCTTTATTCTGAGGCAGTGACAGGGTGTGGACATACGCGTCAATTTCTTATTGCAAATAATTTTCCACCCATATGTGCTGGAAATGGAGTAGCTTTTAACTAATGTGGTAGGTCCGACCGCACGATATATAATGTATTATATGCATGCGGTGAAATGTACGTGTATAAGCACATGCATATTCACATACATGTGTACTAACGTCGATGACAAAAGCAAATGTAAAGCCACTTCCACCACAGAGAATAAAAGTAAAATTTCTGGCATGTAGCCGATGGCACAAAAAGACCAATCACAGGGCAATCTCAGCCTTACACGCTGCTATCGTACAGCTCGCAGTGAATTACATTGAAAATATATTTACAAAAGGGATAACAAATTATATTACTATATGATTAGTAGATAGAAGGCTGATCTAACATTTCTATGAAAATGAAGGCTATGGTAGGAAGGCACCACAAGATACTTGAAGAAATAATAAAAAAAAATAAATGAATACTGAAAAGTTATGAATGACATGATCCAAACCAGTCTGCGAGCAGTCCATGATTCATTTGCTTTTGGGGGCATTGTTGTAGATTAACCTATTGGATAAATGGATATACGCAAGAGTCAGTAAATTCTCTATCTCTCTCTCTCTCTCTCTCTCTCTCTCTCTCTTCTCTCTCTATTGTTAGGAGAAAATTCTAGCGTAGGCTATAGTAATAAAAAAAACTCGATTACTTTTACAGTTAAAAGAATTGACTAAATTTCAGTTAACAATAGTCAGAAGATAATTCTTTACACTAGTATTTTATGAATAGGTCTATGTTTATTCTGCAATGTTAGGTTACAATAGGAAAAATTTTCGAAGACACTAAGACACTATAACATTATTCCTCGTTGGACGAGTGGTTTACGTGCTCGCCTACCGATTCGGTAGTCCCGAGTTCGATTCCCCGCTCTGCCAACGTGGAATCAGAATTGGTTTCTGGTAATTAAATATTAATTTCTCGATATAATGTGGTTCGGATCCCACAATGAGCTAAAGGTCCCGTTGATAGGTAACCAACTGGCTCCTAGCCATGTAAAAATATCTAATCCTTCGGGCCAGCCCTAGGAGAGCTGTTAATCAGCTCAGTGGTCTGCTTAAAACAACATTGCAGCATCGCAGAACACTCTCGACTTCATTCATTTTCTTCTACTTTTTTACCATTTTATTTCAGGAGATAATATATAAAGTTTCCTTTTGATAAACAGCAGAACGTATTAAAGTTTGGTAAAACAACAACTGCAAAATTAATGAAAATGAAAAGAACCACAGACTAACCAGCTTTCCGAAACCATTGCCAACCAATCAACTTCAAGGGATGGTCGTGACATAAGCAAAGGGCGAGGTTTAGCTCCAAAGAGCGCTGGATTTTGCTATATACAATGTACAAATAACTAGATTGCGACGAAGATACTTAGGCGCATTTTTTACTTGTTTATTTAAGGAAATAATCCAACCTCCAGTGAGATCAGAGTAATTGCACTCTTCAACCTGGAAATTGGCAAGATAATGATCATTCCATATTATAAGGGTCGTCGGCCATAACCATAGGAACACTGAAGCTCACATTATAATACGATTGATGCACCTCTCGCTCCCCTAGGGCGGATAAACAGGTTTTCAGGATGAGGGTGGATGTGTCATGTCTCCCCTACTCTCCCGAACCCCAACCAGCATCAGCTCCTTCCAGAGCGGACAAACAAGTTTGCAGGAGGAAGGTGGATGTTTCATGTCTCCCCTTCCCTCCCGATCCCCTACCTACCACACCCCCAGTCGGGGCGGACAAACAAGATCCACTCGGATTTTAATATTATAGACGGTTGCGTCTTCATGTCTGCTGATAGGTGTACTTATATTGAAGCAGGGATAATAATGCTTTGCACAGCTTTGCACACACACATGCACACGCACACATATATAGATATAGATATATATATATATATATATATATATATATATATATATATATATATATATATATATAATATATATATATATATGTATATATATATAATGTACATACATAAATGTCTGCTTGGAAAGAGCAGAGGAAAGAAACGAGTCTGTGTTTATACGAAATCTCTGGAGACAACAGTCAACGTCACACCCATCAAAAGACCTTGAGAGCCAAATCCCTGAGGGAAGAGACAAACGAATCGCCAAACCAACCGAGGGGAAGAGAGGGGAGATAAGGATAAAAACCAACTTGTGCATTGATTAGGAAATTCATAAGAAAACTGGTCTCCCTCTCCTCAAGATTTTTCTTTTCGCTTCTCTCTTTCACGTATAAATAAAGGTGCACAAGTTTTAATGATACTCCCTAACGAATTTCCTATCAAGTCATTCATCATGTTGACTTACTATCCTTATTAGTAGAGTGGTTCAAATTAGAATACCTGCGGAGGAGACGGTATGATTGTCAAATACACTGATAATTAATTCTATGAATGGCCGTACTATTCATCTTCATAGGAAATTCCACGATATATACTTGTGTTAAATGTCTGAAAGGGAGAAATGCGTTAAGTATTATCATTTGAATTCTGGAAAAATCATAATTACTCTCAACATTCCCATAATTGCAGCAAGGACGTCTCTCTCTCTCTCTCTCTCTCTCTCTCTCTCATATCATCTTTCCCCTCTACCTCTCACCCATACATACTTGACAGCTCAAGTCGTACTACAGATTTCTTTGATGTACGGGAAGGTATGGTTAGTTCAATGACCTCTTGCTACCTCAAGCCTCTTTTTTCTCTCTCTCTCTCTCTTTCTCTCTTCCTCTTTTCTCTTCCTATTTTTACGAGAAGAATAATTTCCTTCCTTTCTTTCCGTAGCTTACACTAGATGACTACGTACCACCCCAGTATCATTTTTATCGACCAATGCCGATCACAATGGAGAGTGATACCAGGTGAACTTTCTCTCCACCTTTTCTCTCTACTTCAGATCGTAATCAGTCGATAATTGTTGTTAGGATAGCGTTTCAATATCCTCATTTTGTCTTTAACGATATGAGAAGGGCGACCCCTAACGATGTCTTTCCCGGAGGTATGAGGAGTAAAGACACTTAACTTCACAGGTCTTATCCTAACCAAGTAAATTATAGTAATGAGTGTTTGCAGCGCCCCTTTGGCCCCGAGCTGTACCCGCTTATACATACCTACATACACACACACACACACACACACACACACACATATATATAGTATATATATATATATATATATATATATATATATATATGTGTGTGTGTGTGTGTGTGTGTGTGTGTGTGTGTGTGTGTGTAAATAAATTCTTCTGTTAAAACATGATACGTCTCAAGTATAAAAGGCCCATTAAAACACTCTGGTTTAAAGCTAAGGACTAACTTCCACCCTTATCAAGTAGATAGGATCAACCTTTCCAATAGAGCCTGGGACTCTGACCATATAGACGATATCTTACTTTAGGGCAACGATGAAGCGGATTAAGACAATTAACAGAACCAACGTCGGCCTAGTGGTGACCCCAGGCATCACTTTTTAAGGGCAGATCTCTCACTATATATTTCGCCAATGCAACTACTTGTCATACACTTCTTGTAAGGGTGGGAGTTTTTAATGGGCCTTTTTTACTTTATATATATATATATATATATATATATATATATATATATATATATATATATATATACACATACATAGTGTGTGTGTGTGTGTGTGTTTGCTTATATTTATATATACATACATACATACACACGCACACACACACAAACATATATATATATATATATATATATATATATATATATATATATATATATATATATATATAACGCCGCTGAGAAACACCTTTATTTTGACTATGGAGAGTAGTTCCTCGCTGGACGAGTGGTTTTAGCGCTCGGCTGCCAATCCGGTGGTCCGAAGTTCGAATCTTGGCTCCGCCAACGCGGAATCAGAGGAATTTATTTCTGGTGATAGAAATTCATTTCTCGATATAGTGTGTTCGGATCCCACAATAAGCTGTAGGTCCCGTTGCTAGATGACCAATTGGTTCCTAGCCACGAAAAAATATCTAATCCTTCAGGCCAGCCCTAAGAGAGCTGTTAACCAACTCAGTGTCTGGTAAAACTAAAATATACTTAACTTGACTATGAAGTTTGGAACCTGAACCTTGCTGTGAAAAAGGTGACGTGGATTAAATTTATCGTGAAAAATATGTGAATATCGAGCGCAGTTGTTGGAGAATGTCGGAAACACTGCCACTGCAATTTCCATTTATCAAAGAAATGTATGCCTTGAAAATAACACAAGAGACACAAAGATTTGGAATATGTATGCTGTTCTATGCTATGTTATTTTCGTTATTTACCTGTCCGGATACCTACGTTTGAGAGCGGTAAAAATGAATGTGAATTCCACAACTGACCTGTACATTCATCATGTAGTGAAATTAATACACTGATGTGTTATTTTTTGTTTACATGTATGTCAGTGAGCCAGATCTAATAACGTTTAACCTAAATTTAAGAAATATATTGGGTTCTGTTTCAAAGACAGGGGAACCTGACCAAGGTTGATTTCGAAATAAGATGAGCCTGTACTTTTTAAAAATATATATATATATTATATATATATAATATATATATATACTATATATATATATATATATATGGACACACATATATAACTTCAGGGCGATGGTTTAATTATCTGCCACACATTCATTTACATTTGTGTTACCGTATGGTATTTGTTAATGTATACATAACGACTAGTGAAATCACATGCTAATTGCTTATGGTAAATGCACAAAGATGAACGTGATTTGACTACCAGCTGAAGGCGCAGAAAAATTTAATAAACAGAAATAGAGGCTAAGTACTTACGTGACACACAGTGATAAAAAGTATTCGTGTTCACAAAACCTCTCATAAAAAAGTCAAATAAAAAAATGTATTCTTCAGTAACTTTCAACCCAAATAATGTCTATCCAATTACTCAACAACTCAAAACATAACCGAGTTATTAACTTCAAGAAACTGCCTTATAACAGCATCGTAGACAATGCTGATATGAAATGGGTTGACTACTTGACAAACAATACATAAAATCAACTACATACAAAGGTGTGAACAACATCAACAACAATAATAATAATGATAATAATAATAATAACAATAATATTAATAATAAAAGTCATTATCCGTAGTCTCCGACCAGGCAATAATAAACAGCAGTGACCATAATAAAAGCACTAGTATAGATCTAAATGCTGTGAAATGATGCGCTTAAAGTTCTTTACTATTTCATCAATAATAAGATGGCCTAAATTATATATTCCAGGCCCTAAGTCAAGTTTTCTGGAAGACGTCTTTATAAAAGGAGATTTCATGTTGTCCTGCTAACACAAGATAAATTTGATTTTGTTATAATAATATTGGCAAAGATATGAGTTTCATTAAACTGCCATCCGATCAAAGCGCCTAACTGGGCGCATGAGCACTGTATCTTATAACCAGTGACATTTTAATTGTTATTTTGTTCACAAACTCCGTGTTGTTCAAATACCTTTTCGCAATCTTAAGAATAATACCACTGTCAAGAAATTACGTAACTCTGACTAAAAATACACCATAAGTTCCCCAAACTCTCTGGGGGCTCGACCTTAACAAGCTCTAATAAGTCTGATGATCTAAACCATTTACGTAGTGAACTTATGATCCCCAGCAGATTGGACGATTTGTTCAATTGGTATGCGACTGTCTGTATTTTTTTTTACACCATCATAAAACGTAATCAATATCAGTACACTTGTGTCCTCTAAATCAATTAATTTTGATAGATATATTTACCTGCTGAAAGGTATATTGTCACTTACAAAATTAAAACAGTCACATATTTTTGTTTGAACTAAATAAGATTTCCAATTAATTGATGTAAGGGAATATGGCCTGCAAGGCTCAACCCCAATTTAGGAGACATTTGAGAGAGAGAGAGAGAGAGAGAGAGAGAGAGAGAGAGAGAGATCATGTGATTTTCCCTGTTATATAATGGCTGGTTGCGGCGCTCACCTTTGAAAAGGAGCAGTGAGCAATAAAAATGTCGGGATTTTACGCCTAAAAATAGGAGACCTAAGAGGATGTGAGGTTATAGAACGAACTATACCTTTCCTTCTACCAAAGAATCTGGAGAGTGACTTGAACTGTCAAGTGCGTAGATGAGAGCGGAGGGCGAAGAGAAGAGAGTAGTTTTAAATGAGAGAGAGAGAGAGAGAGAGAGAGAGAGAGAGAGTCTACTGACATGTGATATGTACCCTTGTACTGTTTTATGCTCCCACATTACTTTCCATGTTATATATTACATTTCTCATCAAGATGTTTAATCGCACTTATTGATTACCGCTCCACACAGGCACACAATCACGCAACATCGGCACACGCACGTACACCTGTACGTGACGCATGTAACAATATGAGATCCACAGAACGAATGGGAAACAGACTTTTTATCAAATAGCTATAGGGAAAATAAAATGATTCACCTAAACTATCGTAGCCATTACGCAATGACATCGAATCCTAACCTCTATTAAATCAAAATGCTATAGACAAGGTTCAATTTTACACACAAATTATAGAAAAACTATCTAATAAGAGCTGACGTATGAAAAGTCTGCTTAATTGAAAAATACTAATTGGAATATCGACAAGAGTTTCATTATTTGTCCTCACAATCGCTATGGAAATTGTGAGGGTTTTTATACAGATAGAAGTGTGGACGCTTCCTGTATGTAAGATTATTCAATTCCCCTGGTGGAAAAATATGTCAAAATATCTGATATGTGATTTCTGTCCGTTTAATATACTTTTTATGATAATAAGGAAAAAATCATAAAATGTATATTAAACCGAAAGAAATCATGTATCAGATATTTTTGACACATTTTTCCACCAGGGCCATATAATATTCTTACATACAGGAAGTGTCGAGACTTCTTTATATATAAAAATAGCACTCTATCAGTATCCATATAGATTGCTAAGACAAATATTGGGACTGTTTTCGGTACTCCAGTTAGTGCTTTTCAATTAAGGCCACTTTCTATATGTCGGCTTTTATTGGAGTAGTTTATATATATATATATATATATATATATATATATATATATATATATATATATATATATGATATATATATATAGATATAGATATTGTGTGTAACATTCAACCTTTGTGCACTGTAGACACACTTACTGATCTTTCATGTCTACGTTTCCGATAAAATATCGCAAACATTTTATGAAACAATCATCTTTACTGTTAATGACACTATTAATGGAAAAAGATAGCAGTTATCAAAAGTCTTAATTGTTCAGCAATTCTAGTTGAATCATCGGAGCTAATGCAATATTGATATATCCTTCGGCTGAAATAACATTCAACCTTTGTGCACTGTAGACACACTGATCTTTCATGTCTACGTTTCGATAAAATATTGCAAACTTTTTATGAAACAATCATCTTTACTGTTAATGACACTATTAATGGAAAAAGATAGCAGTTATCAAAAGTCTTAATTGTTCAGCAATTCTAGTTGAATCATCGGAGCTAATGCAATATTGATATAATCCTTCGGCTTAAATGACAAAATTTAGACATACATTGCAAACAGAATCTACCGACGTTATCCTTAACAGTAATGTACATAGTAATGATAATATCTCCATGTCTGTATTTCCCCTAAAGTGCTCTTAACGTCACGACGTGTGGATTCATAACAATAAACTTTCCCATCCCATTATGGCTTTCCTGCCCTGCCGGGTGGCCAACAATGCATAATGATAATGACAGTTAGTGCTTCCGCAATGGGTAAACAGTCAGTGATATCTTATTTCCTGAGATTTTCCCTGAGAAACCGCAGGTTTTCACCGATAAAAACATTTTAAAAATTTTATTTTGATATGGCTGCTTGAACCAAGTTTGACTCGGAAACGTTGCATCATAGATAAAATTAAACGGGTCGTGTATTTAGGTGTCTACGTTCATTAATTACTACTTGAAACCTACTTATTATATCTGTTAAACTGAAAACTTGGTGACCTAAATTATCATTGTCTCCGAAATCCGGAAGGGAAAGATATAAATAAATTTCAATGTATAGTTAAATCTTTTCCAGTGAAACGGACGATGTACAGTACCAGCCCCTGGGGGGATCAATATATATATATATGGTTAGTTTGTATATATAGATCTATATATTTATACACACACACACACACACACACACACACACACACACATATATATATATATATATATATATATATATATATATATATATATACTATATATGTACGTGTATATGTGTGTGTGCGTGAGCGTGTGTATGTATAAATGTCTATCTATTATATACACTACCATATATACATATATTTGATACCCCAGGGCCTCGTATTGAAAAAGCGAAATATAGTGAAAACAAAGGAGCTGGTACTGAACTCGGCAAAGCAGTGTGTGTTGAATCACAGTTCCGCTGTGTTTTGTACAATCCCTCGAGGTTCAATGTGAACCTAAGGTAGTTGCTCACTTCACATATTCCCTAAGGATTTCGTGAAAGTTCTGTTTTTCACATATCTACTGTAACACACACACACACACACACACACACATACACACACACATATATATTATATATAATATATATATATCTATTATAATATACATATACATACACGCCTGGTTGTTTTTTTTAATGTCCGTACTTTAACTGTATATTCTCAATGTCCTTTTTATTACATACTTATTACGAAAACTGTCAGAATAATATAATGACTAAACTTTGCTTTGCCAGATATAAATTGAACATAATGAACAGGCCGATAGTGACGGGTTATAATCACGCCTATGCACTGTAAATATATTGCGTGTATATATATATATATATATATATAATATATATATATATATATATATATATATATATTATTTTAGTTGACCAACCTGGCACTGCTGTGCTCAGGAAAGCTCTGAATGACAACCAATGAACACACACTCTCTCTCGCTCTCCCTTTCCTGTCACTTACATCGCCCAACATTTTTGACATTTAATATTTTACTATTTCTCACCCCTATTCCCATTGGTGCTGAACTTGGACTTGAAGGGCACCAGGAGTGTCTCTGATAATCTCAGGATCTCAAAAACAAAAATTAGGCACTAATATACATCATTTTTGACATTTTATTTTTCACCACTTTTTGGCCGCCGCCCCCCCCCCTCCCCCCCTTCCTATTGGGGCTGAACTTGGACTTAAAGGGCATCGGGAGTGTCACAATTCATCTCCATGACTTCAAAAGCTCTGGATTAGACGCGAATATCTATAGTTTTTCGGTTACTTATAATTTTCATCACCTTTATACCCCTTTCTCACCCCCCCTTTTCTATCGGGGCTAAAGTTGGATATCGTAAGTGTCACTAATCATCTCAGCAACCTTGAAAATTATAAATTAGACAATAATATCTATAGTTTTCAGTTATTTTTAATTGTTATCCTCTTCCCAACCCTTCTCATATCCCCCTTCCTATTGGGGCTGAACTTGGACTTGAAAGGCCTCCAGAGTGTCACTGTTCATCACAACACCTCAAAAACTATGGATTAGACACTAATATCTGTCATTTTCTCTTATTTTTATATGTCACTGCCTTCATAGCCATTTCTCAACCCCCTTTCTATCAGGGCTAAACTTGGACTTGAAGGGCATCGGATTTGTCACTATTTATCTCAGCAACCTCGAAAACTATGGTTTAGACACCAATATCTGTTGTTTTTGGCAACTTTTATGGTGAGGGTGGGGGAATAGCGACCTATCAGTAGAAAAAATTGCATACAAATTCCATTTTGTACCTGAGAGAGTGCACACTGCACCCAAAACAAACTGCACAACATAGCCCACTTATGGCATACTCATAAATCCTTAACTCAAAGAATAGGTGTCATATTTTGCACCTTAAAAATTTTTTGCGACCCCTGTCAGTGTTCTCCTAATGTGGGGAAACACTGACCGGGGGTGGGAACAACCCCCCTCCCCCCACAAAAAAAACCTCCTGTTTTTAGCATAATGACACTGATGATCAGGCCTCCAAGAAGGCAGTAGACTAGATCAGAAAGACAATGACATTAGACTTTATGAATAGGTAAAGGTGAACCCACCTAATAAAAATTTCCTGTTTTTATCATAATGACATTGATGATCAGGCTTCCAAGAAGGCAGTAGACTAGATCAGAAAGACAATGACATTATACTTATGAATAGGTAAAGGTGAACCCACCCAATAAAAATTTCCTGTTTTTAACATAATGGCACTGATGATCAGGTTTTCAAGAAGGCAGTAGGCTAGATCAGAAAGACTTAATGACATTAGACATATCAATAAGTAAAGTAAAACCCATCCAATAAAAAATTCCTGCTTGAAGCATAATGACACTGATATTGCATCATAATTCTCTAAATAACATCTTCAACTTTACACAAAAAACACTGTTCCACTTTTTGTTATTTAAAAAATATTCAAAATGTCAAAATATTCAAAACTTCAAAAATATTTCAAAATATTCAAAATTTCATGCATCTGTGTTGGTGGTCACTGTTTCACCTCACGTTTACAGTTAGTAGTGCCCATAAATTTTTTTTTTTACAATGCTGTGGCACCCACTTCAAAAGGACACACTTCATTTCACTTGATAACATTCGGTCAGTGTTCCCCCTCAGTCAGTATTCACCCACCTCACCCTACATGTCACCCTCTTCTCAACCCCCTCCTTATTAGGGCTGAACTTGGACTTGAAGGGACTTGGGAGTGTCACTATTCATCACAGTGACCTCGAAAACTATGAATTAGACTCTAATATCTGTCATTTTCAGCTTTTTTTTTTATATCACCCCCTTCCCACTCCCACTCCCTATGAGGGCTGAACTTCGACTTGAAGGGACTTGGGAGTGTCACTATTCATCACAGCGACCTCGAAAACTATGAATTAGACTATAATATCTGTCATTTTCAGCTTTCTTAACGCCAACCCCATCCCACTCCCACTCCCTATTAGGGCTGAACTTGGACTTGAAGGGCCTTGGAAGTGTCATTATCCATCACAGCAACCTTGAAAACTATGGATTAGACACTAGTCATTTTCAGTTATTTTTATGTCACCCCTTTCCAACTACTTTCATTCCTTCTCCCTATTAGGGTTAAACTTGAACTTGAAGGGCATCGGGAATGTCATTATTAATCTCAATGACCTCAAAAATACGGACTAGACACTGAGATCTGTCGTTTTCAGTTTATTCTTATTTGCACCCGTTTCCCCGCCCCTCTTCCCACATCCACCCCCTTGTGTTGCCCACGATTTCTTACCCCCACAGTATTCTCTCTATGATGCTAAGTTATATGTATACTAAGTTTGGTTGAAATTGCTCAATCCGTGTAAATGTGTATGTGGCACAAAACCACACATGCACACTCGCACAAACACACACATACACACACACACACACACGTATATATAATATATATATATATATATATATATATATATATATATATATATATATAATTAATAGGAAAAGTTTATTTACAATAATTTGAATGGTTTTACCAATGCACACACACACACATTATATATAAATATATATATATATATATATATATATATATATATATATATATATATATACATATATATATATATATATATATATATATATATGCTTAAAAAATCACAGTAGATGCACGTGACTTCATAAATAAGCGAATACCATGGGAAAATGATAGTCAGAAATCCAAGCGCTTTCGTCTTTACTCTGACATCGTCAAGTAGCTCCTTGACGATGTCTGAGTAAAGACGAAAGCGCTTGGATTTCTGACTATCATTTTCCTGTGGTATTCGCTTATATATATATATATATATATATATATATATATATATATATATATATATATATATATATATATATATATATTACTTTCGTCCATCCTCAGGAGATGGAATAAATTACGTGATTAGAGAAAATATCTAGTAAATCCAGGTAATATTAATTAATACAGTGTACTCTGTCTTTGACTTATTATTAATTGTTCAATTGTGGTATATCTTAAAATAATTTTACATTCGTGAATACATACTACTTCTTAAGACATTATGGCCGTCAGATTATGAATTACATCGTTATCTCTGTTTCTTTCTAAGAAACATGTTATGATCCTCAACGCACAATACATTGAAATGGATTAGCTACCTTCAGCCCAAAATTAACTTCAATCTCCGAAGCTGCTTCCCAATCACATTACCTGTATGTCGAAATATCACGAAGAGCTTTATTCTTCGTTACTTTCAATTCAAACTTTGCATATTACAAATAATAATGGAACGGGATTATTTGAATTCCAGTCGATATTAAAAAATCTTCTTTCAAATATAGTAAATGTTTTAGCTTTGTAATCAAGCCTCAAATATAATAAATGTTTTAAGCCTGTTATGCTTGATTTATGTTTCACGACTCACGGTTTATACCGGCCGGACAGTCAAAATGGTTGAGGAAAGACCCTAAGTAAAGTAAAGAAACATTAAATAACGATTGGGACTACTGTTGTTACGTGTTAAAATATGTAGTTACAAAATTGCCTGCCTCTGGGAGCGTTGCCACCTTCCATTGAAGTAAAAAGGTAGAATCATGGGCTGAGAAAACTGGAATTAGTAAAAGGTACGTGCTTTTCAGTAATATCTTTTTCTTCCTATAGGGACATTACTTAATACATACAGTGGTTCCCAACCTTTTCAACTTCACGGACCAGTCAAAAGAATACACAAAATTCTGCGGACCAGTACGTACATCCAGGCATACACTGGCATTTTATTAGTCCAAATAATCATCAAAAACAACCAAAGGCATAACAAATGCACATATCCTCAACATATTTATTTATTTAGCAATTCAAATTTCTATGCAAGAATGCCATGTAATTATAATATATATTATGTTTCACATTATAAAAAGTAAATTGATTTAAAAAAAATTCCAAATCAAATGCATGCCATGGTGGTAAAAAAATAGTACTGTAGAAATGGGAGTCATGGTGACATATTCATGTATTCAGTTGTATTGCAAGAAACTATCAATACACTATCAATATACTTTGGTTTCTGTAAGGTGTTTAAATACCCCAGACATGACAAATATTAGAGGCCAGTATGGCCACGGAAATCTTTCAAAATTAGATGACATAGTTTTAACATCTTATTTTTCAAACATCTTGATATCTCGACGTATCCTTTGCACGTTTTTGCCTTGAAACAATTTATTTAGTTTCAAGTGAACCTTCTCGAACTTACTTATAGACGCAGTTCGTACAGTTATGGGTTGCTTATGACAGACATCTACCATACTCATTTTGAGGAATAATTCACCCGATGTGATTAGGCGAGAAGGAAAATATCCCGATTTAAAATTTGAGTGAAGGATAAGGCCAATTTATGATGATGGCAAGGACAGTGGGTAAGTGACACCACAGAACTAAATAACCTGTATTCGTAAGATTTACCGCCATTGGATTCTCTCTCTCTCTCTCTCTCTCTCTCTCTCTCTCTCTCTCTCTCTCTCTCTCTCTCTCTCAGATGAACAAAGGTTAAAAGGAACACGAAGATATGTGACATCATTAGTAATTTTTTCTTTGTAATATTTTTTTTTATAATATTCGTTCCTCTGAGTGTTAACTGACGAGAACTACTTTAAATTGTTCTTTGGTAGCTCTCAACGTTATTCTCCGTAGGGGGTTAGTGCTTTCAGTGCACCTCTTTCGGTGCAATGTAGGCATTACTTTAAGGTTCTTTGCAGCGTCCCTTCGGCCCATACCTGCAACCCCTTTCATTCCCTTTACTGTACCTCCGTTCATATTCATACTCCACCCTCTCCTAACAATT
This sequence comes from Macrobrachium nipponense, assembly GCF_015104395.2. NCBI lineage: Eukaryota > Metazoa > Arthropoda > Malacostraca > Decapoda > Palaemonidae > Macrobrachium > Macrobrachium nipponense. Next base: position 114,071,546 of record NC_087200.1, on the reverse strand, counting down.
GCTTCATAGTGCAACTTCTTTGAGGTTTTCCTCCTGTCACACCTTTCAAACCTTTTACCGTCGATTGCCGTTTCATTGCTGAATGGCCTTAGTTGCCCCAGTGCTTGGCATAATGCCAAAAAATCTATATCTATATATAACAACAGACTCAAAGTTAATTAACAAATTACGTCACATATCTCTATGTTCAATTTAACCATTGGTCAGCTGTTATTACTTCTTTCCAATGAACGGCAGAATACTATTTTTTGGAAGCTTGAATTTCAAGTCAATGGACCCTGTGGTGGTGGGCTTGTTCTATATGAATGAGGTTCATCTTTAGAATAATAATAATAATAACTTTGAAACTACAACGGTCCCCTAGAAAGGCTAAAAAGGTTAAAATAGAATGGACGATAAACTAGTTCACGAAATCGTTGTCTACATATCCTGAAGAAACGAGTGGTCAGCGTTATGTACGAGTTCTGTGTCAGTGAATTATTATTACCCAATAATTCACGTTACTCATTGGCATAATGATTGCTGACGGACGTGCGAATTGTTAGGGGCAGTTGGGACGGGCAACCAGAGATTCTGTTCTTGCCCAGGGCCGAAAAAATAAGAAAAATGTAGAAAGGAAAGGGGGTTTCATAAACCGTATTCATATGGAAAAAGCCCGCCAAAGGGGCCACTGACTTGAAATTCAAGCTTCCAAAGAATTTTATGGTGTTCATTAGAAAGTAGTAACAGAAAGTAACAGATAAACAGACAGAAAAGACTAGTAATTGGAAGAGAAAAATTAAATGGACGACAAATAACTAATTAAATAAACAGATACTCGTAAAATGTAAGGAAATTATAAAATACACACTGTTAACAGTCATTTCACGTTGATCTATTCTTACTCACAGCTGTGGCCATCACTATTTCCTTTAAGGAGAACAAGGTCAAGTTCCTGAATATGCCATTTAAAAAAAGAAAATAAAAACACTACCTGGTTACAGTTTGTGATCCTGAAAAAACATCATCATTAACAACCATAGCCATTTTCTCTCTCTCTCTCTCTCTCTCTCTCTCTCTCTCTCTCTCTCTCTCTCTCTATCTTTTTAGTACTGTTGCAACATCACGTATATTACACCCACACATATGCGCACACACACGTACGCACGTTAGGTATGCTTGCATAAGGGCTGTCATTATTACCATGAGTGGTGGGTCTCAATAGTCCCTTTCAGGTGTGCGCATTCCTGCTTCAGTATACTTTTGATTCATTCGTGTCCTTTGGCGTTCCTCTTGCGTAGAAAGCATGTCTAAAAGGTGAACAGTCTTTGGGACTCATATATATTATAAATAAATATTATATATATTATATATATATATATTATATATATATATAAATATATATATATATATAGATATATATATATATATATATATATATATAGATATATGATATATATATATAGATGGACTGAATAATATTAATATAAACCTCAATTGAAGCATTATACACTAAGCATGGTAGTACACACATTAGATTCCCTATTCCAAACGGAGTGATTTCACATGCACTGTCTTATGTAGATATATCAATAAACTGTTTTTCTACACAAAAATACAGCCTCTCTCTCTCTCTCTCTCTATCTCTCTATCTCTCTCTCTCTCTATCTCTCTAAACTTATTGAATGCAAAGCCTTAAACCTAAATGAAGGAACAAATGAAGAATTCCAGACCTTCGGACACTAAGAGACATGACATAATTAAAAATCTTTCAGAATCTTTCCTGCTACATTTCGATAAATCAAAATATCTCTCTTGGAATACAGAAAGTTAAAAAAAATAGAGAGAGAGAGAGAGAGAGAGAGAGAGAGAGAGAGAGAGAGAGAGAGAGAGAGAGAGAGAGAGAGAGAGAGAGAGAGAGAGAGAGGAGTGTATATGAACTGGATACTTCAGATATGGATTCCAGTTTGAAGAAAATGTGGCCTTACCTGGCCTTGGCAGCAGCTGTTGTTAGGACGTTGTTGTCCAGATTTTGTTCGAAATACGGAGGAATAGTCATCTTGTTTGCTGTGGTTGCCTATTTGCTGGTCAGATTTCTCTCCTGACTGATGATGACGGAGCTGAACAGTCCAACGAGAGAATTGCGGCCTTGCGAGACGCCATCCAGTGCCAGAGGGAGCAGCGCGTGAAGTTGGATAGGAAAATAATTCTTCAGCTACAACAGAGGCTCAACTACCAAGAAGAGATGCAGGCGGGTGGAAGGGAAGAACACGTTCGTGAAATCTAGATCACCCTGGAGGTGTTGCAACAGCTGGTCTTGAGACAGTGTTACTGAAGAGGGAGAATGACCATGAGAAGAGGGAGAAACGGCAGCTGAAAGACAAGATCCTCAATATGGCAGATGAAAATCAGCAGCTGAAGGACAACGCGAAGGAAATCGGGCAGAGAAACGATGCCTTAGGTGAGAGGGTAAAGGGACTAATTGGGCAGTTGGCAGAGGCAGACTGCCTGCTTGAGATGCTCGAGAAACTCCTACAACAGAAGGAGAAAGACCTGCAGCTAAAGATGGCAAAAGTGGCGCCGATGGCGAGGCTCATCCAGGAACAAAAACCAGAGACTGAAAAGCGGGAATCCGACAGGAAAGACCTTGAGTTGAGGTTCTAGAACCTGCAGAATGAAGTGGAAGACCTCTGGAAGGAAACTGTGGACTCCAGTGTGAAGTTGAGGCGGGGAAACTCAAGAGGAACGAGCTGGCATTGCCTTCTAGAGGAAGGAAATCGTCACCTGGAGACGCTGGAGAGGAAGGCCGGTGTCCAGGGCGAACGGAACGACCAACTGGAAGATGAGGTTGGACAGCTGCAAGGAGCGAAGGACAAATTGGTCTGCGACCTGAAGAACCTTCATGAGAAATAAGACTCCCGGAGGAGGACCACTGGAAACTGCAGAGGCTGCTGTCAATCTTCAAGGAATGGCGCGATCAAATCTACGCTGGCCTCACGAAGACGGATCAGATGTGAAAATTTTGAGGAGAATGTTTGTTGTACGGAAAGTTAGATGTTTATTTTGTAATAAGTTTGCTTTGTTAACCTTGAACGGAAATAAATATGTAAAAAAGTTTTCTTAGAGTTTTATTGATTTGTGGAAGGGAAAGAAAAAGGGGAAGATTATAGAAACGGCAAAGAAAATGAGGGGATTCGTGGAGGTGCTGGGATGAACCTGGATTCAAAGAAGCCCCTGGAGAATTGAGAGGATTCAGTAGGATTCGTAGAGTGCCAAGACAAGAACTAGAGGATTCAGAGAGGCCCCAGGAGAATTGAGAGGAGTCAGTGGCATATTGTGGTTCTAAGGAACAGCATAGGTGTTGCTCTCTGCAGGGACTGGCGGGCGAAAAAGGTCTGCCATGTGTACCGGGTATGGGCGGGCCTGGCCCGCCAAGAGTCCCAAGACAGGCAAGCGATGTCCGCCACGGGTCCTGGGACATGCGGGCGATTTCTGCCATGGGTCCCAGGATGGGCGGTTCAGGCCCGCAATGGGTACCTGGGTGGGTGGGCAATGTCAGCCACGGGTCCCGGGACAGGCGGATCGGACCTGCTACGGGTTCCGGGACAGGGGGCGATGTCTGCCACTGGTCCTTGGATGGGCGGACTGGGCCCACCACAAGTCTCAGGACTGGCGCGTGATGTTCACACGGGTCCAAGGACAGTGGGCTGGGTGGCCCGGGCCTGCCACGGGTCCCAGGACAGGCTAGCCGGGCCCTCCATGGGTCCCGGGATGGGCGGGCAATGTCTGCCACTGGTCCCAGGACGGGCGGGCGATGTCTGCCACGGGTCCCGGGATGGGCAGGGTAATGTCCGCCACAGGTCTCGGGATGGGCGGGTGATGTCCGTTACAGGACCCGGGACGGGCAGGCGATGTCCACCACGGGCCCCGGGATGGGTGGGCTGGATCCACCATGGCTACCGGGATGGGCAGGCGATGTGCGCCACAAGTCCCGGGACAGGCAGGCTGGGCCATGTGTGCCACAGGTCCTGGGATGGGCAGACCGGGCCTGCTATGGGTCCTGGGATGGGGGGGCGATGTCTGCCACAGGTCCCGAGACAGGCAGGCTAGGCCCACCACGGGTCCCGGGACGGACGGGGAATGTGTGCCATAGGTCCCAGGACAGGCAGACTGGTGCCTGCTACGGGTCCCAGGACGGGCTTGGATGTCTGCCACAGGCCCTGGGACAGCTGGGCCAGGCCTGCCACGGGCCCGGGGCGGGCGGACAATGTCCACCACGGGTTCCGGGACAGCCAGGCGATGTCCGACACAGGTCCCAGGACGGGCGGGCGATGTCCAACCACGGGTCGCAGGACAGGCAGGCCGGGCCCTCCATGGGTCCTGATGTGCGGGCTATGTCCGCCATGGGTCCTGGGACGGGTGGGCTGGGCCCACCACGGGTTCCGGGACGGGCAGGCGTTGTCCGACATAGTTCTGGGGACAGGTGGGTGATGTCTACCACGGGTCCTGGGAAAGGCAGGCCAGGCCTGCCACGGGTCCCAGGACAGGCAGGCTGGGCCTGCCACATGTCCCGGGATGGGCGGGTGATGTTAGTTACTTATTTGAAATAAAAATATATAAAGTTAGTTTGACAGATTATTATTTTTTCTAAGATTATGAATAAAATGATAAGTATGGAGGAAAGCAATTTGGCGGACCAGCAAATCATCATCCACGGACCAGCACCGGTCCAAGGACCATAGGTTGGGGACCACTGACATAATACATATTCAAGTTAGAGATTCTAATAGAAAATAAATATCATCTACAATGCTTCGAAGTTTCTAACGTAATTAGATTAGAATACAGAATTTAGGCTTAAGTAACACTGGGTCTTTGAAGTCATTGAGAGATGGAAATAATGTTAAAATTGAAAGAGATTTCTGACATAATGACTCAAAATATAAATATGCTTTCCAATAAAATAAAGCTTTCAGACTTTCAGTGCCGTCAATACGTTGTCTTTAAAAAAGTACTATGGATGATGTGGCAACCAGAAGTCTTCACTAAAGATTTATCAATCCAAACAAAGATAATTGTGAATAACTTTAGTTATGTTATTTTAAAAGTATCTTAAATACAAAGATACGCATATCTCTGTATCGATTTATAAATACATACACACACACGGATGTATATGTGCACACACACATACACACACACACACATACATATATATATATATATATATATATATATATATATATATATATATATATATATATATATATATATATATATATATATGTGTGTGTGCACATATACATCCGTGTGTGTGTATGTATTTATAAATCGATACAGAGATATGCGTATCTTTGTATTTAAGGTACTTATAAAATAACAACTAAATTTATTCATAATTATCTTTCTTTGGATACATATACTATACCTTTTTAATTTCAAACTTTTAAGTCTATTTAGTCTACTATATATAATCTTTTTCATTGTCTAATGAGGCCTACAAGTACCTGCGCTATCCCCTATCTTTATCTTATTTTTAATAATGACCTTCGAATGAATTCTTTTGGTACCCATTTACGTGCAGATGATTTCACTCTTCGAAAATCCTCTAATTTTCGATATTAGCAACTCCTGGGGGCTGGTTTTCAATCTTGCTTAGTGTTATGAGTATTTCATTGTAAATTAATTTTGAATAAAGCAAACGAAATTTCATTCAATTCAGTATTTCCATTCCATAAATTTGAGAAACTGGAAAACTGACCCCACAACACATTTTGTTCAGAATAAAACTAAGAAACTGTTTTTGAGGGACCACGTCATGGTCCTCAAAAGGGCTTTCCCTCGGAAGCGAGGGTTTCTCCTTAATTGCCACATCTCCTCTGAACCACTCCAAAAAAATGAGGATTATGCCTATACTACTTTACAGAATTATTCTCATACGCCATTCCTTTTGAACCCAGTTCAGTCAAAGACCTTGCGTAAGATACACATTTCTCATCTTATCTTTCTAACTTGGATTCAGCTAAAGCGCCCAGGTTTATAATTCTCTAATAATATTTCTCGAACCATGCCCTTTTGGAGAGTTAATGCTCTTTCCCGGGCTAGACACCTACGCCAAATTTCAGTCTCACTTGGCCTGACTGGAAGCCGTGAACTTAAGGATCAACTCAGTTTATTTGTTCTTTTTCCCTGCTGCTCGGTTCCCTACCCTCCTCTGCGTTTTCTGAAGTATTAGACCTACTCCTTTTCGTGATTTTGAATATCATTACTGCGAAAGATATTCCATTCATGGACAACCACATATTATAATCAATCAAGCGTGATTAGGGGAACCTTGCACAACTCCATTATTATGCAATAAAATTGATAATGATGATGAAAATCGAAACGAGAGGAAATGGAATAGCAATGACTCTAACAGAAAGTTAAAATAAAAATGACCTCTTAAAATAAATAGCGCACATCCCCGAAATCTCACAACAATTTTTCTAGGAAAAGAATTTTACTTCGCATAGTTGACCGAACTTTACAGAGGAATATACTGCATCGCCCAGAACCCTTTCAAAATAGATAAGGAGCTTACATCTCTCGCAGAGACCTTATTTCATCACTTCATTTTGGAAAATATCAGGACAACATTCAATACTTAAGAAGACGCTCTACGCTTACAAATCGAAGGAAGTCACGCAATTGAAGAAAAGAGGGAACACACCAGTTCTCATACACAGAGCCAAAATTGATATTTATTCACAAATACAAAACTACCTGTTATACACATACGCCACTGTGTTTAAAATCATAAGTTATATATATATATATATATATATATATATATATATATACACACATATACACATACATGCATACATATATTAATACACTATATACGGTAAGTTAAGTATGGACAACAGAGCTCAGCTATTTTTAACCATATACATAACCATAACCAAAGAATAAACTGGAATTTGCCACATATAATTTATAGAAGCAAATGTAGGTACAAAAGCCAGATGATAGAGTCAGCCTTGACTAAACAAAAACAGGTAACGAACATCTCAAAGGGCACCTCGGATTCAGATATCATAGATAAAATTTTTCTTCAACCAGTGCTTAAGAAAATTAAAGAGAAATGATCATCTGGGTGACTTAGTAAAACGGTTTACCTGTTGATGGACCTCATGGTATAAATGCTACCTTTTCTGTAACTTTTCTCATTCAATACCTGAAGAGAGAGACAGCAGTCTCTGAAATATAGTACTTACTTGCTATATTCTGGCATTTTTATCGGTTCCTTTCATTAGATGGAATTCTGTTGCAACAGAACATTTTTATCAGTCATACACACACACACACACACACACACACACACACATATATATATATATATATATATATATATATATATATATATATATATATATATATATATATATATATATAATTCAATTCTTATTTTCATATTGGCAGGTGTGTACGACAACAGAAAAATTAGTGTGTAAATCCTGACCTGTTTAATTTTTACATCTAACATAGCTTTTGTAACAATATGAATCTCAGCCATAGCATGTGTGTAAAGTCAGTCCCCTAATTTCAGAGGAAATTTGCAAAATGCAAAGATTTTAATGTAAATAGAGTATGGCCTCAAACAGTAACGAGTTAAGTCTCTCTCTCTCTCTCTCTCTCTCTCTCTCTCTCTCTCTCTCTCTCTCCTCCAACTTATTGGTGAAAAAATCTGGTTTTCAACCATCTGTATGTTAGTTTGTAGTAATACTTTAGTGTATATATTGTAAATATCTACCCTAATTACCACTCCTCTGAAATTGTCTCATATAAAACCGGAACCGGTCAGGATTTATATGCAGTTTGTTATTTTCCTTGTGGTGCATAGATATGTAGTACATGCATACATACATACATGCACAAATAGACATGCACATTATACATATACTATATATGGTTGTATGTGGATATGTATTTACGCACACATATTCAGCTCTCTCTCTCTCTCTCTCTCTCTATCTCTTCTACCGCGAGCCTGCCATCTTCATTAAGGGAGTACAGAACTAGGAACGGAGAGACAATGCATAGACCACAAACCACTTACTCTGTCGATAATTACCCTTTCTGCCCGAGCAACCCTCAATCAGCTATTCAATCCTCGGGTTCAGCCCGACGATTGTGGCACATGACGGGTCTTATTTAGGCTGATAATTATCCTGTACCTTCTCCTCTCTCTCTCTCTCTCTCTCTCTCTCTCTCTCTCTCTCTCTCTCTCTAGTTCTGCTTCTGTTCTTATTCTCTTAATAGTGAAAACCTAACAGTTCTTCTTTATTTGTGTACATCGGCGTCTCTCCTTCACTTTTTAAAATTATTTAGTTTAAGTCGTAACTTGATTCTCTAGAAAATTTCATTACACGAAAGAAGAAATCGTTTCCTCCCTCCCCACTGAAATAACTGAAAAGAATGCAAAACTGAATTTTCACTGCATATTCAATTAAACTTGCTTTGTGCAGGACAAGCACAAATCCCTTGATTTACTTCATAATCAAGTTCAGGGTTAATTTATATGCAATACTGTACCAACATGAAGCTTACTGAAAAACAAATGTCTCTTGTTTGTCGAATTCTAAGCTTTTTCTTTACGAATATCTTTATTTGACTTGTTTTGCAGTGGTAATCAGTCTTGGGCATGCATTTATGAAATAGTTACATCTGTAATCAGATTTAGATTTAATAACCTTAAAACAAATTGATATCTATCCTTAACCATCTTTAGAAAAAGAATATCTTTTCTTCGAATTTGATGGTATCAAAATATGACAGGGAAAAATATACTAACAAAACTAACGAGAGCCATAAAGATAAAAGAGAAAAGGGTAACTCCATGTTTCTAGTAAAAAAATCTCATATACATGGGGATAAATGCAAGTATATATTCAGCAAATCACAGCCCTTTTATACAGTCGTATGAAATGTCTTAAAAAGCCAAATAAATAATGAAAATATCGTTAAATCATAGTTACAGTTATAGCCTATAGAATCAAATTCATTGAAAAATTGTAGGAATTATTGAAGGACAATTAGTACAAGTGTTTAAAAACAATGAAATTTAACTCAGTAAATGAAGGGAAACTAGAAAATCTAACATGGGAAGGCACTGAACTCGGTATAATAAAAAAAAACCCATATTCATGATGAGGCGTGGCAGTGAAAGGTATGAAAAGGAAATATCCTCCCCATAGAAGAAATTAATGAAATTTATCTTTGGGGTATATAAGAGCTAATAGATTAATGGGACCGGTCCACGAAATGCAACACAAAGGGATTTAAGCTTTCTTTCTCCCCGTTTGTCTGTAAAAGTGGAATAAAAGAGGAGATTCATTGCTCTATGGCAATAGTTGCGTTGTTTCAATTGTAATAAGCAAGTGCACACAGAGAAAATATGTAGTCAAATATTGTGGAATATGCAAAAGTGCAGATCACTTTTGGCGGTCTTGTCCATCTCAGAAACGGAGCGATGCAAGATCCACACCTCAGAACTCTGGGAGTTCTAATATGAGAACTTCCTTAGCAGGTCACTCAGAGGGACAAAGAGATCGACGAAATTTTTGCAAAGCCGATCAACAAAAACGGTACAGATGAATTTTGTATGTGCGGTCTCGTGGGAGACGCCCCAGAGCCCAAGCCGATAGTAGTACTTATACAAGAAACAGTGGGGGATGTGAAGATCACATTTTTTATTGATACGGGAGCGTCAGTTAATTTAATGGACCATGATCTATATCAGTCCATGTTCTCCCAATACCCTTTGAAACTCTAGACAGAGACAGTGTGTGATGTGCAACCCCATAGATTAAATACCTTAGGTTTTATAAGACTGGTTCGCTCTGGGTGATAGTGTTGATAGAACCATTTTTGGTAATAAAAGGGGTTGCATTGGGCAACCCACTTTTGCTGGGCCATCCTGCATGTAGGAAACACAGGATATCAGTCCATATAGGTGTTAGTAGCATAACAGTTGGGATACCGGATGTTTTTATTCCATATGTGTGTAGTACGTGGAACTGAGGTAAATGAGGATACTGAGGTTAATAATATGGGGGATACTGGGGATATTGGTGAT